>NC_058132.1:452989978-453126945 GCF_016433145.1 Gracilinanus agilis
AACAAGGGGGGGGGCAGAAAGGGAAGTCAATCAAGGGAGGGGATAAGGGATACCAGCTCAAAGCAAACCAATGGTGAAAAAGAAAATAGTACAATAAGAAGGAGTGGGTCTAGGGGAGGATACAAAAATGTCAGTGAATACACAACTAACAATTGTAACTCTGAATGTTAACGGGATGAACTCACTCATAAAACGGAAGCAAATAGCAGAGTGGATCAGAAACCAAAATCCTACCATAGGTTGTCTACAAGAAACACATATGAGGCGGGTAGACACACACAAGTTCAAGGTTAAGGGTATGAGCAAAATCTTTTGGGCATCAAATGAGAAAAAGAAGGCAGGAGTGGCTATCATGATCTCTGACAAAGCCAAAGTAAAAATAGATATGATTAAAAAAGACAGGGAAGGTCATTACATCCTGATTAAAGGCAGTATAAACAATGAGGAAATAACACTGCTCAATATATATGCACCAAGTGGTATAGCATCCAAATTCATAAAGGAGAAATTGGCAGAGCTCAAGAAGGAAATAGATAGTAAAACCATAATAGTAGGAGATCTAAATATTCCTCTTTCAGATCTAGATAAATCAAAACAAAAAATAAATAAGAAAGAGGTAAGAGAGATGAATGAAGTCCTAGAAAAATTAGTTTTAATTGATATGTGGAGAAAAATAAATAGGGACAAAAAGGAATACACCTTCTTTTCAGCTGCACATGGTACATTTACAAAGATTGACCATAGGGCATAGAATCATGGCAAACAAATGCAAAAGAGCAGATATAATAAATGCAACCTTCTCAGATCATAATGCAATAAAAATAATAATCAGTAAGGGCACCTGGACAGGCAAGTCAAAAACCAATTGGAAATTAAACAATATGATTCTCCAAAACCAAATTGTCAAAGAAGAAATCATAGAAACAATCAACAATTTCATTGAAGAGAATGACAATGATGAGACAACCTACCAAACTCTGTGGGATGCAGCCAAGGCAGTACTCAGGGGGAAATTTATATCCTTGAGTGCATATATTAACAAATTAAGGAGGGCAGAGATTAATGAATTGGGCATGCAACTCAAAAAATTAGAAAGCGAACAAATAAAAAACCCCCAAATGAAAACTAAATTAGAAATACTAAATATTAAGGGAGAAATTAATAAAATTGAAAGTAAAAGAACTATTGAATTAATAAATAAGACTAGAAGCTGGTATTTTGAAAAAACAGATAAAATAGACAAAGTATTTCGCCCAATTATATGGCAACATATATAATAATTTAGGAGATATGGATGAATATTTACAAAAATATAAATTGCCTAGATTAACAGCAGAAGAAATAGAATACCTAAATAATCCCATATCAGAAATAGAAATTGAACAAGCCATTAAAGAACTCCTTAAGAAAAAATCACCAGGACCTGATGGATTCACAAGTAAATTCTATCAGACATTCAAAGAGCAACTAATTCCAATACTATACAAATTATTTGATATGATAAGCAAAGAAGGAGTCCTACCAAATTCCTTTTATGACACAATTATGGTACTGATTCCTAAGCCAGGTAGACCAAAAACAGAAAAAGAAAACTACAGACCAATCTCCCTAATGAACATAGATGCAAAAATCTTAAATAGAATATTAGCAAAGAGACTCCAGCAAGTAATTAAGAAGGTCATCCACCATGATCAGGTGGGATTTATACCAGGAATGCAAGGATGGTTCAACATTAGGAAAACCATCCACATAATTGACCATATCAACAGTCTAACAAACAAAAACCACATGATTATCTCAATAGATGCTGAAAAAGCCTTTGACAAAATACAGCATCCATTCCTATTGAAAACACTGAAAAGTATAGGAATAGAAGGACCTTTCCTAAAAATAATAAACAATATTTACCTAAAACCATCAACAAGCATTATATGCAATGGGGATAAATTAGAAGCCTTCCCAATAAGATCAGGAGTGAAACAAGGATGCCCATTATCACCTCTATTATTCAACATAGTACTAGAAACACTAGCAATAGCAATTAGAGAAGAAAAAGAAATCGAAGGAATCAAAATAGGCAAGGAGGAGACTAAGCTATCACTCTTTGCAGATGATATGATGGTCTACTTAAAAAATCCTAGAGAATAAACTAAGAGGCTGGTAGAAATAATCAACAACTTTAGCAAAGTGGCAGGGTACAAAATAAATGCACATAAATCATCAGCATTTCTATACATTTCCAACACATTAGAACAGCAAGAGGTAGAAAGAGAAACACCATTTAAAATCACCCTAGACAATATAAAATACTTGGGAATCAATCTAACAAAACAAACACAGCAATTATATGAAAACAACTACAAAACACTTTCCAAACAAATAAAACTGGACCTCAACAATTGGAAAGCCATTAACTGTTCATGGGTAGGACGAGCTAACATAATAAAAATGAACATCCTACCGAAATTAATTTACCTATTTAGCGCCATACCTATCAAATTACCAAAAGACTTCTTTACTGAATTAGGAAAAACTATAACAAATTTCAGTTGGAATAACAAAAGATCAAGAATATCAAAGGAAATAATGAAAAAAAATGTGAAGGAAGGGGGCCTAGCAGTACCAGATATCAAACTATACTATAAAGCAGCAGTCATTAAATCAATATGGTACTGGCTAAGAGATAGAAGGGAGGATCAATGGAATAGACTTTGGGTAAATGACATCAGCAAGACAGTGTATGATAAACCCAAAGAGCCTAACTTTTGGGACATGAATCCACTATTTGACAAAAACTGCTGGGAAATTTGGAAAACAATATGGGAGAGATTAGGTTTAGATCAACATCTCACACCCTACACCAAGATAAATTCAGAATGGGTGAATGACTTGAATATAAAGAGGGAAACTATAAATAAGTTAAGTGAACACAGAATAGTATACTTGTCAGATCTCTGGGAAAGGAAAGATTTTAAAACCAAGCAAGAGTTAGAGAAAATTACAAAATGTAAATTAAATGGTTTTGATTCTATTAAACTAAAAAGCTTTTGTACAAACAAAAACAATGTAGTCAAAATCAGAAGGGAAACAACAAATTGGGAAAAAATCTTTATAAGGAAAAACTCTGACAGGGATCTAATCACTCAAATATACAAGGAGTTAAAGCAATTGTATAAAAAAATCAAGCCATTTCCCAATTGATAAATGGGCAAGAGACATGAATAGGCAATTTTCAGATAAAGAAATGAAAAGTATCAAAAAGCACATGAGAAAGTGTTCTAAATCTCTAATAATTAGAGAAATGCAAATCAAAACAACTCTGAGGTATCACCTCACACCTAGCAGATTGGCTAAAATGAAAGAAGGGGAGAGTAATTAATGTTGGAGGGGATGTGGCAAAATCGGGACATTGATGCATTGTTGGTGGAGTTGTGAAATGATCCGGCCATTCTGGCTGGCAATTTGGAACTATGCCCAAAGGGCTATAAAAAACTGCCTGCCCTTTGATCCAGCCATACCATTGCTGGGTTTGTACCCCAAAGAGATCATAGATAAACAGACTTGTAAGAAAATATTTATAGCTGCGCTTTTTGTAGTGGCAAAAAACTGGAAAATGAGGGGATGCCCTTCAATTGGGGAATGGCTGAACAAATTGTGGTATATGCGGGTGATGCAATACTATTGTGCTAAAAGGAATAATAAACTGGAGGAATTCCATGCAAATTGGAGAGACCTCCAGGAAGTGATGCAGAGCGAAAGGAGCAGAGCCAGAAGAACATTGTACACAGAGGCTGATATACTATGGTAAAATCAAATGTAATGGGCTCCTGTACCAGAAGCACTGCAATGACACAAGACAGCTCTGAGGGATTTATGGTAAAGATGCTACCCACATTCAGAGGAAGGACTGCAGGAGAGGAAACATATAAGATAAACAATTGCTTGAATGCATGGGCTGAGGCGGACATGAATGGGAAATAGACCCTGAACAAGGACACATGGTACAACCAGTGGAAATGTGCGTTGGCCATGGGTGGGGGGAGAGCGGGGGGGTGAAGGGGAAAGTAGGTGCATAAAGTATGTAAACAGATTAAAAACGAATATTAATAAATGTCTAATAAAAAAAAGTTACCAGTGATCATCAAACTGAAAAAAAAAATAATACATGTTTTAAAAATAGTTTTAAAAATAGTTCTATTTCTATTTTTTTTCTTTTTGGATTAGGTTATTTAAAATCTTTTTTGGTCTTCAATTGGTTTGGGTATTTTATATTTTTGAAGGTAGTTCAAAATGTTTTTGTTCTCATTTTTTATAACATTTTACTGCATTGTAGGTTCTGATAATTTATTTTTTTCCCTGGCTTTATTGATATTTTCATGTTTATTTGCTATTGTGATAACTTTTTCTGTTTTTTTTATTAGCTAAAAATTTCATCAATTTTATTACTTTTCAAAAAAAACATGGATTTTGTTTTCTCTAATTTTTGACATTTCTTTTGTACTTATTAAGGATTTATTTGTTGGCTCCTTGATTTTTTTAAAAAATGCACGTTCAGTTCATTAATCTTCCTTTCCCATATTTTCCTTTCTATTTATCTTTGCTAGGCTTATTCAAAACTTAGTGATATTAATATCCTACCACACCCTATTGATTCATTGTCTTCTTAATTTTTTCCTTTATGAAATTAGCTATATTTGTAAATGGTTTCTTTAAGCACAATTTGGTTTCCTTTTTATTTTTTTTTGTTTAATTTTTGCCTTTTTTGATAGCATGATTACAAAAACTATTTTGGCTTCATGGTGTATAGTAAATTTTACTCCAGTCCCTGATTTTTGTTGTTTGTGCTTCTTAAGAGCAATTGATTATTTTGATTTCTTAATGAGTGTCTCTTTTTCATTTTATTGAACAATTTATTCCATTTACACTAAAGTTATGAGAATTACGTTCATATTTTCCTCCATTTATTTGTTTCTCTGAATTGTGATTTTATTCTCCTTCTTGTACCCAATAATGGCAATACTTTGTCTTTACAGTAATTTTTGCTTAACTTTAGGGTAATGTTGGGCAACTAAGTAGTACAGCCAGGCTCTAAGTCTGGAAGATCTGGGTACAAATCTGGTCTCAGACACTTAATATATGACCCTGGACAAGACACTTAACACGTTTGCCTCCTTATCTATGAAAGGGGATAAAAAGAACAACTCCCTCTCAGTGTTATTGTGAGAATCAATGAAATAATTATAAAGCACCTAGCACAGTGCCTGGTGCACAGTAAGCACTGTATGTTAGTTATCATTATATTGCTATTCTCATTGTCTATCTTGGCCCCATCCCATATTCCTTAGCTAAGTACTCTTGTTGTCTTCCAGGAGGAGCAATCTTCTGGCTTTTGGTTTCTCCACATGCTAGGAAAGGCTTTGGGAAATATAGGGAGGGCAAGAAGGCAATGTTGAGTTTTGTTTCAAGCCTATGGGTCAACTTGTACAGCTCTGCAAGATCATGGTAGTTGATGAGGGTCGAGGGAAAGCACATTAGGAATTAATCTTGTTAGTGGGTTGATAGGGTTATTGGTGTCTCAAGACAGGTAAAATTGTTATATTTCTTATGCATAATTCCAATTTTGAAGAGGTCTGAGAGGTCCACATGGTTTTTCACATAATCCAAAAATATTAATGGTTTTTAAGGATGTGGGAGATTTAAGAATATGTGGAGGCATGAAGAAGGAGCCAATAGATAAGAAATTGGAAAATAAAGATGTAAGAAGGGGATGATATGGTGACAAGTGTAGGAACAGCAGGCTGCAGGCTCTCAGCCTTGTGTGAGGGATGGGTGCAGAAGCAGTTGGAATTCTTTCCCTAGTCAGTGCAGGGCTTGCTGAATATACCTGACAAGTAGACCAGTGGCTTCCCTATGAGGAATGGATAAAAACTCTCCTAATATGCTGGATTAGTTGAAGGAAAGTGTATCCCCGCAGGAAGAGATGTTTCTTGGTAGCGTGTGATATTCACAGCCAAGGATAATTTGATATAATCTGGAAAGCCTCACACAATTGACTCCTCTGGTTCAACTGCCACAAGAGATGGAAATGATGGATCTTTCAGGTGAGATAGCTATGTCTTTCTTTGAATATTTAACTAGAATGATTCAACCCCCCTCTGAATTGTTATATTTCTTTTAATAACTAAATGAATCAAAAGGAGGAGGAAAATGAAGGAGAAAGGGATTAGAAGATCTCTACTGATAACAGTTGAAATTAGTGGAAAGCTTAACCTTGGCAGGGCTATAAGCCCCCCACTGTATCTTCTTCCTTTCTTCACTAAAGTGCTTAATCTTAATTAAAGTAAATAAATAATCTCTTGAGGGATTATTTATGGTGTTGATTGAAGGTCTTCAAAGATAGAGGATCAGGCTCTATAAACTGCCTATAAGGTGTTTCAGTAACAGTTGTAGTCAAGGTCAGTCTGGGCTGGATATGACTACAGGGTTTGAAAGCACAAGGAGCAGCAGATTTGAGGTTTGCTAGGCCTAGGAGTATCAGGTATGTATCACCCTCTTCCTTTTAGCTCCCCCAAACCCAAAGTGAGTCCCCTGCTTGGGGGTTCCCCCTTTTATACCTTGGCTCCAACAGTCTTCAATTGCCCTTGCCTTCTTGGGATGCCTATGAATGTACCCCAATAAGATTCTTAGCCTACACAAGGTGCCAGAGATGGGAGGGGGGTATGATCGAAGACAGAGTAGAGGAATTGGCCTCGATAAGAAGGGTCACCTTTTCACCATAAATGAAGAAGAGAGAATGGGGAGGTGTATTAAAGTCTTTTTAAGATGTAATGTAGAGGAAAATTCTTTCAAGAAAAATAGTGAGGTGAGATCCTTTCCAGAAGATACTGTATACTGTATACACACTGGTAATGGGCAGGAGAGATTAACAACCTTTTTTATTCTTGGAAAAGGCCCTTTAAGGAAATAAAACAAAATAAATTCTTCACCATCAAAGAACTCACATTTTAATAGAGAAAAAGTGGGACATTATTATAATCAAAAGTAAAAATTTTATGTGTATAAATAACAGTAGAAAAAATGCTATAGACATTCTGAGGAAGATGTAACAGAGATAGCTTTTTGACAACCAATGATTTATTCCTCAAACAATTCTTACACAATGAAAAATAGGTATCATATCTGATATCATTAGAATCTGATTTTATTAGAACAAGATATTACATTTCTAGAATATGCAAGAAATAAAGGATTAACAGTGGTGTTAAACTCAAATAGAAAATGAGGCTGTTAATCAGTACATATAGATGTCTGAAAAGCTATATGCTGACTTAATTTTAAAATGTAATATGATCTATATTTTACTGTATTTTTGTTTTGTTAAATATTTTCCAAATAAATTTTAATATGGTTCTGGCTCTACTCAAGAGTGTGGTGGGCTATGGTCAATGGACCACATGTTTGACATCTCTGCTCTGGGAGATGGGGACTTAATGTTAACACTATTAGGAAGCACAGACTATGGGAGAGAGTTGCTTTAAAGTCTTTTGAAATTTCTACCAAAACCATCTTTGGTTACAAATACTATTATTAATTGCATTATAATAAAAGTATTTTACCTTTCTTTAAAAGACCTTAGAAGTCTATAAGCATTAGCTAATTCTCTTATCTGAAAAGTGGTATATGACTTTTATAGAGAAAAAAGGCAAAGTGAGATTTTTTTTTTGTTCCATAAAAGCATAAGCTAGTTATCAAAGTTGAGAAGGGAAGCAATTTATTCATCTAGATTAGAGAAAGCTTTCATCCTGGAAGCAAAATCTAGTTGCTGAGGCACTCCAAGAAACAAATGGTCTAAAAAGCAGAGGTTCTAAAACTTTCTAAGTTCTTCAGTAAATTTTCATGGTGCCCACAGGCAAAATAAACAAACTACATTTAATCCTCTCCCCCAGCAACAGCTCCATTTTTAAAGTAGTTGGTTGGAAAAATTTAAATATTCTGATGGCCCAATAGATTTGCTATGGTACTTCCTAGTGCCAAGTGCATAGTTTGGGAACCAAAGACTTAAAGCCTTCTAAAAATGCTGTTAATGGCGTTTTCTGATTATTTTTCTGCTAAACATATCTAGGAGGCAGCTGGACAGTACAGTGGAGAGAGTCCTAGGCCTGGAGTAAGGAAAGCTCATCTTTCTGAGTTAAAATCTGGCTTCAGACATTTACTAGCTATGTGACCCTGGGCAAGTCACTTAACCCTGTTTGGCTCAATTTCTTCAACTGTCAAATGAGCTGGAAAAGAAAGAGCAAACCACTCCAGGATCTCTGCAAGAAAACCCCAAATGAGGTCACAAAGAGCTGAACAAGACTGAAAAACAACTGAACAAAAACCACATCTGTTTCTTTACCATTATATCTGAAAAAAATAAATCTACTTATATTAATTTTACTTTATGCTGGGGCTGGGGAAATCTTTTAACTATCAACTTTTCAGACTTGTTATTTTGAACAGGCACAATATATATAACCTTCCGAAGCCATGAGATTTTCCACTGAGGCTGAACTACACAATGAAATTTTTCTGCATTATATGAAATAAAGGTTATAAAAATAAACATAAATCAAGCTTCTTTAAGATTGAAGACTTACTTGTCAAAAAAAAAAATACCTGACATATGTAGATAATACATATACTCATACAGATCTGAAAATATATCAACTCAAAACACTTTGCCCAAGATCAAAATACTTTTTATAAGTTTTCAAAATTCTTACAATTCTAGTAATTATGAGGAAATTACTACTGTGTGTTCAATTTTTCTCTTTTCTTTGTCAATTATCAAAGTATTTAGCTAAGTATTAAGTAAAGCATATAGCTGAGTAACTCACTCAAAAAATCCAACTGGTTAACAGCAAGGAATGTTTTAAAAATATTGTGAAAATTCTGTTTTGATTAAAAAGAAAATTAACATATCATAGAACTAAAGGTGTAAGAAAAATGTTTTTAAATGTTATTTCAATAATTTATTTTTAAAGTTGCTATATTTAAGAAATAAGTTGAAAATATTCATTTTTCTATTTGTAAAAAATAAATCCTCTGGAGAAGCATTTTAGATTGGTATTTATACTAGTACATTAAGGTTAACTATGAAAAGTTGATAATTAAGGATCAAATGCTAAAATAAATATAGAAAAAGACAGTTAAGAATAAAGTATAAAAACATTAATAAAATTTATATTACATGTACTAATTGAATTAGCTTTAAGATAAGTTAGATACATTTCGATTCAAATCTTCAGCATTATCCTGAGCTAAAAGCTGTTCTGAAAAGTGATGTTTCCTACAGTAAGGTCTTGATGAAAGATGTTTTGAAGATGTTTCCTGTCTGGAAAAGTTTGTGATTTATTATTTTTTTTGTATTTGCCTCAATTCTGAGACTATTTTAGGAAGTACATAAAGAAAAACAGAATAGAAATCGACTTTAATGACATTTACCTTGGTGACCTTCTGGTCTACTCTATATCTTATGTGTTCAAAATGTACACTAAACCCTCTATAGCAGATGAAATGTATCCATGCCTGTGGGAGTATACAGGTAAAATGAATAGTAAATCCAATAGATTTACTAGGAAGGAGTTTAGCTCATTCACAAGTCTTACATCTTCCTCTATGGCAGTTTTGTTCTTTTTTTTCTTCTTTTACCATTTTTTGCTTGTGTAGTCATCCTAAATTAGCCCAATTTCACATACTAACAAAAAGCTTCTTAAATATCTGAATCTTTTCATCTTCTCTTCTTAAAAAAAGTCTAAAATATACTTTATTACTATTAGAATACTCTGAATTTATTTCAATTTTCTAAAGATAAAAAATACATCCATTAAAAAAATCTCACAATTTTTACCAAAATCACTTGGTTTGGTTGATCCTCGAAGATGTTATATTCTAATTCTTCTCTCATCAATTCAACACTACCTTTGGAGTATATATATATGTATATATATATACACATATAAACAAATTTTAATTTTATTTAGATTACTTTGTTAGTCATATATTAAATGTCTTAGGCAAATGGTTAAAAAGAATTGAAAGGCAAATTAAACATTTACCTTCTAAAGAGTACAAGACATAAAAATTAGCTTTGTAAAATTTCAACTAGTAGATGGAGTTGATGGCATTGTTGTTATTGAAATAAATTTGATTTTAATATTCAACAGAAATGTTTCACAGATATAAATATCAAGTTAAGAAGGTCTAAAGACTGACATTTATTATGGCTGAAACATTCAAGTACTTTCTTAAAATAAGGGTATTTTATTCAGCTAAAAATAAAATCTAAGTTTATACTAAAAGTAAAGTTTTAAAAGTGGGATGAAATTCAACTAATAACTCTAATTAGATACTTTAAGATAATTTTTTTCCTTTTTGTTTTTTTAAAACCATAACTTTCTGTCTTAGTACAACTCTAGGGCAGAAGGGTAAGGACTAGGCAGAGTTAAGTGACTCCAGCTAGCTGCCCCAAGACTAACTTTTCCTTAAAGTAGTTTCTAGTAAAAAAAAAAAAAAGAAAAGAAAAATATATCCATTTATAACTCTTAAAACTTTTTATATATTAATTTAAAATGTATAACTTTAATAGTATTCTAGAGGCAATATAGAAAACATACTCAAGTTCATAGAAATATTTCAGAAATCAAACTCCTGAAAAAAGAAGTCTGTTTAGTTACTTTTCATTCTTCATGATGACTTTTTCTTGAAAAATCAAGTAACTCAAATTGAACTAAAAGAACTACAAAAAAAAATTTTCCTTCATGTTCATTTTAAACATATGTATGATTGTTACTTTGCTCGCAACAAAGAGGGCCTCTAGCTTAGTGCCCTATGTGCTCTCATGAGTTCAGCAAAAGAATATAGTCACTGTTTCCAGAAAGCTGAGGCCATCCTCATCTTAATAATTTCAGGAAGTTTCTACTGAGAATAAAAGAGAGCCAATCAAAAGGGAATTTTAGCTCTATACAAACTTTGTAGCGCCTTTCAAGAATGACAGTGAATTTTGAACTTAAGCTCCTTGGTTATGAGAAATGTGGTATACCTCTCAACTCTTCTACCTGAGAGCTTCTGTGCCTTCATTTCAAGGAATTCCTCATTTTGGATACTTTTATCCCTTTACACAACATTGTATAGTGCCTTAATTAAAAAATGTTCAACATAGCCATTTTACAGCTTATAGAATGTCCAGTGTTTTACTTTTATGAAGCAAGTCATACTTACTATTAGGATTAAATAAGATTTGGATATAGTAAAGAATTTGTTTCTTCATATAATTTGGGTATTATTTTCTGCAATTCTCCTCTGCCAATGCACCAAGTTTTAAAAATTACAACTGGAGACACATACATAATGAGACCTAAATGAGATGGCTGAAACAATGACCCATTAAGTTAATGGTATCTCATTCAAACTCCAGAAGGGTTTGGGGAAGGATTTTTCTCATTCATTGACGTTTTCCTGCAGAATCCAGTTGAGGCTTTCTTATGGTCATGTCGAAGACTTCGGATTGTACTATTGATAGCAGCCACACAAGCTTTCCAGTCATAGCCAGTTTCTGTAAGGTCATAAGATGGATAGTTCTCTTGGAGAAAGTCTAATGGAAAAAACAAAACAAAACATACCAAGTTACTTTGTAATAGTGAGGTATGATGTGGAATAAGTGTGAAGTTCATTTATAATTTTATAGCTATTAAAAATGTTCACAATGACAGCACTAATCAGTTTCAACTACAATTATCCAGATATGACATCCAAATCTGTTTCAACAAATCACTTAATATTTGAGTGACACAGACTTTGAAAGTCTATTACCATACAAAGAAACAAAACAAAACAAAGGAAAAATATGTATATGCTTATAAAGTGAAGAGTGATCTAAAGAGATGAGAGACAGATGAAACTAGAACTAATTTTCAGAAGGGACAAGCTAAAAATTGGTCAAAGGTGTCTGTGGCTAGTAACCTCAGTTGTTTAGAGAGCTGTCACTGGGGTTTGTTCTCTATGTAGATCAGTCAGGTTTACTTCATTTCATGACCATGGTTACAGCCAAGGTTTTGGTTCTAAGGGTAACTGGAAAAAAAATTTAAATATGTAATGCTGTTTTCTAATACACAGGATGGCATATATATATTTGCAAGTTCTAGAACTTTTTGTGATGAGTTTTCTTATTTCTATGGTATCTGTATATTCAAAACAAATAAAATGGAAATTCCCATAATTGTAAGATCCCCATGGCTGACCTCTCTGACACAAAAGGTCAAAATTCTGTATCACTTGTGGGAATAGGATTTTCTTTTCTGATACCAACTTTAAAAATTAGGCACATTCAAACTTCTCTCTTAGTAGCTACTTATGCTTTAGTCACTCACAAATTTGTATTTTTGAAAATTTCTATTTCTTAGGGTAACAAATTCTATTTATTTATTACCTGCTAAGTAAAGTCATACTTAAGAGTTCTAGAGCCAGACGAGACCAGCTACTTTAACTCTCTCATTTTACAAATGAGGAAACTGTGGCTAAGGGAGGTTAAATGATTACCTTTTATTTGTTAGAAACTTATATCACTCAAATTTCAAATGCTACTCTCTTCCACTGTCCTAATATTTCAAGATTCAGTGAACAGTCTGTATTTGCCATATTTACACTGTGAAATTGGAATCTGTTACCCTAAAAACTACGATTCCCAGAACCCCACTCACTTCCTGTCATTACATGCTGACATAAGCAGGAGATAAATTGGGCGGAGTTCCAAGTCTAGCCCTCTTTTTCCTTTCTGTCAGGCTTTGGCAGAGTGGGCTTTTTGAGCAGGTAGAAAAACTTAGTCAAATCGTTCTGCTTTGTCTGATAATAAACTTTATAAAAATATAATACTTAAAGTATTCAACTTTAATTTAATCTTACACCAGTTATGATTTTATAGATTTAGCTAAAAAAAAGCAAGTTCTTGCCTTTTCCCTAACCTGTAATGCATTAATCTTTCATTTCATATTTATCTAATATCTATATTTTAGTTCTATCATCTTTAACCAACTCATTTACAGAGGCAATAGCCTGCCATCTAGTGATAAAAGGAAACTGGTTTTTTTTTGGAAAAGAATAATAATATCAGGAGTTTTCCATGTATCTTATTTATTTAAGAGTCCTATACTAAATCCCTACTACTAGGAGGGCACAATTTTAGCTTCTAGAGAAGAGACAAAGATTAATAAGTAAGAGTCTCTTCCTTTCATAGAATTTAGAATAGTAGGGCCATAGGCTACATAGATAAATAACCATATTAAAAAAGAACACACAAAAAATGCACAAGAAAAGTACAAAGTATAATGTCTTCCAAGAGGTTTTGGAGGAGAGTGTTTCTGACTGGGAGGAGGGAGTCATGTAGGGGAATCATAGAAAGTTTCATAGAACATTTGGCATTTGAGCTGAATCTTAAAAGGATGGCTAAGATTTTAAAAAGTAGGTGTGATGAGGTAAAAGGTTTTGCAAACATTAAAGAACATCATGAAAAGTAGGATGGAGCATGAATGTGGGGAGAGTTAAAGCAGCCTAAATTGGTTGAAACATAAATATAATTGGTTGAAACATAAAAATAAAAATATAAATGATATTAGTCCAAAAAAGTAAGCTAAGGTTGTATTGTGAAGGCTTTTAATACCATTTTTAGGAATAAATTCATTCATAAGATTAATCTCGCAGTGATATAAAGGCTGATATTGGAGAATAAAGGTAGTTAGTCCAATTAAGAATCTGCTGAAATACAAAGTCTAGGAAGGTGGGACTTATACCTTGATGAAAATGGGAAGAGGAAATAGATGAAATAAATACTGTGAAAATAGAATGAATAGAACTTAAAATAAGTCCCTCTTCTACCTCAAATGGGTGAACCACTGATAGAAACAGATGACAAGAATAGATATTTCATAAATTCAACATATGATTATTAAGTACCCAAAGTTTAGATAAGATATGGTCCTACCCTTGTTACTTCTTATCCAATACAGGATAAATATATACAGAAGATGGAGAACAGTGGGGTGGCTAAATGGATAGAGTCAGGCCAGGAGACCTGACCCAGACCAGGTCCTGGGTTCAAATTTGACCTCAGACACTTCCTAACCGTGTGACCCTGGGCAAGTCACTTAACTCCCATTGCATAGCCCTTACCACAATTCTGCCTTGGAACCAATAGGGTTTAAAAAAATTATACACTCACACACATGCACGCGGTATAAAATAGTAGTTGAAACATTCATCAAGGAAGTACACACCAAATGCTAGGTAAGTCCTAAGATCAAAAATGATTACTAATTGGGGGGGGGGACTCAGGGATTTAAAGGAGAGGTAAAAAATTCACAGAGTGGGGGAATAAAGTTTCACATATACAAAATAGTATGAGCAAAGGTAGGAAAGTACAGAGTATGCATGGCAGAAGGGTAAAGTAAGGGAGAGAGTAATATAAAACACGGGCAGTGAGATAATATAGTAGATAAAGGGCAGAGCCTGAAGTCAAGAAGACTCATTTTCCTATTGAAGCCCCACACATAGCCTCAGACACTTGCAAGCTGTGGGACCCTGGCTAAGCCACTAACCCTTGTTTGCTTTGGTTTCCTTATCTTTAAAATAAAAAGGAAATCCCTCTAGTATCTTTGCCAAGAAAACCCCAAATAGGGTCACAAAGAATTGGAATCCTACTGAAATGATTAAACAGTGGAAAAAGAAGGCATCAGAGCAGGGGGTGGGGGGGAAATAAGGGGAGTGCCACTTAATGAAAAATTTTGAATACTAAGCTATTTTTACTCAATAGGTAATTTAAAAAAAAGCACCTCCAGTGTTTTGAGAGAAGACATAATTAGACATGCATAGAGAAGCTGAACTGGGCAGGAGTATATAAGATGGATTTTTTTTTGGGGGGGGGGAGGAAGCCCTTGAAAAAGGCTATCATTATCATCATTACCACTCTAGTGTGGCCTATCATTATCCTTCACCTGATATCTTCACCTGATATCATCATCATCATCATCATCATCATCATCATCATCATCATCATCATCATCATCATCATCATCATCATGTGAGGGATAATGATAGCCTATACTAGAGAGGAAAGCATAGATACGAACCATATTGTAGAGAAAGAACTGACAAAGTGTGATAACCAAATGGATATAAAAAGTGAGAGGTAGAAGGAAGAATCAAATCTATCTTTCACTGAGCTGCCCCAAACATACTACTAATTTGTTAAAAAAACAACTAGTCACTTTATTATCACCTCTAAGAAAAAATAAAATCTCCTTAACCTGACATTTAAGACTCTCTAGAATCTGACTTTAACCTGCCTTTTCAACCATGCTTCAAATTACTTTCCTTCACTTAATCTGTGTTCCAGCCAAAATGATCTATTTGCTAAACCCCAAGTCATCTCCCACACCTTAAATATTTTTTCTCCTCATTAGAATCTCATAGCAGAATTCTTATCTCCCTTCAAGAGTCAGTGCAGGTGCCATCTCCTCTGGAGAACCTTCCTCGAGATCTTTGACTAAATTGCTCTCTTCCTCAAATTTTCTTAGAGTACTTTATCTAGAATCTCTCCTTTGTTTTCATCACTTCCTACTTCCCCAGCTGTATTAAACTTATATGTGAAATGTGTCACATATCCCCCCAAAGAGTGCAAATTTCTTGATATAAAGAACTGGCTTATTTTTCTATACTTAGGGTTTAATACATTATGCACATAGTAAGTGCATAATAAATGTTCACTGAATTAATTGAATATTAAGCTTTTAAAAAAGGAAAATCAGGGTATTACTAACAGAAATAGTGATTTCATGATGAAGAGATTTTTTTTTTAATCTTTACCTTCTGTCTTTGCACTGAGGGTTAGGCAATTGGGGTTAAGCGACTTGCCCAGGATCACACAGCTAAGAAATGTCTGAGGTCAGATTTAAACCTAGGATCTTCTGACTCCAGGCCTGGTGCTCTATTCACTGAGCTCCTATGCTGTGGCTGAAGCTCCACTAGCTGTTCTGAAGATTAAGTTTTAGTGAAAAGATTATAAGCTCAATTTTAGATATGTTGAGTTTGAGGTGCCAGGGAAGGTAATATGTGAACAGCTGGAGATACTAATCTGATGACTTCAAAAAATGTGGAAGTCGATTTAGGAGTCAATTATGAACAGGTTATAGTTTAAAACTCAAGAGGATTTTATTGTCTCTATTGGCCAGTGTCAAGAATCAACAAATGAGCTGATAGAACCTTGGGAGACAACAGTAAGATGTTTGAAAGACCAAAAAAAAAAATAACAATAACAAAAATGTTATTAGAGGGGCAGGATAGCAGGATATCCAGAAGCTAAGGGAGGAGAGAGTGATAGGAAGGGAATGGTCAACAGAGCCAAATGCTATAATAATGTTAAGGAGTGTTAGGTTGAGAAATGCCATTGGATTTGATTATAAGTTACTACTGATCTTTGGGAGTAGCTTGGTGGTACAATGGATAGAGTGCCAGGCCTGGAGTCAGGAAGATCCACATTCAAATCCAGCCTCAGAACATTTGCTTAGTTATCAGACCTTGCACAAGTCACTTCATTCTACTGCCTCAGTTCCCCATTTTATATGAGCTAGAGAGGGAAATGACAAACTACTCTGTGATCTCTGTCAAGAAAACTCCAAATAGGGTCATGAAGAGTCAGACGCAACTGAAACAATTTAATTGTTTTTGAGAAAACTATTTCAATAAAATGAGAGAGAGAGAAAAGTCAGATTTTTTTACAACTCTTACCTACCATCTAAGAATCAATACTCGGTATTGGTTCTAAGGCAAAAGAGGCGAGGCAACTTTAAGTGACTTGTCTAGGGTCACACAACTAGGAAGTGTCTGAGGACACATTTGAACCCAGGACCTCAATCCTCTGAGCCACTCAGCTGCCCTCTGAAAAGTCAGATTTTAAGAGTAAGGTAAATAGAGGCTAAGAAAGTCAAAGCATTGGCTAGAGTCAATTTATTATACTTCTGTGTAGGTGAAAAGAAAGAAAGAGATAAGGTATAAATATCTGAATGGAGTAAAAGGGTCATAGCAACCCTTTTTTAGAATTGATAAACTGTCTACCAATGGATTAACTCGCTGCCTCCATTTATGAAAATGAAATTTATCAATGGTAAGAAAGGCCAAAATAGTTCTCTCTTCCAAGTCTAAAAAAAGAAAATCTGAGGAGTTTTAAGTTATTAAACTTTATTTTAATGAAGAAGTTAAAAATTACTTGCAAAAGACATAACTGCATGCCCAGAAAAGTCCAGTAGTAACTCCCTCCAAAATAGAAGTTAAGCAGAATTGCAAAGAATCAAGTTAAAATACAAAAAATCATTCTCAAAAAAAATCTCATTTTTAACAACAAATTCAGTATTTAGGAATTAGCTTTAACCAAACCATACCTGGACCTTTAGAAATATAACTATAAAATTGGAATGATAGAAATAAAGACCTTAAGTGAAAAGGCACTCAATATTCATAGATATATCAGATCATTCTAGTAAAAATAAAAATATTCTACAAATTAAGTGTTCAGTTAAGTTAAACAATTCACAAAATACCCTTTTATGAAACCAAAGAGAATAAAAACAAAATTCAAACAGGTATGACTTTAAAGGGAAATTTCTGAAACAAATCTGATACATGTGAGCATGCCCTTTTGAACTGTAAAAGACATTGCAAAGCAGTTAAATTATCTAAATAAGCAAACTATCTCATACTAACCAGAAAATAAAGAAAAACAGAATGGGGAAACTAGAAATAGAACCAAATATATACAAAGATTAATTCTGACATATTCTTTGTATCATGAGGTCTTAAGGAGGTAGCGGGACATAATGAATAGATACCTTCTGTTAGAAAACCTGAATTTAAGTCTTGCCCTAGTCACAGACAGGCTATGTGATCCTAGACAAGCGACCTAATATCTCAAATGCCTCTGGCAACTTTCTAAGACTAAATTATAGAGCATGGAACATTCACAAAGATAGACCATGTACTAGGGCATAGAAACATGGCAAACAAATGCAAAAAAGCAGAAATAATAAACGCAACTTTATCAGATCATAATGCAATAAAAATAGTTATTAGTAAGAATACATGGAGAGGCAAACCAAAAACTAATTGGAAGAGGGGCAGCTGGGTAGCTCAGTGGCGTAAGAGTCAGGCCTAGAGACAGGAGGTCCTAGGTTCAAACCTGGCCTCAGCCACTTCCCAGCTGTGTGACCCTGGGCAAGTCACTTGACCCCCATTGCCCACCCTTACCAATCTTCCACCTATGAGACAATACACTGAAGTACAAGGGTTAAAAAAAAAACTAATTGGAAGGGAGCAGCTGGGCAACTCAGTGGATTGAGAGCCAGGCCTAGAGACGGGAGGTCCTAGGTTCAAGTCTGGCCTCAGACACTTCCCAGCTGTGTGACCCTGGGCAAGTCACTTGACCCCCATTGCCTACTCTTACCACTCTTCTACCTTGGAGTCAATTGACTCCAAGACAGAAGGTAAGGGTTTAAAAAAAAACTAATTGGAAATTAAATAATATGATTCTCCAAAATAAGTTAGTGAAAGAACAAATCATAGAAACAATTAATAATTTCATTGAAGACAATGACAATGATGAGACTTCTAACCAAAACCTATGGAAAGCAGCCAAAGCGGTTCTAAGGGGAAAATTTATATCACTGAGAGCATATATTAACAAATGAGGGAGGGCAGAGGTTAATGAATTGGGCATGCAACTTAAAAAACTAGAAAATGAACAAATTAAAAATCCCCAGATGAAAACTAAATTAGAAATACTAAAAATCAAAGGAGAAATTAATAAAATTGAAAGTAAAAGAATTATTGAATTAATAAATAAGACTAGAAGCTGGTACTTTGAAAAAACAGATAAAATAGACAAAGTACTGGTAAATCTAATAAAAAAAAGGAAAGAAGAAAATCAAATTAACAGTATCAAAGATGAAAAAGGAGACATCAACTCTAATGAAGAGGAAATTAAGGCAATCATTAAAAATTATTTTGCCCAATTATATGGAAATAAATACAACAATTTAGGAGATATGGATGAATATTTACAAAAATATAAATTGCCTAGATTAACAGCAGAAGAAAAAGAATACTTAAAAAATCCAAAATCAGAAAAAGTAATATATCAAGTCATTAAAGAACTCCCTAAGAAAAAATTGCCAGGGTCTGATGGATTCACAAGTGAATTCTATCAAACATTCAAAGAACAACTAATCCCAATACTATACAAATTATTTGACATAATAAGCAAAGAAGGAGTTCTACCAAATTACTTTTATGACACTAATATAGTACTGATTCCAAAGCCAGGCAGACCAAAAATGGAGAAAGAAAACTACAGACCAATCTCCCTAATGAACATAGATGCAAAAATCTTAAATAGAATACTAGCAAAAAGACTCCAGCAAGTGATCACGAGGGGTTATTCATTATGATCAGGTGGGATTTATACCAGGAATGCAAGGATGGTTCAACATTAGGAAAACCATCCACATAACTGACTATATCAACAAGCTAACAAACAAAAATTACATGATTATCTCAATAGATGCTGAAAAAGCCTTTGACAAAATACAACACCCATTCCTATTGAAAACACTAGAAAGTATAGGAATAGAAGGACCTTTCCTAAAATTAATAAACAGTATATATCTAAAACCATCAACAAGTATCATATGCAATGGGGATAAATTAGAAGCCTTCCCAGTAAGATCAGGTGTGAAACAAGTATGCCCATTGTCACCTCTATTATTTAACATAGTACTAGAAACACTAGCAGTAGCAATTAGAGAAGAAAAAGAAATTGAAGGTATTAAAACAGGCAATGAGTATACTAAGCTATCACTCTTTGCTGATGATATGATGGTCTACTTAAAAAATCCTAGAGAATCAACTAAGAAGCTTGTAGAAATAATCAACAACTTTAGCAAAGTTGCAGGATACAAAATAAATGCACATAAATCATCAGCATTTCTATATATTTCCAACACATTAGAGCAGCAAGAGGTAGAAAGAGAAACACCATTTAAAATCACCCTAGACAATATAAAATACTTAAGAATCTATGTACCAAAACAAACACAGGAATTATACAAATACAACTACAAAACACTTTCCAAACAATTAAAACTAGATCTAAACAATTGGAAAAACATTGACTGCTCAAGGGTAGGATGAACTAACATAATAAAAATGGCCATTATATCCAAATTAATTTACTTAATTTAGTGCCATACCTATCAAACTACCAGAAAACTTTTTTACAGAATTAGAAAAAACTGTAACAAAGTTCATTTGGAAGAACAAAAGATCAAGAACATCAAGGGAAATAATGAAAAAAAATGTGAAGGAAGGTGGCCTAGCAGTACTAGATATTAAACTATACTATAAAGCAGTGGTCATCAAAACGGTATGGTATTAGCTAAGAGACAGAATGGAGGATCAGTAGAATAGACTTGGGGTAAGTGACATCAGCAAGACAGTCTATGATAAACCCAAAGAGTCCAACTTTTGGGATAAAAATCCACTATTTGACAAAAACTGCTGGGAAAATTGGAAAACAGTATGGGAGAGGTTAGGTTTAGATCAACAGCTCATACCCTACACCAAGATAAATTCAGAATGGGTGAATGACTTAAATATAAAGAAGGAGACCTATAAGAAAATTAGGTGAACACAGAATAGCATACTTGTCAGATCTCTGGGAAAGGAAAGATTTTATAACCAAGCAAGAGTTAGAAAAAATTACAAAATGTAAAAATAAATAATTCTGAATACATTACAAAAACAATGCAACTAAAATCAGAAGTTCAAAAAAATCAAGCCATTCTCCAATTGATAAATGGGCAAGGGAAATGAGTAGGCAATTTTCAGATAAAGAAATAAAAATATCAATAAGCACACGAGAAAGTGTTCTTAATCTCTAATAATTAGAGAAATGCAAATCAAAACAACTCTGAAGTATCACCTCACACCTAACAGACTGGCTAAAATGACAGCAGGGGAGAGTAATGAATGTTGGAGGGGATGTGACAAAATTGGGACATTAATGCACTGCTGTGCAAATTGATTCAACCATTCTGGATGGCAATTTGGAACTATGCTCAAAGGGCTTTGAAAGACTGCCTGCCCTTTGATCTAGCCACACCACTGCTGGGTATATACCCCAAAGATATAAGGAAAAGACATGTATAAAAATATTCAAAGCTGTGCTCTTTGTGGTGGCAAAAAACTGGAAAATGAGGTTATGCCCTTCAATTGGCTGAACAAATTGTGGTATATGCTGGTGATGGAATAATATTGTGCTCAAAGGAATAATAAACTGGAGGAATTCCATATGAACTGGAATGACCTCCGGGAATTGATGCAAAGTGAAAGGAGCAGAGCCAGAAGAACATTATACACAGAGTCTGATACAATGTGGTAAAATAGAATGTAATGGACTTCTGTACTAGCAGTAATGCAATGACCCAAGACAATTCTGAGGGATTTATGGAAAAGAACGCTACCCACATTCAGAGGAAGAACTACAGGAGTGGAAACACAGAAGAAAAAAAAACTGCTTGAACACTTGGGTTGATGCGGACACGATTTGGGATGTAGACTCTTAATGACCACCCTAGAACAATTATCAGTAATATGGAAATAGGTCTTGGTGGATGACACATGTTAAAACCAGTGGAAATGCGCATTGGCTATGGGGTTGGGGTGGGTATGGGGGTGGGGGTGGGGAGAGGGAGGAAGAATGTGAATCATGTAACCATGGAAAAAATTTTTCTAAAAAATAAAAAAAAAATTTAAAAAATTAAGCATAAAAAAATTATAGAACAACTTCTGTACTGCACTGGAAATTTAAATTCCTCACGAGGAGCTCCCTGCATTGACTAAAGTTGCCATTTTTTAAGGTAGATATTACTAAGAAACAATACTATCATGCTTCTAGTAATTAACCTTGGTCTGCTCGCCATGGCAGGCAGGGAACTATAAAGTTGAAAATACCTTGTACTCCCTTTAAAACTACATTACCCATAATTCCTTAAGCCTTTTCCTATTGGTTGTGAGTTAAAACTACATTACCCAAACTCCTTTTCACCATACCCATAAGGCCTTTAGCTTTTCCTATTGGTTGTGGGTTTCGCGGGCTGTTTTTGATATGGTTATGGTGGGCGTGTTGTCGAGGTCTTTTTGGAGAGAAGGCGCCATGGTGAAGGGTGAGTGAGGTTCTTCCCCAGGGCTTTTAAAATAAAATCCTTATAAATATCATACTTTGGAGGCATCGAATATTAATTTCAATCTTTACAGTTGGCAACATAATGAAGGGGATTTTCGAACTCCCTGTAAAATAGTTCCCAGCTGAGTCTCCCCCCCACCCTCCCCACGCGGGAGAGCTTCCAGATCTGTATTGAAGAGTACACCAGACCCATATTGCAATTCCATAGGAGCAATAAGTGTAGTGGGGGTATCAGGAAAACCCCAAATGGTACCAAAGCTCTCCCCTAGAACAGTAGCCGTAGGGCCCCTAAATGTGGAGCACTCCTTCCTATTGATGCCTGGCTCCCCTATAAACCTGCTGGGGAGAGATCTTTTATGCAAGCTTAGAGCCACAATAAATTGCTCTATGTCACTGGAATTGACTGACGAATCCTTAACTCCCTGTGCTCCTTTCAGATAGTCATGAGATACAGGGGTCTCCCACTTTTGAAATCCCAACAGATATACCTGAGTCTCTCTGGGCCACATCACCTTCTGATGTTGGCATACTTAAATCAGCTGTCCCTGTCCAAATTAAAACAAAATCTAGCTCACATCCTTCCATTCCTCAGAATCCTCTTTCGAAGGAGGCAATAGAGGGCATTACCCCAGTGATAAATTCACTAACTGACCAAGGCATCATAATTCCCTGTAAATCTGAATACAATACTCCAATCCTGCCGGTTAAAAAGCCAAAATTGGGGCCTGATGGCAAGCATCTCTATCGATTTGTCCAGGACTTGAGGGTAGTGAACAATCATGTTATAAAGAGACACCCTGTAGTCTCCAATATAAATACTATCATTTCTTCTATTCCTAGCACAGCTACATACTTTACAGTAATAGACTTGTGCTCAGCCTTCTTTTCCATACTTATACATGAGGGCTCCAGACATATCTTTGCTTTCACCTGGAAAGGTTCTTATGGACATGGGCACGTTTGCCCCAAGGGTATGTCAAAAGCCCGACCCTTTTTGCACAGATTTTGAGCCAAGACACAGACAATATTACATTTAAAAACAGTAAGTTAATTAAATATGTAGATGATTTACTATTGGCCTCACCAGATGCCACATGTCAAGAAGATAGTAAACATCTTCTTTTGGAATTACATAAAAGAGGCCACAAAATCTCAAAAGAAAAGGTTCAGTGGTGTCTCCCAAAAGTGCAATATTTAGGATTTATTTTAACTGCTGGGTCCCGTTTAATTTCTCCACAACGTATTGAAAGTATCCAAAACTTAAGTGATCCTACTGCTAAAAAACAATTGAGGGCAATACTTGGAGCAACAGGATTTTGTCGGCAGTGGATCCCCTGCTATGGAGAAATCACTAAGTCCCTTGTAGCACTCACAAAAAACACAGTCCCTGAACCACTTAAATTGGAAAAGGAACACTGAAAAGCTCTTTCAAATTTAAAACGTGCTATCCTGTCTGCCCCTGCTCTCGGTATCCCAAATTATGACAAACTATTTACTTTATATGTCCATGAAAGGAAAGGAGTAGCCTCATGTGTTCTAACTCAACTTTTGGGGCCTGATCAATGCCCAGTAGCCTATTATTCAGCCAGCTGGACCCAGTAGCTGCAGGAGCACCACCATGCCTTAGAGGAGTAGCTGCCACAGCTTTATTAGTGACAAAATCTGCTGATTTGGTATTAGGATGCCCTCTGACCATAATGTGCCCACACGAGGTAGAGGCATTGTTATTAAGACATAGAACTCAAGCATTTACTGATCAAAGGATTATGAGATATGAGATAACCCTATTGAATAATGAACATATCACATTAAAACGCTGTGGAGCTCTTAATCCTGCAACCTTGCTCCCTGATTTACCAATTTCTGAAGAATCTTTACATGATTGTACATCTTTGGTGTCCACTGTTGATAAACCTCGTAGTGATTTACTGGACACCCCTTTGGATGATCCAGATTTAATATTATTTACAGATGGTTCTTCTTTTATGAGAGAGGGTGTGTGCTATACAGGAGCTGCAGTAGTTACAGAATTGGAGGCTCTATGGTCAGCTTCTTTACCCTCACATGTGAGTGCACAAGGTGCATAACTCACAGCTTTAAAACAAGCTTGTATCATTGCACAGAACAAAAGGGTCACAATTTACAGACTCCCGTTATGCATTTGGCATATGTCATGCTGTCGGCATGTTATGGCTTCAAAGGGGATTCTTAACATCAGCTGGAAAGTGTATTGCCAATGCAGACCTTATCACTGAACTTCTTTCTACCATCCAACTCCCTGAAGCCATAGCTGTTGTTCACTGCCCTGCACACACAGGTGGCACTGACCCTGTCTCCAGGGGAAATGATCGAGCAGATGCTGCAGCCAAACTAGCAGCCTTAGAAGGACCTGAGTCAATTATGCCACTAACAATTACTGATAATTTGGATCTATCCCTTTCCTATAATGACAAGGAAGTGGGAAAATGGAAGCAGAGATTTAAAGCAAAACAGATAAATGGAATATGGGTGTCATCTGAAGGCAAGCCCCTGCTCCCTAGGGCTTTCTATAACCAAATCTGTCATTCTATTCATAAACATGGTCATTTTGGCACCCAAGGCATTGTAGACTCTGTTAAAAGAGTATGGATATGGGGGCAGCTGGGTAGCTCAGTGGATTGAGAGCAAGGCCTAGAGATGGGAGGTCCTAGGTTCAAATCTGCCCTGAGACACTTCCCAGCTGTATGACCCTGGGCAAGTCACTTGACCTCCATTACCTAAAAAAAAAAAAACAAAACAAAAAACAAACAAAAAAAAAGTATGGATAGCACCTGGAATAACTACAATTGCTTCCAAAATATGTAGAGCTTATCCCACCTGCCAGGCCTTTAATCAGCACACTTTTCGAGAAAAAGCTTTTGGTGGACATCCTCTAGCTTACACAACATTTGAACATTTGCAAATTGATTTTATCTCTATGCCAAAAGCTGGACACTATAAATTTTGTCTGGTCATAGTCGATCAACTGACCAGGTGGCCTGAAGCTTTTCCTACGGCTCAGGCCACAGTGGCTTTTGTTGCCAAAATCCTTTGGAAAGAGATTATTCCTCGTTTTGGCCTGCCAGCACGTATTGATTCTGATAGAGGAACTCACTTTACTGACTCAGTCTTATCACAAATTTATTCATGTTTGGAGATAACTCCTAAGTTTCATACACCATATCATCTCCAGAGCTCTGGCCAAGTTGAAAGGATGAATAAGGAACTTAAAACTATGATTGGCAAATTGTGCATGGAGACTCCTTTGAAATGGCCTGAAATTCTATCTCTGGCCTTATTTTATCTCAGAAGCAGACCCAGAGGTGATTTACACATCTCACCATTTGAGATGCTATTTGGACATCTACCTATTCAGGCACAACCATTTAACCCTGCCTATACTTCATTGTTAGGAGGGGATACAACCATTGCCACTTATATCAGCCAATTACAAACAAAATTGCGAGAACTCCATGACTATGGAGTTGCTGTTCAAGCAGGCCCCTTAGACTTCTCACTTCATGATTTGAACCCAGGTGACAGTGTGTACATAAAGAATTTCAAACGTACTGGGTCAACTGAACCTGCTTATGATGGACTATTCCAGATCCTATTAACTACACCAACAGCCATTAAAATTGGGGAGAGGGACTCATGTATTCATTGCAGTCATGTGAAACGAGTACCCCCTATTGATAATGAATAATTCTCTGCACTAAGTATTATTACCTGCACCTTTTATATTTGACTATTGATTGTATTTGCCTATTGTGATGAGAATGCTCTATTGCTGGATTTTGCACTATTTTGTTGCACTTTATTTGATTGATCCTTGTACTTGAACGATGCATATACTACCTCACAACATAATATCTATATTAGTGACCTAATTGACCTGATGTGCCTTTCAAAAACATTTTATGCTCTTTGTCATTCCTTTTGCACTTTCTCGAATGTATTATTTCTTTGTATGCCTCATTTGCACTCACACTATGGATCATGGCAAGTTAAGGAGGAAATGAATCTTATTTCTTACAAATTAACCTCTATTCTTTACCTCTGTGATTGTGTAAAAACTACACTTTTTTTGTTGTTGTTGGTTTTTTCTTCCTACATGTGCAATACAGTATTTGATTTTTTTTCCTTTTCCCTCAATTTCTTTACATTTGGAGCATGTCACCAGCATTAAATAGACTCTTGACTGTTTTGATTTTTGCAATAAGAATAAGCTAAGATGCCCATTTGCCTAGCATATGAATTTATACCCAAAAAGTTTTGGACTATAGAAACCTGCCACTAGTTATTTAACTATTATGAGACTTTTGCTCGATGACTATGTCTAATCCAAGAAAAATCGGACCACAAAGGAGCACAGAGTTTTTGACCTGCAAAGTGCAAATGAGCACATAAAAGAAAGAGACTGAACTAATCCTACAGGGATTGATGACATTCTATGTAAAGACTTGATCCTGTGTGACTCGAGGTTGCGACGCTTAGCATATGTTAAGACATAAGACTTCCTTGTCCCGCACTTGATATTAAGTACTCAACATCGATTGTTCTGGCTCCATTATATCTGAAGTGAAGAAAACTATTGCACCGGAAAATGCTATTTTTCATTTGTCTCGAGATCTAGTCTCCTTTTTCCATTTTTTCTATGATGTGACAACTTACTGTAGTCCAGGCTGCTAAGTTGGGTTAGTGAGTGATTGTTGTTGCAAAGCTTATGGGACATGGATTGCTACAGGAACCTGCTTTGATTTGTGACTTTTCTTCCCTTTTTCTTATTCTAGAATTTTTTCCTTTCACACATTTTAAAAAAAAAATACATATATATATATATCCTGTATTTTCCTCAGAGGTTATTTTTTTTTCTCCTTTCTTTTTCTTTTCTTATTTTTTCTTTGGACTTTTTGATGTTTTGAGAATTGATTCATATACCTTATGCCTTGACCATGTATTCCTGTGTGATTCCCATGTCTATCCCCGTATTTTCCTCAGGGGGGGAAATGTAAAGTTGTTCTCCTCTGGGTGACTATGTTACTTCTGTAAATTTGGACTTGAATTAGACCCTAATTTAGAACAGAAGACTACCTCCCAGAATCCAGAAGACGCCATGAAGATGCATGCAGAGACCATACACTGCTGCAAGAGATCCAGAGTGAATTTCAAGACATGGCGAATTTGAACTTTGGGGCATTGAATGTATTTATTTTGAATGGACACTTTATGCCAGAAAAAAGGGGACTGCCCCCTAAATGGCTTATTGTCAATGCATCAAACATTGGTTTTGTTCTTCCTCCCTTTTATCTCTGAATTATTGTAAACTTTAATTTGATTGTTTTCATGATCCATTGGGGAGACTTGTCTCCCAAAGGATCACAGGGGGGAATGTAAAGTTGAAAATACCTTGTACTCCCTTTAAAACTACATTACCCATAATTCCTTAAGCCTTTTCCTATTGGTTGTGAGTTAAAACTACATTACCCAAACTCCTTTTCACCATACCCATAAGGCCTTTAGCTTTTCCTATTGGTTGTGGGTTTTGTGGGCTGTTTTTGATATGGTTATGGTGGGCGTGTTGTCGAGGTCTTTTTGGAGAGAAGGCACTGTGGTGAAGGGTGAGTGAGGTTCTTCCCCAGGGCTTTTTAAATAAAATCCTTATAAATATCATACTTTGGAGGCATTGAATATTAATTTCAATCTTTACAGAACCAACCCTGTGATGTGAACACAAAAAACGTACAAAAACTTTTGCAAAGATGACTCCATTCACCATTGGTACATGGAATGTGAACACACTTATGGACAACACAAAATCCAGTAACTCGAAAAGATGAACAATTCTTGCTGCAAGAGGCAGATATCACATCCAAATAGCAGCCCTGAGTGAAACAAGGCTGGCAAACAAGGCTAGCTTACCAAAGTTGGAGTTGGATACATGGTTTTCTGGAGTGGTCCCCATGATGAGGACTGTCACAGGTTTTGCAATCAAATCTAATCTCATCAACAAGCTTGAATACCTCCAAGAAGAAGAGAATGATAGGTTCATGACAATGCAATTGTTATGTGCAAGAAAGTGCTATGTCACTATCAGCAATGTGTATGCTCCAACAATGAAAAACCTTGATGAGATCAAAGAAAAATTTTATCAATTTTTGGAGACCCTCATCATTAATGTGTCAAAAGAGGATAAGCTTATAATTCTGGGTGACTTTAATACCAGAGTAAGCAGACTATCAGATGTGCATGAATGGAGTCAGAAACAGTAAAAGCAATAGTCTCTTTCTACAGAGGGTTTGTGCATTTTATGATCTTCTTGTCACCACTGTCTTCCCACTGTAATAAAACTTCATGAATGTACCCTCACAGCAAACATTGGCATTTAATAAACTATGTCACTGTAAGAAGAGACAGGTAGGATGTGGAAGAGATGAAGGTGATGTGTGGTATAGAGAGCTAAACCATTCATAGACTTATCCTCTCCAAGCTAAACATTAGCATTCAACAAAAGTGTCAGCCCCAAGGAAAGATGACTAACAGAAGGACAATATCAAAAAACTAGAGCACGTCTCCTTGCTCAAAGCTTGTTGCTAACTTGGAGGTAAAGCTGAGCCAGTAGTATATGGCTGATAAAAGGAAGCAGAAAAGGAGTGAACAGCTTTCAAGAGATCTCATGTGCAGTACCGTACTTACTCATCTGGGCCAAAATACTCACAAACATCAGGAGTGGTTTGTTGAAAATGATGGGGAAATTCAGAAACTACTAAATGAAAAACAAGAACTTCATAGGTTTACCAGCAGGAATGTTTGTCTCTAAAAAGGCAGAGTTTAACTTTATCAAAAGTAAAGTGCAAACAAAGCTTAGAGAGATGCAAGATTCTTGGCTTGGTTAAGAAGATGAAAATCAATTTTATGCTGATAGTAACAACCCAAAGCACTTCTATGATGCTCTGAAAGGTATTTATGGGCCAAAGACACATGGCATATCTCAACTACTTAGTGATGATGGAGCCACACTGGTAAGGATATGATCCTGGAGAGTTGAGCTGCCTACTTCCAAAGCATTCTCAACAGCATAATCAATCAATGCTGAAGCCATTGACTATATGCTTCAGGTTGGAGTCAACTGAGCTGAAGAAGAGGTTTTGAATGCCATTAGGCTACTCTCATGTGGCAAAGCAACCAGCGCTGATTTCATTCCAATAGAGTAACAAGGCAGGAGGTCCACTGCTCATACTAAAGTTGACTGAAATCTTCCAGAATATATGGCAAGAGGAGGTTATCTCCCAGGAGAGATCAAAGATGCCTCCATTGTCTATCTCTATAAAAAGAAATAGGTTATCCTATGACTATCAAGGTGGGGAAAGGAGATGTCTTTCTCCTAAGTCATTTCTGGCAACATTCTTGCTAGAGTCATTCTTAACAAGGCTGATCCTTCACTTCAAAAATGGTCACCTATCTAAGAGCCACTGTGGCTTCAGAAAGGAGTTGATAATGGTGTTTGCTGCTTGACAGCTCCAGGAAACATGCTGAGAGCAAAATAGAAGTCTGTACACAATATTTGTTGATTTGATCAAAGCCTTTAATACTGTCAGTTATGAGGGCTTGCAGAAGACCATGACCTGGAGAAGTTCATCAGGATGTATTCTAGCTCCACGAGAGCAGGCTTGCATAGGATTGGATAATGAATTAATGATTTTGCATTTTCCTACTCAGCAGTGGACTGAAACTGTAATAAGGGGGTAAAGTGGCTGATATTAGGAGAGCTGGTGGTACCAGTGAAGTCATCTGGCCAGGAGCTTGTAACTACAGTAATTGATGATTCGAGACAGCCAGGGATGTGTATGCCTGAGCTGTGATGCCCAGTCATTCTCCCTGCTATCTGTAGGCTCCTTTAAGGTGGAGAGTGAGGAGCCCCTCCCTGTTGGAGTGAAAGCAGTAACCAACAGGAAGTGAAGCTCTCACACTTCCAGAATAAAATGGATGCCTGGCCAATACTTTCTCTGGAGTCAGGTGGTTGCTATCTTCCCTCTCCTCAGCCCCTTAGCCCAGGATGATGTTATAAATAACTACAGAAACTCACAGTATCAGGCTAAGGGTTTATTTAAACACAGAAGGGGAAAACTGAGGAAAGTGGGTTAGGGTCTGGAGAAGCTGTTGCTAAGGATTTTCTAAGGCCAGTGTTGGCAATGGACCTGGAAGGTAAGATCAGGCTGAGGGAACCACCCCCTCAGCCAGGGATAATTTCCACTGCCCTGATGTTAATTGATCCACCAGCTAGACAGATGAGGTTGATGAATCAGCTTAGGGGTGTCCCTGTTCCTAGGTTGACCTAACCTAATTTCCTACCCACGATCCACAACCCACAAGACGGGGCCCCAAGGGAAACCCAGGGGTAGCTGGGTGTCTGGGTGTGGTCAAGGAAATCAGAACCCCCAGGTTGGTTCTGCAGGGGTATTTATAGTCCCAGGTCCAACAGTCAGGTCTTGGGACTGGCCCTTGCTGGGCCAAAGTTCCATTCCCCTAACTGCCAGGATTACCTAGGGTAATTTGCAAATGCAAGAGATCTTGCATAAATCCTGCATTACAAAGCAAGATTGCATATTTGCACCCATGTTTATTTTTTTTTAACCCTTACCTTCCATCTTAGAATTGATACTAAGTATTGATTCCAAGGCAGAAAAGAATGGTAAGGGCTAGGTAATTGGGGTTAAGTGCCTTGCCCAGGATCACATGACTAGGAAGTATCTAAAGACAAATTTCAAGCCAGGACCTCCCATCTCTAGACCTGGCTCTCTAGCCAGTGAGCCAATGAGATGCTCAATGTGCAGACTATATTGCTATACATTTGTGAAATCCAGACAATTACCAGCATCATGCCAGGATGCTGAATTTCTTCCATTTCAATTGTCTTAGAAAGATTCTGAAGATCATTGGCAAGGTAAGATACTGGACATGAAGGTCCCTTCTTAAACTACCAACCATTCAAACCCTACAGCAAAGATCACAATTCCAATGACCTGGCCACATTATTTGAATGCCAAAAGTACACTTACCTAAAAGACTATTTTACAGAGAACTCACACATAGCAAGTGCTCACATGGAAATCAGAAGAAATGATACAAGGGCACTCTCAAGGTCCCTCTGAAGAACTTCAGTTTTGATTGTGAGATATGGGAGACACTAGGACAGGACCATCCAGCATGGCATGCTCACATCAAAGGAGGTGCCCCAAATGTTCATATGGGCTACTTATGCCTGACATGTGGTAAAGCTCATCAGTAAGTCAGATCTGGTCTGATCAATCAGTCAGACACACTCTATACTACCCTGACAGAGTGATGTCATTTTGGACCTATTCAAGTTCAAAGGACAACAATCTATCAACCAATTGATATAATGGTTTCTTTATATATATAATGGTTTTCAATGCAAATACTCTCTGAAGTATTTGCATTGAAAAATGGGGACGATTATTAACCTTAAGAAAGCTTTGATTGGTAGAATGACAAGGCATTTCTGACCAGAGAGGCCTTTCAGTCTTCTTACACCAGAAAATCCACCCTCCTATGCCTAGGGCACTGTAGTCAACAATTTGGCACTGTATTTATGAGAAGTTGCAGATGCCTGCCCTGAAGTAATAGAATTTAGCCTTTAATGATTTAAACCACATGAACTATAACAATTATTATTTTCATAAGTCTTTTCATTTAAAAGGGCAATAATATTGATATCATCATTTCTAAATTACAATGTCTGTTACCAATTATCTTCAAGGGTCTTTCTATATAAGCAGAGAAATAGAAGTCTTTTGCTGGTTTAAATGTTTGTTGAATTATATCTTATAATATATAACAAGCAAACATCTGGAATTTTGCAGTTATAGGACTTGTAAGAACATGGAAGTAACTTGGTATTCATTACCTAGATACTACCTTGAATCTGCTTTATGTACTGGGTTCAATGAACTACATATGATTGTAACTTCTTAATAAAATTTTAGACCAAACATGAAAGACAGGAGGAGGTATTTGTTGCCTATAAAGCTGCTGATTCTTACAATTCTTTCTTAATAAATTTTATATATAAAGAATTCTTAAACAGGAGGCCAGTCTTTCATCCTGTATATTATGCAACAGATTCAAAAAGCATGTAAGTGTAAGACAGTTGCCAGGTGCAATGGATATTGCAATACAAAAATTAAAGCCATTCATCTCCAAGAACTTAAAACCAAAATTTCTGTAGGGACTAGACATTTCCATGCATGACTATTACTTCCCAGAAGAGTTTCTGCCTCGGAGAATCTTAGGTCTTCAAATCTGACTATAACATCCCTGAAAAATTAAACTTTTGTTTAAACATTTCTTGGAACTCAGAAATTACTACTTTTATAGCTAACCTGCCTCCTTGATGGATAATTGTAATAATTAGACTATTCTTCTTTATGGTGAGATAAAATCTTTGTCCCTGTAATTTCTTCTCATTGGCCCTAGTTTTGCTTTTTAGATCTACAAAGATCTATCTTCCACAGAACACGCTTTCAGTATTTAGAAACAGTTATTAGGTCCCACCTGCTTTCTCTTTCCAGACTAAAAATATCCACTCACTGTTGCTTCATCTATTTTTTCATATGGTTTACAGATAATCATTATCCTTGGTTGCCCTCCTTTGTATGCTCATTAGTTTTCCAATGTCCTTTTTAAAATGTGGCACTTTGAACAGAATATGATACTCCAGATCAGCGTTGGTGAACCTTTTAGAGATCACATCCCCAAACTGCACCTTCAAATCACCTGTGAGCCCCTTACATTACCCAGAGAGTGGAGGGAGGAAGTTCTTGCATTGGGCTGCTGGACAGAGGGGTGGGGCATGCAAAAAATATCCTCAGGTGTGACAGAGATGGGGAATGGGGCAGACCCCTTGGGCACACTGAGACACACATGCTATGGCTAACATGGCTCTAGATGGTCTGCTACCACTTCTCCTGACCCAGAACAATATTTTAGTACCTGCATTAAGTTAAAAAAGGCAAGCTGAATGAAATTCCATAATTTTCCATAAGTATTTACTTTTTATCTTATCTGCTACTGTAAAAAGTACAATCATACTTTGTCAAAGAAATGAAACTAAGTGAAAAGTATTTATTTTATATGCCAAATATAAACAGAACTGCAAAGTTGAGCCTGAATTTTTTTTCCTAAAGAAACCATTTCCAATTTTCCACTTATATAAGTGGTTATTTTTCTTAGAAACAACTTAAAAGAAAAAGTAGAGTTTTTATACACTGCTTTACTTCTCAACTTTTAAGGAATGTATGTATTCTATATTTCAGGGGACAACAATCTATAGAGTGGTACTATAAGCAGTCTAATAAACTGAACAAGTTTAATGGATGAAATTTTTTTTTTGTCCTTGAAATAGTCCCTTAGGACAAAAGCCTTTTTTGGAACTCCATGATATATCCTTAAAAGGAGGTGGGGGTGAGGTAGAATCAAGATGGTAGAGTGAGAGGAAGCATTTTTGCTTGCTTACCTAACACACCTCCTCCACAACAATCCAAAAAAAAAGTACCAGATCAGGAAAGGCCTCCATCCTCTCCCCCCCCAAAAAAAGGCATAAGAAGTCATTTTTCTAGTCCAGGGCAGATTAAGGAGGCAGAAGTGAAGTCTGCTGGCTGGACCAGGATGGTCAAGAAAACCCATGGCAGGAGACATTCTAATACCCATGGAAGGAAGGAGGTCTAGCTAGAATACTAGGACAGGAAGCAGTAGGGCAGAAAGAAATTCCAGGAAATCCCTAAACTAGCATTCAGCTCAGACTCACTTTCAACTTAATAGATCCAGCGCATCAAGGAGTGGTTGTGAGTAAAAAAGGTCCTTGACTGAATAATGAGCAAAGAATAAATTCTAGAAATGTATCTATGTGTCTTTGAAGCCAGCAGTAAAGAAGCCATTCAGTTCTACCCTTAAGGCCAGCACATAAGCCTGCAGTAGAATAACCAGGGCAAGAATGTCCCAGACCAAAAAGTATTCAAAGGTTCAGTCACTGAATTTGCAGAACTTCTCAGTGGGCTAAAAGTGATTGAGCCCAATAGCCATCCATTGAAATTCAGACACACACAAGCCAACAACTCAAAACCTAAACGAGACTCAGAGACTTGCAGAACTCAGACAAAGAGGACAGTGAATAGAGCTTTCTCTGAACCACTGAAAATTTGCAGGGACTCAGACTGAGCTGTGGAAACAGCAGAAGGACATAAAAGAACTTAGAAGCTCTTGCTCCCTGAGAAGCGTGCAAAATCTAGCACTAATATGAAGTCCAAAATCCAGAAGGCCCCTAGAAGACTGAGCAAACAAACAAAAAGAAAGAATCCAATCATAAAGAGCTACTATGAAGACAAGGAAGAACAAGACGTAAACACAAAAAAAGACATACCTCTGAGAGCATTAATCCTATTACAATCAAGAGGAGACATGCCACGCTCCAAGCTGCCATATACATTGCTTTTCACCAGTACTTCCTCTGTAAAGAGGTGGCGAATAAGGTATCGAGCTGACAATTCTGGACGGGACTTTCCCTTTGCCACATAGATCACTGAAAATGGGAGCTGTACATTTCTCCATGGGTAACCAAGAAGTTCTAGAAGAAAAAAGAAAAAAGGAAGATATTTCCATGGTCCACTTTGAACAATCATACTTAACAAGTTTCCAAGGAGTCAAGACAGTAAAATAATTCTGTTGCTCTGGGCTGAGTTTGATTTGGAATAGTACCACGGTAATTTATGTCTAATTTTGAAATAAAATGAGGTGCTTACAGGTTATTCAAAAGCTAACAAAAGGAGATTTATTTAGCTATATCTGGAGAAGAACAGTCAACAAGGACAGTTGATTTAACCGAGTGAAGCTCTGGTTACAAGCATCTGAGAGTCCCTCTGGCTCCTCCTGGTTGCATTGTACTCAGGTGACAAAGAAGTGATATCAACAGTGTGAGTCCTTAGTCCCCTGAGCCAATCAAGTCTCTAAGAATATTATACCTGTTAAGGAAAAACTGGCCTGACCTGCATGGTAAGGAGGGGTTAGGATACTGTTCCTACATACTTGTGAACCAGAGAAAATAGGAAAATTATGTAAAATATCTGGCATGGGATAAGAACCATTATATATATTTCCATTTTATTTCTCAATTTAATATAAAAAGGTATGTTTTCTATGTGAGCAAATGAAATTAAATACCTTATAACTCTAGTAGCTGTTTTCTTACATTGAAGAGGTCCTTTTTTTCTGAAAACAAACACTATTTCTATTTATATAATTATAATTACAACTAAATTAGAATCAAATTCTGAGCTAAAGCAAACATAAAAGATGTTTTCTATTCAATATTAGGCTTGAGTCATTTTTAAAAAGCCAGAGTAAAAAGCTAAGCCATTGTAGCAATTAAAAAAATACTTATTTTAGGAGATTTTTTCATTTTTCAGGTTTATAGTCTAAAAATATATCATCTCATCCTTTCATTATCTTCTATCACCAGTCCACAGCAACACAGTAAGCTCAATATGTCCACATTTCATATGTGATAAAAAGTTATAAAATTACCTTAAACAAAATTTTACTGTCTAGTTTCTTTCTATAAAGGAATTATCTTAAGAGAAACAGAAACTGATTTTATAGGCTAAATTCCATGTCTTGGATGGTACAAACTAGACAATATTTCCCTTGGAGTTAAGAGGCTAGGAATCACTGCTCAAATAATCACAAATAATTATGCCTCTTTAGAATCTTGGGGAGACAAGGACACAGGACAAATAGTTAACTTTATCTCAACTTCCCTATCCACAGATATCATGTGATGGGAAATATTGATATCTATAGCATATCCCTTTGTGTTAGACAAATAGCAGGAAAAGTGGTGCAACAGTGGCAGGGAAGAAAGTTGTGCTATTAATAATTTGTTCCAGTTAGGTTTTTGTGGGGTACAAGTACTAGAATAAGGAGGGGAGCCAACATTATTCCATTATTAAAAAGCAGGTCAAAATTATACTCGTATAATTTTATCACTGATTACCTATTATATTTTTATTTGGACTTTTGAAAGGAAAAAGTATAGTGTACTAAGTTCCTGCTACTAAAAAACGAATATAGTTGCTTCCATGTTTGTCACTAATATTTAAAAAGCACTTTCAGCAACCTTGTTATGTACAAAAATAAAAGCATTTTTTTCTTCTGATTTACAGAAAGGTAAATTGATGCTGAGAGGTTATGTGACTTGATTTAATAAGTGGCAATGTCAGGTCTCCGATTCAAGTTTTCTGAAAGATTGTTCATGGTATAGAGCAGTGATGGGCAGACTTTTTAAAGAGGGGGCCAAAGGAAAGGAAATGCTCATCTGTCAGTCTGTTTCTAAGGGAACTCTTTCAAAGTTTCATTGTATTGTATCCTACTCATTGTATTTGTCAGATTAGGAATAATGTCCTGCAGCCAACCAGATAGAACATTTCAGGGGACCACAACTGGCCTGCGGGCCATAGTTTGCCCATCACTGGTATAGAGGAAAGAGAACTGGATTTTAAATCAAAAGACCTGGATTTAAATACAAGTTTTGCTACTTATCTGTGTGAATGGAGACAAATTACTTAACCTCTCTGGGTCTCATTTCTTAATTTATATAATACAAGATTAAAGGATCTCTGTCACTTCTGTTTCCAAATTCTATATTTCAAATTTGGTGCTAATTCCAAGGAAATACCTATATTTCATAAAATTAATCCCAAGAATTTTAAGTGACAGGGTTTGACTGGCAATGCCCTACCAATTTCTGGGGGTCCTACAAAATCCTTATTTGGGGTATGGCAAAGATCATAAGAAAGATGGACAAATCAGAAGGACCAAAGATGCAGGTGGCAATCAATGGCAACTTTATTGAGGGGGGTGAGGTCTTTTATAACCAGTTGGGTTACTAACCAAACTTTCACACCCATGGTAACAGATAACTATTTACATGGTAAGAGGTAACGATTAACAGAGAACCTTAAGAAGAACAATGCATCCTATTCACGATAGTGATTTATTGGATACATCTTGTATGGGGATTGGAGGATGTCAAACAGGGAACTTTACACTTCATATGGAATTGGAGGATCAGAGGGTCATATGTAAGATGATGTCACCTGTTGGAGTTTCCAGGGATATGGGACACAGATATGCCCTAGGTAGGGAAGGTGGATGTGACTGGGGATTTTGTAGCTGAGGGTCTTTGGATCTTTTACTTGGGGGTCCCATCAAAGAATAAAATATTAAAACTCACGCATAGGTTCTACAGTTGGCAATTTCTTAGATGGTGACTGAAACACTTCAGGTAATGAATTACTGTCCCATGTTGAACTTTCTATTTCATTTGTTCCTAAGGCAGTCATTTTTGGAGATACCAGAGAACTGACTTCTTCATCTTTATCATCACTATAATTCATGTCTATATAAAGAGATGAATCTGGAGTGACTGGAAGTTTATCTTTGTTTTCAGTTTCCTCCTAAAATATAAAACTGTGATTAAAGAAAGCTCCACAACAAACATACCAATAATAGTCCATCCACCAACCTCAAAACTAAAATCATGGTTCGGTGTACTATTCTAAAGATCCAGGAATGAAGAGATTTTGGGGAATAGGGTAGAATTTTTGCAAGATATTAAAGGATAGTAAGAGTAGCAAGAGGAAAAGAATAGGATGGATAAAGGAAATGTTCATAGACAAAGAATATCTGATACTTCTTTTTTATTATTTTAAGAAATTTTACTTGCTGTTAGTTAAACCTCAGATCTCTCCATCCTTCTCTCACATCCCTGCACTATGGAAGGCATCAGTTTGCCAAAAGAAATATATGTATAAACTGTCCTTCAAAGTTTCTATATATCAATTCTTTTTCTAGAGTTGGACATTCAAAATTTCTCCAAAAATTAATTCTGTAGCTATACATAATGTTCTCTTGGTTCTACTCATTTCACTTCTCCTAATATGATACAGGTCTTTCTGTATTTTCTTGAAATTAATCTGCTCATCATTTCTTACAGAGCAGTAGCATTCCATCACAATCATATACCACAATTTATTTAGCTATTCCCCAATCGATGAACATTGCCTCAATTTCCAGTTATTTGCCATCACAAAGAGAGTTACTATAAATACTTAAAACAAGTTCTTTTCCTTTTCACCTGATCTTGGAAAACAGACCCAATTGTGATATTGTTGGGTCTAAAGGTATACATAGATTTTTGTTTGTTTTTAGTCCCTTAACTTCGGTGTATTGTCTCATAGGTCGAAGAGTGGTAAGGGTGGGCAATGGGGGTCAAGTGACTTGCCCAGGGTCACACAGCTGGGAAGTGGCTGAGGCCGGGTTTGAACCTAGGACCTCCTGTCTCTAGGCCTGACTCTCACTCCACTGAGCTACCCAGCTGCCCCGGTATACATAGTTTTATAAGTCTCTTCAAATAATTCCAAATTGATTTCCAAAATAGTTGGATCAGTTCAGTTTCACCAATAATGTATGTGTCCCCATTTTCCCACAGATATTTGACTCTTCTACAAAATGTCATATTTGTGGTTATATCACTCAATCAACAAACATTTATGAAGCACTTACTTTGTGCCAAACAGTGAGCTCAGGACAAGGAACAACAACAACAAAAAGAAACAGTGTCCATTCTCAAGTTTTCATTGTAATGAGAGAGACAACACAAATTAATGAGTACAAACAAGATAAATATAGAGTAGATAGAAGGTAAACTTAGAGAAGAAGTCTTGAGAAAGGCTGTCTGGAGAAAGAAGGGAGTAAATTATTTAACATGAAGCAGTACCTAAGAGTCAGTACAGTGGAGGAGAAGATGGGGGTGTGTGGCAGACAATGCCTGAACTTTATTCTCATTATGATAAGATAACATCCATGCTCAGGGAGTTAAATCAACCTATACCTATAGGGAAGTAAGAGGGAAGGAGGAATAAGAAAGGGGGAAGAGAGGGAAGTTGGACAAAAAGGAGGGAGAACTGGGGGGAAGTGGTGTTTGGAAGCAAATGTTTATGAACAGGGAAAGGCTGAAAGGAGAGAGAAAGAAGGGTAAAAGGGGGAAATTAAGACAGAAGGAAATGCATAATTAGTGATAACTATGAATGGAGTGAACTCACCCATAAAACAGAAGATAGCAGAGTGGGTTAAAAACCAAAATCCCACAATATACTGTCTACAAGAAACACATTCAAAGCAAGGAGATATACAAGAGTAAAAGTAAGGAGCTAGAGCAAAATCGATTATGCTTCAGTCAAAGTAAAAAAAGTTGAGGAATCATGATCTCTTACAAAGTAAAAATTGATCTAATTAAGAGAAAAGTAAGGAAATTACATCATGATAGAAGGAACCATAGACAATGAAACAATGTCAATACAGAAATATGTGAGTATGGGAACTGATAGATGTCAATAGGTTTGGTACTCTTATCTCCTCCCACTCAGCTTGACCTGCAAAGGTTGCTTCGGCTCCAACAGAGTTGGGCTACACTATCTACTCTAGCTCACTACCTAAAATAATCTCTAGGTACCTAAATCCTGACTAGCTGGTCCACTAAAAAATAGAAATAGCATACAGTTTGTCAGGTAGGATGGCTAGAGCCCAGAGGTCTGAGCCAAAGTGGTTGGGCTCATCTTTAGGGTAGAGACATTAGGTTCTTGCAGCTCACAAACACATAGAGAAACTGTCAGGATTGGAAAAGATACCACAGCTCCCAGGAACACAGAAGTTTCTTGAAACAGGATCCTCCAAGATATGATCAGGAAAACCTCAGTTACCTCTTCAGTCAGATACAAAATGGCCACAGGAAGTAACCCTCAGCTCTCCTCCATGTCAATGGACCCCAACAGTCTCACTTTTTTTTTTAAACATTTATTAATATTCGTTTTTAACATGGTTACATGATTCATGCTCTTACTTTCCCCTTCACCCCCCCGACTCCACCCCCACCATGGCTGATGCACATTTCCACTGGTTTTAACATGTGTCATTAATCAAGACCTATTTCCAAATTGTTGTTAGTTGCATTGGTGTAGTAGTTTCGAGTCTACATCCTCAATCATGTCCACCTCAACCCATGCGTTCAAGCAGTTGTTTTTCTTCTTGTTTCCTCTCCTGCAGTTCTTCCTCTGAATGTGGGTAGCGTTCTTTACCATAAATCCTTCAGAGCTATCCTGAGTCATTGCATTGCTGCTGGTACAGAAGTCCATTGCATTCGATTTTACCACAGTGTATCAGTCTCTGTGTACAACGTTCTTCTGGCTCTGCTCCTTTTGCTCTGCATCACTTCCTGGAGGCCTTTCCAGTTCACCTGGAACTCCTCTAGTTTATTATTCCTTTTAGCACAATAGTATTCCATAAGCAGCATATACCACAATTTGTTCAGCCATTCCCCAATTGAAGGACATACCCTCCTTTTCCAGTTTTTTGCCACCACAAAAAGCGCAGCTATAAATATTTTTGTACAAGTCTTTTTATCTATGATCTCTTTGGGGTACAAACCCAATAATGGTATGGCTGGATCAAAGGGCAGGCATTCTTTTATAGCCCTTTGAGCATAGTTCCAAATTGCCAGCCAGAATGGTTGGATCAGTTCACAACTCCACCAGCAATGCATTAGTGTCCCAATTTTGCCACATCCCCTCCAGCATTCATTACTCTCCCATTCTTTCATTTTAGCCAATCAGCTAGGTGTGAGGTGATGCCTCAGAGTTGTTTTGATTTGCATTTCTCTAATTATTAGAGATTTAGAACACTTTCTCATGTGCTTTTTGATACTTTTGATTTCTTTACCTGAAAATTGCCTATTCATGTCTCTTGCCCATTTATCAATTGGGGAATGGCTTGATTTTTTATACAATTGATTTAACTCCTTGTATATTTGAGTAATTAGACCCCTGTCGAAGTTTTTGTTATAAAGATTTTTTCCCAATTTGTTGTTTCCCTTCTGATTTTGACTACATTGTTTTTGTTTGTACAAAAGCTTTTTATTTTAATAGTATCAAAACCATTTAATTTACATTTTGTAATTTTTTCTAACTCTTGCTTGGTTTTAAAGTCTTTCCTTTCCCAGAGATCTGACAAGTATACTATTCTTTGTTCACTTAATTTATTTATAGTTTCCCTCTTTATATTCAAGTCATTCACCCATTCTGAATTTATCTTGGTGTAGGGTGTGAGATGTTGATCTAAACCTAATCTCTCCCCTATTGTTTTCCAAATTTCCCAGCAGTTTTTGTCAAACAGTGGATTCATGTCCCAAAAGTTGGGCTCTTTGGGTTCATCATACACTGGCTTGCTGATGTCATTTACCCCAAGCCTATTCCACTGATCTTCCCCTCTATCTCTTAGCCAGTACCATATTGTTTTGATGACTGCTGCTTTATAGTATAGTTTAATATCTGGTACTGCTAGGCCACCTTCCTTCACATTTTTTTCATTATTTCCCTCGATATTCTTCATGTTTTGTTATTCCAAATGAAATTTGTTATACTTTTTCCTAATTCAGTAAAGAAGTTTTTTGGTAGTTTGACAGGTATGGCGCTAAATAGGTAAATTAATTTGGGTAAAATGGTCATTTTTATAAAGCCTCATATGTGTTTCTTGTAGACAACATATGGTAGGATTTTGGTTTCTAATCCACTCTGCTATTTGCTTCCGTTTTATGAGCGAGTTCATCCCATTCGCAGATGTGCATTTGCTGACATTTTTGTATCCTCCCCTAGTCCTACCCCTTCTTCTTACACTATTTCCTTTTAAACCAGTGGTTTCCTTTAAGCAGGTATCCCTTATCCCCTCCCTTGATTAACTTCCCTTTCTACCCCCTCCCTTATTATTCCCCTATTTTTATTTTTAAAGGCCTAATGAATTCCCTCCCCCTTCTTCTTCCCTCCCTTTTTTGACCTCCCCATTCCCCTGTTTCCTTTGGTTTATCCCTTCTGACTTTCTCAGTAGGGTTAGATAGAGTTTTATATCCCAATAGATAATATAGCTACTCTTCCCTCTCCGCGTTAATTACACTGAGAGTAAGGTTTAAATATTACCTCTTAATGCTCTCTTCCTCTCCTTCACATAATAGTATTTGTCCTCTTCCCTTTCCATGCCCTCTTTGTGTGTAATAGAATATCCTATTTTTCTTATTCACTCAAGTTTCTCTTGGTGTCCCCTACTATTCACCCCCCTCTTTCCCAACCCCCTTTTCATCTTAGACCATTTAGTATTCTGTCCTCTCCCTATGAATTATTCTTCTGATAACTATAATAGTGAATAGAGTTCACTACAGAGAATTATACATAGCATTTCTCCACATAGGAATACAAATAATTAGATCTTATTGAAGCCCTTAAAGAGGCAAATTTAAAAATTATGAGTTTTCTTTCTTTCCCCTCTGTTTCTTATTTACCTTTTCATGTTTCTCTTGATTTTTGTAGTTGGATACCAAACTTTCCATTTAGCCCTGGTCTTTTCTGTGCAAATACTTGGAAATCTTCAATTTTGTTGAATGCCCATACTTTCCCCTGGAAGAATATAGTCAGTTTTGATGGGTAGTTGATCTGTGGTTTAAAGCCCAGTTCTCTTGCCTTTCTGAATATCATATTCCAAGCCTTGCGGTCTTTTAGCGTAGAGGCTGCCAGATCCTGTGTGATCCTGATTTGTGCTCCTTGATATTTGAATTGGCTCTTTCTGGCTTCTTGTAAGATTTTTTCTTTTACTTGGAAGCTCTTGAATTTGGCTATTATATTCCTGGGGGTTGTCTTTTCTGGGTCTAGTGTAGAGGTTGATCTATGGATCCTTTCAATGGCTATATTGCCCTCCTGTTGTAGAACTTTAGGACAATTTTCCTGAATAATTTCCTTTAGTATGGAGTCCAAATTTCTATTAATTTCTGCTTTTTCAGGAAGACCAATGATTCTCAAATTGTCTCTTTTAGCCCTGTTTTCTTGATTTGTCTATTTCTCACTGAGATATTTCATGTTTCCTTCTATTTTATCAGTCTTTTGACTTTGTTTTATTTGTTCTTGCTGTCTTGAGAGATCATTAGCTTCTAATTGCTCAATTCTAGCCTTTAGGGACTGGTTTTCGGCTATAATCTTTTGGTTTTCCTTTTCAATCTGGTCATTTCTGGTCTTCAGTTGACTTGCCTCACTTTCCAATTGTGAAATTCTGCCTTTTAAACTGTTATTTTCTTGCCAGATCTCTTCCATCTTTCTCATCATCTCAGATTTGAACTCTTCAATAGCTTGTGACCAATTTTCATTATTTTGGGAAGGTTTGGATGTAATTACTTGTTTGTTCTCCTCTGTTGTCTGGTCTTTGTGTAAAAATTGTCCAGTGTTACAGATTTCTTCTTGATGATCTTTCTCTTTTGGGGTTCTTGAGAATGGCTTGCCATTGTTAGCCGTGCCCTCTCAGGTTTTTCCTCACACCCAGAGTCTATTTGCTCTCTCTAGGCTCCTGAGTTCTCAGATCTCGTTGTTCTCAGGGTCAAGCCTCCTGGTGGCCCCCTTGTTTGTTCCTGTCTGAGGATCCTTTAATAATTTCAGGGCTCTGTTTCCACAGTCGTGTACCCCTCTGCACTGGGTCCTCACTCAAGGTCCACTCCTGTGCTCAGTATCCGTGGACTCAAGAGCCTGCGCTCAGGGTCTGAGTTCAAAGTCCGCGCGCATTCTTTAGCCTCTTGGGGGTCTTAAGTATTGCTGTTCTCAGGAACAGGCCCTGGTGACCCCAGGTAGCTGCCAAGGACTTACTGGGTGCCCCAAGCTTGCTCTAGCTCTTGTGAGCTGGCTTTGGCACAGCAGGTGGTGTGGGGTGGGGGAGGGGGTTGCTCAACTTGTGTTTTAGTGAGAGTTGTTTCACTCCCTTATAGCATGGAAATGCCCCAATTCCACGTAACTTCAATGCTGCGCCCTGTTGTGGAGTCCCTTTGTTCCTTTGGATTTGTTTTTATGTTTTCTTGAGGAGTCCTGTATGTTTCGGTTAGGAGTGGTTAAGCAGCTGCTTTTTATTCAGCTGCCATCTTAACCAGGAGGTCTGATTCCATGTGTCACCTTTTAAGCAGTCCTCCCATTCTAGAATGGGGCCCATAAGGTTGGCATGTGCCAACCTGCTTTGCAAAATGCACCAGACCCTTTGCAAATCTCTCATTTGCCTCTTTATATTCTTCAATATTAAACATCTATACACCAAACTGCATAATACCCAAATTCCTAAAGGATAAGTTACAGGAATCCCAAGAGGAAATAGACAGTAAAACTTTACTAGTGGGGGTTCTTGACCTTCCCTTCTCAGAAGTAGATTAATCTAACCAAAAAATAAATTAGAAAGTAGTTAAATAAAACTGTAGAAAAGTTAAGATATGATAGACCTCTGGAGAAAACTGAATGGCAATAGAAAGGAATATACCTTTTCTCAACAGTATGTGGAAGCTTCACAAAAACTGACCATATAATAAGGCACAAAAACCTCACAACCAAAAGTAGAAAAGTAGGAATATTAAATGCATCATTTTCAGACCACAATACAATTAACTGGAAACTAACTAATCTTAACCTAAAGAATAAATAAGTTAAAGAACAAGTGACAGAAACAATCAATAATTTCATTAAAGAGAACAAGGAGAAAATATACCAAAATATATGAGATACAGTCAAAGGTAAACTTATGGGGAAATTTCTATCTCTAAATGCTTACATCAATAAAATAGAGAAAGAGCAGATCAATGAGTTGGGCAAGCAACTAAAAAAAAAAACTAGAAAAAGAACAAATAAAATAATCCCCAATTAAACACCATATTGGAAATCCTGAAAATCAAAGGAGAAATAAAATTGAAAGTAAGAAGACCAGTGAACTAATAAAAAAGACAAGGAATTTGTTTTATGAAAAAATAAACCACTGGTTAATTTGCTTTAAAAAAGGAAAAAAGAAAATCAGTATAAAAAATGAAAAAAGCGAAATCACAACCGATGAAGAAGAAATTGAAGTCAATTATTGGGAGTTATTTTGTACAACTATATAACAATAAATCTGACAATCTAAGCGAAATAGAAGAATACTTTCAAAATGTAAACTGCCCAGATTAATAAAAGAGGAAATAGAATATTTAAATAACCCTGTCACAGAAAAAGAAATTGAACAAACCATCAAAATGTGTAAAGGGAACCCCTTCCTCCCAGGGTCAAGAACTTTCTGCTCGTCTGAGCCTGGCCATTAGCAACCCAGAACTAGGGGTCATCGGTCCGGGTCAGAGAGACTTTGACAGGTTCCTGAGATGTGATAGATGAGCACACAGAGAAAGGAAATGATGTGGAAAAAGGAGGAAAAAAAAATGAGACCATAGAGGAGACCAGTTCTTTCTCATGAGATTTTTGGCTTGGGGCTTTTCTGTGATTCAGAGTTGGTGGCTCAGGGCAGAAGACACTCTTGTGGGCTGGTAAGATTAGGGTGAAAGGCTAGGAAATATTTTTCTATTTCCTTCCCTCCTTATTTCTTAGACTTTATATTAAAACTAAATTGTTAAAAGGCTATTATCATTCATGACTTAAGGGTTGTCTATTTTATAAAAGGTGACCACAACAATCTTTTTTTTAGCTAATATTGTATTTCTGAAACAATTTCCAAATATCACAAAAGAAAATGAATTCTACCAACATTCAAGATATAATTAATTCCAATATTACACAAATTACTCGGAAAAACAAGGAGAAGGAATTCTTTCAAACTCCTTTTATTATACAAATATGTACTAAGACCTATGCCAGGAAGAGCTAAAACAGAAAAAGAAAACTAAACTCATCTAACCTAGTAATAGATAAAATTTTAACTGTTAGCATTATATCACAAGGATTATACACCACGACCAGTTTTATAACTGGGACTGAAGGGACAAGTAAATATTAGGAAAACTATCAGTAAAACTGGCCTTATCAATTACAAAATCAACAGAAACTATAATGATTACCTCAAAAGATGAAGAAAAAGCCTTTGATAAAATACAATATCCATTCCTTATTAAAATATTAAAAACATTTTAATAAAAGGAGCTTTCCTTAAAGTGATAAAGGGCATCTATCTAAAACCATCAGCAAGTATTATCTGTAATATCCTAGAAATCCTAGAAGCAAGGGTGCCCATTATCCCCATCATCATTTAATATTATACTAGAAATCCTTGCTATGGCAATAAGAACAGAAAAGGAAATTGAAAGAATTAGAATAGGCAATAAAGAAACAAAATTACCACTATTTGCAGATGATTTAATGGTATTTATAGACTCCAAAGAATCAACCAAAAAACTAACAAAAATAATGAACAATTTTAGCAAATTTGCAGGATATGACAGAAACCCACATAAATCATCAGTATTTCTATTTACCACCAACAAAGATCAACAGCAAGAGTTAGAAAAGGAAATTCCATTTAAAGTAACTGTAGACCTAGGAGTATACTTATGAAAACAAATGTAGGAACTTGAAAAACACAATTACAAAAAATCTTCCACACAAATTGAAAAAATATTTATTGCTCATGGATAGGCACAGCCAATATCATAAAAATGTCACTCCTACATAAATTACCTGTTAACTGTCATGCTAATAAAACTACCCAAAAATTATTTCCTAGAACTAGAAAAAAATAATAAAAAATTCCATCTAGCATAATAAAATATCAAAAAACTCAAGGGAATGAAAGAAAAGAAATATGAAGGAAGGAGGTCTAGCTGTACCAAATCTCAAGCTATCATCATCAAAACAATCTGGTACTGGCTAGGAAACAGAATAGTGGATCAATGGAATAAGTTAGGAAATCAACACACAATAAATGACTATTGTAACTTAGTGGTTGATGAACCCAAAGATCCGAACTTATGAGAAAATAACTCACTATCTGACAAAAACTCTTGGGAAAACTGATAAAACCACATGACAGAAACTGAGCACAAATCAATACCTCATACCACATATCAAGATAAAGTCAAAATGGATATTTGATATAGAAATAAAGAAGGATACCAAAAACAAATTTGGGGAACAATGAAAAGTTTATATGTCAGACTTATGGATAAAGGAAGAATTTATGACCAAACAGGACATAGAGAACATAAGAAAAAAGAAATGGATAATCTTGATTGCATTAAATTTAAAGGTTTCTGTACTAAAAAAACCATGCAACAGAGAGTGGAAGGGAAAAAACAAATTGAGAAAAAATGTTTATAGCAAGTGTCTCTGACAAAGGCCTCATTACTCAAATATCTGGGCCAAATTAGGAATACGAAGCATTCCCTAATTGATAAATAGCCAAAGGATATGAGTAGGCAGTTTGCATTTAAAGAAAAAAACTATCTAAAGTCATGAGGAAATGCTTCAAATCACTACTGATTAGAGAAATGCAAAGAAATGCAAATTAAAACAACTCTGAAATACCTCACACCCATTAGATTAAGTAATATGACCAAAAGAGAAAATGATAAATATTGGTGGGGATGTGGGAAAAAGAGACACTCATGCACTGGAAGTGGAACTGTGAACAGATACAACCATTGAGAACAACATGGAACCATGCTTAAAAAGTCATAAAACTCTGCATATCCTTTGACCCAGTAATACCACTACTGGGTCTGTATCCCAAAGAGATTAGATAGGGAAAAAGGACTTATTTGTACAAAATTATTTTTAGTAGCTCTTTTTGTACTGGCAAAGAATTGGAAACTAAGGGTAGTATTTATCAACGGGGAATGGCTAAACAAGCTGTAGTATATGATTGTAAAGGAAAACTATGGCACTATAAGAAATAAAGAACTGGATGACTTCAGAAAAACCTAGAAAGTTGTAAGAACTGATGCAAAGTGAAGTGTGCAGAAGCAGAACACTGTATACAGTAACAGAAATATTGCATGATGATCAAATTATTATCAGCAAAACAAGGTTCCAAGATAACCCCAAAGGACTGTTATAGGTAATTTACAATTTATAGATAGGGCTTATTATAGTGAAAGCAGACAGACCAAGCTAAAACCTGGCTGAGGCTGTGAACATTCTAAACTCAGAATGTTCAGTTTGTCCCCAGAGACTGAGGAGTTGGCAGTTTTGCCTGGGAGAGTGTTGGTAGAGGTGGCATCTGTTCAACTAAGCCTGTGGACTATTTTGGGATCTCAATAAAGGAGTTCTTCAATTCGATCAAGAAGTAGGTAGAGTTGGGTGTTTTTCCTGTTGTTGGTGGATGGCAAACAGGAAGCCCCTTTACTCCCTAGCCCTCTTTGGATTAACTTGCTGTGTTTGAAGTGTTCCTGTGTCCCAATTATATCTGGATATCATCTTGGACGTGATTTGTGAGATTACCAAATTCCCTTTCCCTCTGCAGCCCTGTCAGTGCTAGCTGTCTGGAGTTAGAGTAGTGTAGCCAATCCCAAGCCAACATTCCTTTGACAGTTGGTTATAGACTTTAAGATTTCAGCTAACCCTCTCCCCTTCCTTCCCTGTCCTTCTAATTAAACAAAATTTTATAAACTTCCTGGTAATCTCCTTCCTAGCCATCAAGAACCCACTGAGTTTAAACTGTTTTCCTTGGTTGTACTGATTTAAAGTTACTGTTTGTTTCCCCAGCTAAGTTACATTGTGTTGCCTCTCCCTAAGCAGCTGTGAAGCTGTACTGGTGTTTCCTCTTTCATTCCCTACCTATTTCCCCATTCACCTAAGTTACTGTTAGTTTATTGCTACCCATTCTCTCAGTTTGGGCATTTATTTTTTCAGGGCTCATGACAAAAAACACTATCCACAGTCAGAGAAGGACCTATTGGAATCTGACTGCATATTAAAGCATGCCATCCTTACCTTTATTTCCTCCAAGAGTCTTTTTATTGTATATGTGATATGTGTCTTCAATCACAGACATAGGGAATATGGAAATATATACTGCATGAAAGCAATGTATAACCTATGTTAGACTATTTATTGTCTTGGGGATGGGAGGGCAGGGCAGGAAGAGAAAGAGAGAATATGAATTGTAAAATGTCAGAAAACAATTGCCAGAAATTATTTATCCATGTAATTAAAAAAATAAAATTTAATAAAATTCTAAGCCAATAAACAAAAAAAAGTTGTCAGCCTTTGAGTTGAGTCTTGAAGGAAGTCAGGGATTCTAAGAGGTGAAGGTAAGGAGAGAATATTCCAGGGAGAAGGGGGACAGACAGTGCAAAAACACATAGATGAAGTGTTGGTTGTGAGAAATATAGCAAATATATCAATATGGCTGAAAGGGTTAAGTAAACCGAAGAGGGGGAATGCTAGAAAGGGGCCAGACTTTGAAGAGCTTAAAATACAAAACAAAGGAGTTTGCATTTGACCCTAGAATAGTTGAGAGCTACTGAAATTGATTTTGAGTTAGGGAAGGATAAGGAAACATGTACCTCTGCCTTTAGGAAAATCACTTTAGTAGCTGTCTGGAAGATGGACTGGAGTAGGCTTAAGGAAGGGAGAAGACTAACTGGAAGACAGCTGCAATATTTCAGCGAAGAGGTAAATGATAGCCTGAACTAGATATGGAATAAATAATGAGGAGTTGAGGATGGCACTCAAATTTTCAAACCTGGATGATTAGAAGAATGGAAGCTTGGGGACTGGGAATTAGAAGAGGTGGGGAAGATAAGTTCTGTTTTGTAAATGCTGAATTTGATATTTCTACAGGCATTTGGTGAAGTTTTGGGCTAAAATCATACCAAGCTTTTTGTCTTTAGGATGTAATGCTGAAAAAAAAATATTAAGGAGGCTCAATATCTAAAAAGACATTACTTGTCTATAACATACACATTATTCTCATCACTATGTTTTGCCGTGAAAAACTTATATTCTCTATCATTTAAAGTTGTGAAGCAGAAGTTTAGTTTTCCAGAACAAAACGTAAACAACAATTTGTATAGAATCTAGTCTGCTATATGTGGAAAAAATAATGGGAGATTTATATATCTATAATCAATAATGATGAGAAATAGATGGACTTCTTCACTAGCAGATTGGATTCCAGTGGACTATAACCTTGGGAATGAACCAATGGCCATTTGCCTCACTATCTTGGTAACAGAAAAAGTAAAAGTTGATTCTAGCATTATAGGTCTACATTCATATCTTATGAGAAATAACAAAAGATCAGAATATGAATGAATATTTTTGTTTCTGCTTTTGAAATAAGGTATTCAAGATATCTTAAATTCATCTTACTGACTTACTATCTTCATATCAAAGAGGAAAAAGGCAGCATGCTCTCATTATTATAATTACTTTTTAAAAAACCTTGCCTTCTTGTCTTGATATGGATTCTAAGATGAGTGGCAAGAGCTATGCAATCAGGTTTAAGTGGCTTGTCCAAGGTCACACAGTTAGGAAGTGTCTGAGGCCAGATTTATAGCCAGGTCCCCCCATCTCCAAGCCTGAAGCTCTGTCCACTGTGCTACCTACCTCCCATTCTCATTGCTTTTTTAAAACTTCCCATTACAGTAAAAGGAATTTGAGTTTGGCACAAAGATTGTATATTGTTTATCATGTTAGAAACGACAGTTATAAACATTATGAAATAATATATATGAAAATTAACTTACAGGCCTTGTTTTGGTTTCACAGCATAAACAACGGATCATAGCATTTACATTTGTAATGCAGGTTTTCCAGTCTCTTCCATATTCACTCAGATCATAGTTAGGAAAATGTGTTGCAAGAAACTCTGTAGATGGAATTAACCATTTAAAAATAGACAGGAATGTTTTAAATTATAAAAACCCAAAAAACCTTTTTAAAAAATTTAAATGAACAATTTCCCCCAATCTGATTTTTTTCCTTTATCTCCTGAGAAGAGTCAGAGCTAATGTATTTGCCCTTCAGAGTTCTCTTTAGTTTCTCCATGAGATTTCTTAAATGATAATATAGAGGCCAAGTCTTAAGTTCTCATTCAAAGCTTCCGTAAAGAGTTGGCATATTACAAGATTCCAAGTCATTTAATGACCCTTCAGATCAAGTAAAACTAAAGACAGAGATAAAGAATTCTATAAAGGTGAAGACACTAATTAATACTTGTTGGTGCTTCATAATCCTAGTTTAATTTCTTCGTTTTAGATGAGGTAACTAAGGCTAAGAAAAGTTAAATTACTTCCCCAAAATCATAAGACTGTTAGGGGAAAACTTGAATCTCTTGACTCCTAGGTTCAGTGTTCTTGCAATGCTGTTTGGAAATATAGGCAACAAGTTTAGCCAGGGTAATGTGTCAACATTATGCAGGTAAATCAAGGCCATACTATCAACTTTTCTGGTTAGATATGTTTCTATTTCACATGTTGTTCTCCAGTGACAGATAGATATTAATTATAGACTTTCTTTTTTTTTAACATTTAATAATATTTATTTTTTAGAAAAGTTAATATGGTTACATGATTCATGCTCTTACTTTCCCCTTCACCCCTCAAACTACCCCCACCCCATAGCCGATGTGCATTTCCACTGGTTTTAACATGTGTCATTGATCAAGATCTATTTCCAAATTGCTGATAGTTGCATTGGTGTGGTAGTTTCGGGTCTAGATCCCCAATCATGTCCGCCTCAACCCATGTGTTCAAGCAGTTGTTTTTCTTCTGTTTTCACTCCTGCAGTTCTTCCTCTGAATGTGGGTAGTATTCTTTTCCATAAATCCCTGAGAATTGTCCTGGGTCATTGCAATGCTGCTAGTCCATTGCATTCGATTTTACCACAGTATATTGGTCTCTGTGTACAATGTTCTTCTGGCTCTGCTCCTTTCGCTCTGCATCAATTCCTGGAGGTTTTTCCACTTCACATGGAATTCCTCCAGTTTATTTTTCCTTTGAGCACAATAGTATTCCATCACCAGCATATACCACAATTTGTTCAGCCATTCCCCAAATGAAGGGCATAACCTCATTTTCCAGTTTTTTGCCACCACAAAAAGTGCAGCTATAAATATTTTCGTACAAGTCTGTTTATTTATGATCTCTTTGGGGTACAAACCCAACAATAGTATGGCTGGATCAAAGGGCAGGCATTCTTTTATAGCCCTTTGAGCAGAGTTCCAAATTGCCAGCCAGAATGGTTGGATCAGTTTACAACTCCACCAGCAATGCATTAATGTCCCAATTTTTGCCACATTCCCTCCAACATTCATTACTCTCCCCTTCTCTCATTTTAGCCAATCTGCTAGGTGTGAGGTGATACCTGTTATGATGATAATAACAGATAGTTTGGAGAAGCAGATAAATGTGTCAGGGCCAAATATAGCTTTAAGTCAAGAGCCCTAGATTGACAGGCTACAGTGAGGAAAGGAGGGGGTAAAACACTCCTGATTCTCAAACCCCTCCCCCTCTAACTGCTTCTGCTTCAGTTGGTAATGAAGACAGGAATAAGATTCTTCTGGTAAGTGTCTGTTATGGCTGAAACCCCAATAATGTTCCTTTTCCTTAATTTATATCCCTCTCAGGTCAGTTAGAGGAGATATAACAGCTAGCTATCTAACTCTTGAGGACAGAGGAGATCTTCTTTAAACTGGCAGCCAACAGGATTCAAACTAAATATACAGACTGAATTGTAAGTATCTTCCCAAATAATTATCAGGCACAGATTTGAAGGCAAAAAGTTATATTAGGAATTAACAAGGAAAATTAGAGAAGTCAATGAAGGTTTTAGGATAAAGGAAAGGTGACCCTGAACTGTTAAATTGATGCCCCTTGCCCCCATCTCACTGGAGGGGAGGAAACATTTAACTAAAACTGGCTCTCTTACTATTGATAAATATCTTACTCTCTAATCACTAAGTAATTATATAATTATATTAATGAAGAATAGTAATAACAAATAGGCTAACCCTATGAGTAGAAATCACTAGCTTATGCTACAATGGTTTCTCAGGAGAAACCCCAAGTCAGCAGTGGCAAGCAGAGTGTCTGCTCACCTCCACTCCCACCAAATAACTGTCTTCAACCCTTCTCAACTGCCCCTCACCCAAAGTTCTCCAGGGGGGTCCCCTGGAATTCTGGGTGAGGATCTCCCTGTACCTTTGCAGGGATTCCATGCTTTGCATCTGCACACAACAGTCCTCAGATTTGTTTTGATTTACATTTCTCTAATTGTTAGAGATTTAGAATAGTTTCTCATGTGCTTACTGACACTTTTGATTTCTTTATCTGAAAATTGTCTATTCATGTCTCTTGCCCATTTATCAATTGGGGAATGTCTTGATTTTTAATACAATTGATTTAACTCCTTGTATATTTGAGTAATTAGACCCCTGTCGAAGTTTTTGTTATAAAGATTTTTTCCCAATTTGATTCCCTTCTGATTTTGGCTGCATTGTTTTCGTTTGTATAAAAGCATTTTAATTTAATATGATCAAAATCATTTATTTTACATTTTGTAATTTTCTCTAACTCTTGTTTGGTTTAAAATTTTTCCTTTCCCAGAGATCTGACAAGTATACTATTCTGTGTTCACCTAATTTACTTATAGTTTCCTTCTTTATATTCAAGTCATTCACCCATTCTAAATTTATCTTGGTGTAGGGTGTGAGATGTTGATCTAGACCTAATCTCTCCCATATTGTTTTCCAAATTTCCCAGCAGTTTTAGTCAAATAGTGGATTTTTGTCCCAAAAGTCGGGCTCTTTGAGTTTATCATAGACTGTCTTGCTGATGTCACTTACCCCAAATCTATTCCACTGATCCTACCTTCTGTCTTTTAGCCACTACCATACCGTTTTGATGACCACTGTTTTATAGTATAGTTTAATATCTGGTACTGCTAGGCCACCTTCCTTCACATTTTTTTTTCATTATTTCCCTTGAATAGAATAATCTTTTGCTATTCCAAATGAACTTTGTTATAGTTTTTTCTAATTCAGTAAAAAAATTTTTTGGTAGTTTGACAGGTATGGCACTAAATAAGAAAATTAATTTGGGTAGAATGGCCTACCTATGAGCAATCAGTGTTTTTCCAATTGTTGAGATCCAGTTTTATTTGTTTGGAAAGTGTTTTGTAGTTCTTTTCGTATAATTCCTGTGTTTGTTTTGGTATATAGATTCCTAAGTACTTTATATTGTCTAGGGTGATTTTAAATGGTGTTTCTCTTTCTACCTCTTGCTGCTCTAATGTGTTGGAAATATATAGAAATGCTGATGATTTATGTGCATTTATTTTGTATCCTGCAACTTTGCTAAAGTTGTTGATTATTTCTACAAGCTTCTTAGTCGATTCTCTAGGATTTTTTAAGTAGACCATCATATCATCTGCAAAGAGTGATAGCTTAGTCTCCTCCTTGCCTATTTTGATACCTTCAATTTCTTTTTCTTCTCTAATTGCAACTGCTAGTGTTTCTAGTACTATGTTGAATAATAGAGGAGATAATGGGCATCCTTGTTTTACTCCTGATCTTATTGGGAAGGCTTCTAATTTATACCCATTGCATATGATGCTTGTTGATGGTTTTAGGTATATACTGTTTATTATTTTTAGGAAAGGTCCTTCTATTCCTATACTTTCCAGGGTTTTCAATAGGAATGGTTGCTGTATTTTGTCAAAGGCTTTTTCAGCATCTATTGAGATAATCATGTGATTTTTGTTTGTTAGATTGTTGATATGGTCAATTATGTGGATGGTTTTCCTAATGTTGAACCATCCTTGCATTCCTGGTATAAATCCCACCTGATCATGGTGGATGATCCTCTTGATCACTTGCTGGAGTCTCTTTGCTAGTATTCTATGTAAGATTTTTGCATCTATGTTCATTAGGGAGATTGGTCTGTAGTTTTCTTTCTCTGTTTTTGATCTACCTGACTTTGGAATCAGTACCATATTTGTGTCATAAAAGGAATTTGGTAGGACTCTTTATTTGCTTATTATATCAAGTAATTTGTATAGTATTGGGAATAGTAGCTCTTTGAATGTCTGATAGAATTCACTTGTGAATCCATCAGGCCCTGGCGATTTTTTCTTAGGGAGTTCTTTGATGGCTTGTTCAATTTCCTTTTTTGATATGGGATTATTTAGGTATTCTATTTCTTCTGCTGTTAATCTAGGCAATATACATTTTTGTAAATATTCATCCATATCACTTAGATTGCTATATTTATTGCCATATAATTGGGCAAAATAGTTTATAATCATTGCCTTAATTTCTTCTTCATTAGAGGTGAGGTCTACCTTTTCATCTTTGATACTGTCAATTTGGTTTTCTTCTTTCCTTTTTTTTTATTAGATTGACCAGTACTTTGTCTATTTTATCTTTTTTTTTTTCAAAATACCAGTTTCTAGTCTTATTTATTAATTCAATAGTTCTTTTACTTTCCATTTTATTAATTTCTCCCTTGATTTTTAGTATTTCTAAATTAGTTTTCATCTGGGGATTTTTAATTTGCTTGCTTTCAAGTTTTTTAAGTGGCATGCCCAATTCATTAATCTCTGCCTTCACTAATTTGTTAATATATGCACTCAAGGATATAAATTTCCCCGAGTACTGCCTTGGCTGCATCCCACAGAGTTTGGTAGGATATCTCTTCATTGTCATTCTCTTCAATGAAATTGTTGATTGTTTTTATGATTTCTTCTTTGACTAACTGGTTTTGGAGAATCAAATTATTTAATTTTCAATTAGTTTTTAATTTGTTTGTCCAAGTACCCTCACTAATTATTATTTTTATTGCATTATGATCTGAGGTTACATTTATTATTTCTGCTCTTTTGCATTTGTTTGCAATGTTTCTATGCCCTATTACATGGTCAGTCTTTGTGAATGTACCATGTGCAACTGAAAAGGTGTATTCCTTTTTGTCCCTATTTATTTTTCTCCACATATCTATTAAATCTAATTTTTCTAGGACTTTATTCACCTCTCTTATCTCTTTCTTATTTATTTTTTGGTTTGATTTATCTAGATCTGAAAGAGAAATATTTAGATCTCCCACTAGTATGGTTTTACTATTTCCTTCTTGAGCTCTGCCAGTTTCTCCTTTAGGAATTTGGATTCTATGCCATTCCGTGCACACATATTGAGTACTGTTATTTCCTCATTGTCTATACTGCCTTTAATCAGGATGTAATGACCTTCTCTGCCTTTTTTAATCATATCTATTTTTACTTTGGGTTTGTCAGAAATCATGATTGCCACTCCTGCCTTTTTTTTTCTCATTTGAAGCCCAAAAGATTTTGCTCCAGCCCTTGAACTTAAATCTGTGTATGTCCACCCACCTCATATGTGTTTCTTGTAGACAACATATGGTAGGATTTTGGTTTCTAATCCACTCTGCAATTTGCTTCTGTTTTATGGGCAAGTTCATCCCATTTACAGACAGAGTTATAATTATCATTTGTGTATTCGCCAACCTTTTGGTGTCCTCTCCTAGTTCTACCCCTTCTTCTTAGACTACTTCCTTTTAAACCAGTGGTTTGCTTTAAACCAGAAACCTTGATTTTAAACCAGCAAACCTTGTTTGACAACAAGGGATGTCCCCTCCCTTGATTTACTTCCCTTTCTACTCCCTCCCTTATTATTCTCCTATTTTTATTTTTAAGGCCTGATGAATTCCCTCCCCCTTCTTCTCCCCTTCCTTTTTTGACCTCCCCACTCCCCTGCTCCCCTTGCTTTTTCCTTCTGACTTTCTCAGTAGGGTTAGATAGAGTTTTATATCTCAATGGATATAGCTATTCTTCCCTCTCTGGGTTAATTCCATTGAGAGTAAGGTTTAAATATTACCTCAATGCTCTCTTCCTCTCCTTCTTATAATAGTATTCATCCCCTCCCCTTCTCATGCCCTCTTTGTAATAGAATATCCTATTTTTCTTATTCATTCAAGTTTCTCTTGGTGTCCTCTACTATTCAACCCCCTCTTTCCCAACCCCCTTTCATTTTAGACCATTTAGTACTCCAACCTCTCCCTATGAATAATTCTTCTAATTACTATTATAGTGAATACTATAATAGTGAAGAGTTCACTACAGAGAATTACACATAACATTTCTCTACATAGGAATACCAATAATTAGATCATATTGAAGCCCTTAAAGAGGAAAATTTAAAAAATACGAGTTTTCTTTCTTTCTTTCCCCTGTTTCTTATTTACCTTTTCATGTTTCTCTTGATATTTGTGGTTGGATATTGAACTTTCCATTTAGTCCTGATCTTTTCTGTGCAAATACTTGGAAATCTTCCATCTTGTTAAATGCCCAAACTTTCCCCTGGAAGTATATAGTCAGTTTTGATGGGTAGGTGATCCTTGGTTGTACACCCAGTTCTCTTGCCTTTCTGAATATTATATTCTAAGCCTTTCGATGTGGATGCTGCCAGATCCTGTGTGATCCTGACTGGTGCTCCTTGATATCTGAATTGTCTCTTTCTGGCTTCTTGTAAAATGTTTTCTTTTACTTGGAAGCTTGTGAATTTGGCTATTATATTCCTGGGAGTTGTCTTTTCTGTGTCCAGTGTAGAGGGTGATCTATGGATCCTTTCAATGGCTATATTGCCCTCTTGTTGTAGAACTTCAGGGCAGTTTTGCTGAATAATTTCTTTTAGTATGGAGTCTAAATTTCTATTAATTTTTGCTTTTTCAGGAAGACCAATGATTCTCAAATCGTCTCTTCTAGACCTGTTTTCTTGGTCTGTCACTTTCTCATTGAGATATTTCATGTTTCCTTCTATTTTATCAGTCTTTTGACTTTGTTTTATTTGTTCTTGCTGTCTTGAGAGATCATTAGCTTCTAATTGCTCAATTCTAGCCTTTAGGGACTGGTTTTCGGCTATAATCTTTTGGTTTTTTGGATATGATTATTTGTTTGTTCTCCTCTGCTGTTTGTTCTTTTGTCTGGATTTTCTCTGTGTAAAAGTCAAGTGTTAAAGATTTCTTCTTGTTTATGGTTCTCTTTTGGGGTTCTTGTGGATGGCTTCCCATTGTGAGCTGCGTGCCCTCTCAGGTTTATCCTCACACCTAGGGTCTCTCTGCACTCTTTAGGCTCCTGAAGTCTCAGGTCTAGTCGTTCTCAGAGTCAAGCCTCCTCATGGTCTCCTTGCTTGTTCCTCTGCCTGAAGCTCTTTTAACAGTCTAAGGGAGCTGCTTCCATTGTCGTGAAACCCTCTGCTCTGGGTCCCCACCCAAGGTCCTTGCCTGCGCTCAGTATCCGCGTCCGCACCCGAGCTAAGGGTCTGTGTTCAAAGTCCGCGCTTTCTTTAGGCTCTTGAGGTCTTGAGTCTTGCACTCAAGAGCAGAACCTGGTGATCCTGGGTAGCTGCCAAGGACTTAATGGGTGCCCCAAACTTGCTCTAAATCTTGTGCGCTAGCTTTTGCACTGTAGGTGGTGTGGTGGGAGGGGGTTGCTCAGCTCACATTTTAGTGAGAGCTGTTTCACCTCTTTATAGCATGAAAATGCCCCGATTCCACATACCTTCAATGCTGTGCCCTGTTTTGGAGTCCCTTTGTTCGTCTGGATTTGTTTTTATGTCTTCTTGAGGAGTCCTATATGTGTGGGTTAGGAGAGATTAAGCAGCTGCTTTTTACTCTGCCACCATCTTAACCTGGAATTCTCTTAATAAGGAGTTAAAGACTTTCAAAAAATCAAGCATTGTGCACTGAAGAACTGGTATCAGCTTGCAAAAAAAAATCCCACAAGAATCTGCTATTAAATTTAGCTTTTTTTTTTTTAAACCCTTGTACTTCGGTGTATTGTCTCATAGGTGGAAGATTGGTAAGGGTGGGCAATGGGGGTCAAGTGACCTGCCCAGGGTCACACAGCTGGGAAGTGGCTGAGGCCGGGTTTGAACCTAGGACCTCCTGTCTCTAGGCCTGACTCTCACTCCACTGAGCTACCCAGCTGCCCCTAAATTTAGTTCTTGATAGATATGCATAATGCTCAAGTTTTTTGGTTTTACTCAGATCAAAATTTATTTTTAATAAATATTTAACCTTCATCAACAGACTTGATATGAACTAACCAAAATTTATACAAAGTTCCTAATTTATAAAATTATTATTTCATAAATACTTAACATACCTCTTATTGCAGCAACTTTATTGGGATCCAGAGTTCTTCGACCGCGGGCACTGACACTCATAATGCTACATAATAGTGTTTCCTTGGGAAATAAAACTCGAACCAAGTAGCGTGCTGCATACTTGGGTTTGGTCTTTTGACGAGCTTTCATCAAATATGTTCCAAGAACCTTCACATTCCTCTTCGGATCACCAATGTACTCTAAAAAATTAGATAAGGGAAAACATTCATTTTTTTTAATTAAAGGGACTAAAAGGCAAGGCTAAGGTTAAAAGGCTCAAGTGAATTGAACTCTCCATTGCCTGCACCCAGACTTTAAATTTTTTTTTATACTTTTCTTTTTAAAAAACCCTTACCTTCCATCTTAGAATCAATATTAAGTATTGGTTCCAAGGTGGAAGAGTGGTAAACTGAGGGGGGGGGATTGGAGGGTGCATGTTAAGAGACTTGCCCAAGATCACACAGCTAGGAAGTTACTAAGGATACTTTTCTTTAAGTTCTTATACTACCTACTTATTTTAATGTTCACTTTATTTGGTAAGTTCTTTATTATCATGAATCTTTATCTTTTTTTTTGCCTGATCTGCATTTTTTCACCATCTCAAAAGCCCCTTGAATACTATGCTAACCTTTCTTGTTTCTAACAGCAGTAGGAATGAAGAACTATACCCTTTCAAGGTATTCAACTTTTCTCTCCTTGTTTTTGTTTTTTCTATTCCAAAACTACAAAGTCAAAAAAGTAATGGGTAACTTTAAGTTTCTCCTACTTTAACAAACCATTTTAATTCAATGGATTCTTATTGACTAATGAATAAAAACTTATAACTTAGAAGCAGAATCAAAGATTTCTTGATCTTTGTTTTAAATTAGGATTTTTATAGAATGGATCTTTGGACATGTATAGTTACTTCTGAAATAAAATTTTAATGTAAGCCTAAAGGGAGCTGTCCTCATATGCTGTGGATTGGGTTTATTTCTGCCTTAAAGAATTCTGGTGGTAAAAAAAAACAAAAAAAAAACAGTATTCAGAATAGAAAAAACTCCTGCTATTTCCCTTTGTGAATAAAGTACATAGAAGAGAGACTGCCAGTGTGGATGGTTCAAAACTCACCAAAACTAGGATTGATGCAGACAGAAGATGAAATTACTTCTTGACTAAAACTTGCATTTTCCTGTGAAGATGGAAAACCCATCATCACAGTATTCCTTCCCAGACAGGCTTGTGGTTTGGTTGGTACCACTGTGGTTATTTCTGAAGAACTTTTTGCAGGTGAGGTAGTATTTTCAACAACTGTCTTGATCAACTTGGATTGTAAAGAAAGGTCAGGTGTTTTGTTGACTACTTCTGTGAATGGTTGATACAATGAATGTGTAGAGACAATTGTAGGAAGAGGAGGACTCTGTCTGAGATCTTGTTGCTGTGATTCAATTTTAAGTGGTGTCTGAACAGACTTTCCCACAGAGTTGGTATGAACATGGTTTTGTGGTAGCACTACTGCCAAAGATGGGCTATGACCTCCCTGTCCAAGGGGAGAGATCTGAATGCTGGATTCCCTTTTCACTGGTTTTTGTACTCGAATTTTTCCATGAGGTACATGATTAGAACTTCTATATGTAAATCCAACTGGCCTCTGAAATATTAGAGTAACATAAATCAATTCTGAGAAAAAGTTTTGTGAGGGAGAATTAAATGAATGTTGGACTCTACCAAATAAACATTTGCTCTAACAGTATGATTTTATATTGCACAAAATGTTTCTGGGATCTTAGAAGTCATTTATTGCCCCCACCCATCCATCAACTCCTCTATAAACATTAACAAGTGGTAATTCACTTTTTCACTTGAATATTTCTAGTGATAGACAAGTCATTAAGTAGTCAATTTCATTTTTGGAAAGTTCAAATCATTATGAAGTTCTCATATATTAAGGAAAGTTGACTCCTTGTAAGTGGTTTATAAGTTTAATTCTACTTTTGAACAGTTGATAAGCATCACCAGTAAGTATTTACTATGTGCCAGACATTATACTAGGTGATAAAGACAAAAATGAAATGGTCTCTGCCCTCAAGAAGCTTATATTTTATGGAGGAAAGAATACATACATACATATATATATATATATAATATACAAAAAAGACACAAAATACAAAATAGTAGGGGGCAGGGTGGAATTCTTGGCTGCTGGAAGGGGAGAATAAATCAGAAGAGGTTTCAAGAAGGTGGCTTTTGAGCTGAGATTTGCCAGAAGCTAGATTCTAAGAGGTGATGGTGGGAAGAAGTGCATTCTAGGCAAGAAGGACATACAAAGGCATGAAAATAGGAAATGAAATACAGCGTATGAGAAAAAGCAAGAAGGGCATTTTGGAGGGACCAAAGAGTACAAGGAAAATAATTATAATGTGCCTGGAAAGGTAGGTTGAAGCCAGGTAGGGAGAGGCTATAAATGCCAAAAGTTTGTATTTTATCCTGGGGAGGCGAGGTGTGGTGGGGTGGAAGGGGATGGGATGGGATTTAAGCTTATTAAGTAGTGACATAGCTGAGTTCTTTGGGAAAATCACTTTGGCAACTGTATAGAGCATAGATTAGAGAGAGAAAACTTGAGACAGGGAGACTAACATATTAGTTCAGGTGAAATGTGATGACACCGTAATCTAGGGTGATGGTCATATAAATGGACAGAAGGGGACAATTGTGAGACATCATGGAAGTAGAATTGATAAGACTTGGTAAATAATTAGATATGGAAGAATGGAGGGAAGGTAGACTAAGGAACTTAGGATGACTCCAAGTCATGAACCTGGCTAGCTAGAAGGATGGTATTACTTTCAATAGATATAGAAAAGTTCGGTAAAGGTTTTGGGGGAAAGATAAGAAGTTCTGTTCTGGATATGGTGAGTTGAGACATATGGAACATTCAGTTCAAAATATCCAATAAGCAGTTGGAAAGGTCAGATTGGAGCCACAGATTTTGGAGTCATTTGCCCATAAGAACTGAGGAAATCACCAAAAGAAAGAATGTAGAGAAAAGAAAGCCCAGGAGAGAACCTTGGGGTATGTCCATAGTTAGCTGACATAAAGTATAATTCATCAAGGAGACTAGAAAGGAACAAGTATATGCAAAAACAAAAAAAAACAATGTTATGAAAACTCAAGAAAAGAAAGAGTACTTATGAGGAGAGGGTAGTCAACAGTGTCAAATGCTACAGAGAGGTCAAGAAAGATGAAGGTTGAGAAAAGGCTATCAAGGTTTGGAAATTAAAGACTACTGGTAAATTTCCAGAGAGTAGTTTCACCTGAGTGAACAAATACAAGATAGCTTTTCCTAGGAATTTATCTGTGAAAGGAAGAAAAGATATACGACAATAGCTTGAAAGGATGTTAGGTTAGAAGAGGGCTCTCTTCCCCACATATAACAAACCTTCAAATATCTGAGATAATAAGCTTGCTTTCAGATATGCTGAATTTGAGTTTCTAGCAGGACATTCAAGAGGGCCACAGGGAGGCCAGTAGGCAGCCAAAGACACTGATCTTTTACAGTCTGGTAGAAAGGTCAAGGCTGGCTGTCGTGGTGGTGGAGAGGGGAAAAGCAGAGAAAAAGAAAAGGTTTGAAGATAGATGCACAGATAAATTCCTGTAGGAAGAGAAGCTTGTAAAAGAGCAGTAAGAGAGTAAAAAAAAAAAGCCACAGTTGTTAGTTCTGGATCATTTATACTACTCTGATGTCTTTAGGAACTTTGGGAGGTTTATAATGACCATAAAAATATCATCACACTCACAGGTTTGAGAAGCAATGGCTTCATCCGAGTACGCTGCATTTCTGAAACCTTTCCGTGAAGCAAGTCAAACTTCTTATCTAGTTTCTGGATTGCATCATACATTGCCTAACATAATAAAAAAAAAATTAATGGCTCTTGTTTCAAAAGTACTGAAAAAGAAAATACCATTGGAACCAACATATTTTAAGCAAAACTATGAAAATTCATATTCAAGAGCTAACCTTATTATTAACTACTTTATTTCATAATCATGTTGATATTTAAAGGTGAAAAGGATCTCAGAAATGACCAATTCAAACCACTTCATTTTTACAGATGAAAAAAATTATGCATAGTAAAATAAAGTAACACATCCATAAACATCAATACAAGTGCCACCTGAAAACTCAGTTCACTACAAATTGATTTTGTCAAACATTAAAGAATTTTTGGGGGACAGCTAGGTGAAAACCAGGCCCAGAAATGGGAGGTCCTGGCTTTAAATCTGACCTCAGACATTTCCTAGCTGTGTGACCCTGGGTAAGTCACTTAACCACCATTGCCTAGGCTTTACCACTCTTTTACCTTAGAATACTGATTCTAAGACAGAAGGTAAAGGTTAAAAAAAAAAGAATTTCTTAATACTGGAGAATATTTTCTAACACCTATAACTATCAATTTCATGACTGAGTACTTTTATCTCTGAATGTTAAAACAATTATGTAGGTGTCTGAAGTCATAAGGTTTTAGTGTTGCCATAAAAATTTAACCCACCCTAACTCAATTTACCACTATCTATTTTGTTAGATCCCATAGATTCAAAGGTTAGGACTACCTGATAGAACTTATCTAATGCTACTATCCACTTCCTTTGTTCCTTCTAGACAGCACTGTATAGACCATATACAGTTTTATTATATCATATTAAAGGGATTTTCTTAATCTTTCCTTCTGTCTCCTTAAGAGGCATGAGAGCAGGATTTCCAAGTAGATCAGAACTGACAGGAGTCAGTGAGCCAGAACTGAAGATTCCATTGCCATGGAGACCAGGACTGAGGAGAGGAAGTGGCTGGCCCTCTGACAGGAAGTTAGTGGGGACAGTTGGTCACTGAGGACAGAAAGGAAGTAGCCATTGGCAGTGGGGTTCTTTTGCCTCTGGGATCTCTAGAGAGCAGAAGGTCTGTCTCTGAGACAAAGATCTGCTGGCAGTTGGCTACTGACAGTTGGGCTGCTATAGAAAATTGATTGAAGGAGTGAGTGGTGGCTATTTATTGTAAGGAGTTAGGTAGTTAGTGAATAATTTATAGAGTGGGTAAGATATGCCTGGTGTGCCAGGCAGAAGAAACTGTTCTGAGAAGACAGAGATAGTTTTATGAAAATTTTAGGTATTAGAAATTTTAGGTATATTTATAGGGTATAAGATTAATAATCTCTCTTTCCTCATTTCTATCTTTCTAATTGTATTTATTTTTCTAATTAAACAAAATTTCTGTTAAACTGCTCTCCTCACTTTGGTGAACTCCTTAGTTTAACCCTTACAATCATATATAGCTATATGTGCAAGTTTTATTCATTTTTACATGGTACACATGTATGGATTGTATATGCAATTGAATAAAACGCAGACACAAAGAAACAGGTACTTGAGGGAAAACTTGTGAATACTTGTCTAGTTCTGATTACTGTATAAATGGAGATTTTGAACCTTGGACTTCATCCCCCAGAAATCCCTTAGTATTTCCCCAAATTCCCTTTAATCTCTCCTGCGCTTCTATGTTTGTGTGGTCATGTTATTGTTTTATAAGTTCTGTAGCTCCTCCTCTTTCTCTTTTGCTTTCGTGAGTGGGCTGAATAGCTAGGTCTCTTACTTTAGTTATTATTAATAAAACTTTATTAAATATAATACTTAGTTATTGGATATTAATTAAAATCCACATTATTCTCAGGATATGGACTTTGAATAAAGGAAAGTCCACTTTTTCCTATCTAGAGTGGATCTATTAGTTCTTACCCAGACTCTGATCTTCTCTGGCTAGGAGAGTTCTGATAGATCAATGAAAATCTTGGGCAGAAATGGAGGTTTAGCTATGTCCTATAGCAAGCCAAAATGGCCTGGCCATCTTTCTCTAAAGAGATATAACATAAATTCTAAAGATCAACTGTTTCTGCATTTAATAATATCAATAGTAAATTTGAATAATGCTTTTTATACTATTATGCTATAAGAAATGACAAGATGGCTTCAGAAAAACCTAGGAAAGATTTATACAAATTCATGCAAAGTGAAGTGATCAGAATGAGGATGACATCATACAGAGTAAAAGCAATATTATAAGAATGATCAATAGGGAAAATTCTTAGCTACTCTGATCCAGACAACAATACAAGACAATTCCAAAGGACCAGTGACAAAAAATGCTCTGGGAGAAATAATGAACTCTCAATGCAGGTAGTTTATTTTCACTGTTTTATTTTATTTGTGTTTTCTTCGGTGTCATGGCTAATATTGGAAATATGTTTTACCTAACTAATATATAATTCAAATCAAAGTGCTTGCCTCTCAAGAAGAGGGAAGAGAAGGGAGAGAGAATTTTGAACTCATAATTTTTTTAAATGACTGTTAAAATTATTTTATGCTTAATTGGGAAATATTTAGCAAAATTTTTAAAAATGCATAGTTAAAAACAAATGGAACTTTTTAATTCTCCAAGAATTTAACATCTCATTTTTGTAGAGATATTTTTTGCACTCTTCAAATCTTAATGATATAGTGAATTTCCTTGTAATACATTAAAAATATCAGATACAATATAATTTTTATTTCTGAAATGAATAATCTTTTGAAAATTTTAATGGACCACTATTTTGCTTTAAGATGGTAAAATGACTTTCAAGTTGAGAGTTCTCTCTTACTTGCAAACTAAAATTGGTTAAAATCAGTAATTTTAAAGAATGGAACAAAAAAGAATAAATAAAATTTTAAGTATTTTAGCTGGAAAAGACTTTCAACAAAGACAGCTGTTAAAATGAAAAGGCAAAGTCTGACTGAAATATATAACGATTATTAATCCAAAGTGTTACTCTTAAATTATGCTGATTTAACTAGAAATTTTAAAAATGCACCATGTCTAGATAGAATGAAATTCTAATTAATAGTAAAATGCATGAGATATAGAATTTTTAAAAGTTTTAGAAATAGACTAGGATTCATAAATTTGATACCTGGCAATAGTTCAGGACTTCCATAAGTGTTTTTTGATAATCTCCTGTGTAGGAAGCTTCAGAGACAACACTACCCTGTTAATATTACAAAGGCAGACAGTTAATATTTGATAGAATAACAAATCAAATGAAGCACTGTATTTAACAAAACTGATTACTATGTCATACTGTACACTTCTGATAAGCAAAACCATGGACTTAAATTCCTTATCTTTAAGATGATAAATGTCTACTTGGCAATCAGTAATTTAAATTACTTACATATTCACAATCTGGTTCATATTCATATACAATACTTCCACTACTCTCATAATCAGGTTCTTGAGCATTCATCTAAGAAAAAAAGTATTAGAAAATTAAAAGAAAAGATCAAAGAAAGAGTTGAAGAAAAGTTCAGGACAACTGTAAGCTTTGAAGAAGCTCTGAGAAAGGCCTGTTTATAACATCAAATGGAAAAGACCCTGACTACTTCAAAAATACATGAAAAGGTATACTTGCAGAATTATTTTCTCATTTACACTATGATGGTTGAGTAGCAGACAACTTTTTTATATGAATTTAACTCCTTATGGACTTCAGAGTATTAACAAAACTAAATATAGCCAGAATGTATCTTAATCCTAAAATATTTCTACTAGTGACAAAGAACACACAGTCCATATTGGACATAATTTTAAGAAACAAATAACTCTGGGAGGAGGAAGGGAAGAGGGGAGGGAGGGAGCCAACATGAGTCATGTAACCATAGAAAAAACTCTGAATTAAATAAATAAATGAATAAATTTTTTAAAAAGAAACAAATCAAACAGCGCCACCCTGTGGACAAAAAAGAAAACAATTTGGATCCCTATTTATTAATTGGTATCCAAAAGTATACGTTAAGAATTCTTTTCTGCCAAGTATTAAAGACTCTAAAAAAAGGTGAAGCAAATGTATGTAACTACATTTCTTCTTAAATTATGTAAATAAAAATAACTGACCTAGCAATATTATATACCAAGTGAACAACTGGGATAAATTTAATAATATTTTAAAATAATAATCTAGTCTTAAAATTTCATAATGCTTTCACATAGAGTACTTCAAAAGCTCAAATACTTTATGTATCTCTTACACTTTAAAGTTTATAAAAAACCCTTGTTTACAATGGCTATGTGAAATAGTGTCAATTATCCCCTTACACAGAAGAAACTAATTCAGAGGGGGTAAAGTGGCCTGCTTGCATACAGTGACATAGTTGAAAAACAGCAGGAATCAGCACCTGAACTCAAAGTCTCCTGTCTCCAAATATAAGACTCTTTCCATCTTATTATCATATTGCTAAATCAGGAAGATGGGAAAAAGCATTGGACAAATATTCAGAAAAAACAAGTTCTAATTCCAGTTTTGACACTTAAAGAACTATCTGAACCAGCTGCTATACCCGTTTTCTCACCTGTAACACACCTGTCCTTCTGCTCACTGCACTGAGTTATTAGGAGGATTAAATGTGTGGTAAAGTGCTGTGTAAATTAAGTGTTAACATACAAATATTATTGTTGTTATAATTAGTTGACTCTTACAATAATCCCCTGAAGGCATTATCCTCATGTAACAAATGAGAAAACTAAAGCTCAGGCAAGCTTAACAATTTTCCCCAGGACCATTCAAAGTATTAAAAACTAGAAAGATAATGTAATTAAATCATTTCTGTTTAAACCACTATAACTGATGCTTGGTTATAACGGGACAAGAATGTAAAAAAACCAACCAAACAAACAAAAAAAAACAGAATAGACCATGGCAACCTATTAAAAATAAAGGAAGGATAATATTTGAATTCTGAATTACATACCATATTATTTTCCACTGAAGAAGCAACTCGTCTTCTTTTATGTAAAACTAGATACTCCATTTCCTCTGTGTTGTGACCATTTCTCTTAATTTCTGATGGATGTTTTATATGTGAAACTATTTGGTTGCCCAGTACTGATAAATGCTCACCTCCTGAAAAAATCAAGACAGAAAACTGATTTATATATTTACTACCTAAATCTGATTAGCTGAAGAAAATCTTCATAAAACTGTTTTAATCTTCATTAATTCATGTCCTCTAATTTCTAATATGTGACAAATTCAATTCAATCCATTAGACATTTATGAAGTTCCTACTATACAGCAGGCCAAGAAAAAAATCTAAATAGCGCTGGCTTTCAAAGGGTTTCCATTCTCTTGGAAAGAAACACATATTCAAAAATGTAAAGAGCAATGTGCATACAAAACAAATTTTAAAAGGAATTTTAGGAAGGCACTCACAAAATTGGGAAAGGCTTATTTGAAGAAATGGCACTTGAACTTGAAAGGAATCCTGGGGTTCCAAGTTGTAAAGGAGGGATACAGAGAGAAAGCATCCTAGGCTTGAGGGATAAGGGGAAATGCTGAGGTTAACAGGAACAGAAAATGGAGTGTCATGGAGAGAGATCAGAAAGCAGGCCAATTTGGCTAGAATGTGATTATAAACTGGGTTTTGGAATAGTTTGCAAGTTTCCCTCTTCCTTTCTCATATTCTCAAAATAAATGGCTTCACTGTGCACCCCATTTACTGTCAAGTTGGAAAAATAGGCATATGAGTCAGTTGCTGCTGATATTTTTCCAACCACTCTTTCTTAAGCAGTAATAATGACCTGGATTTTTCCTCACCACTTGTTAAAATCCCCTCCCCTTTCAGGTATCTTGAGAAATTAGTTCCTTAAAACTGTGTCACTTAAGGACAATTTTGAGGGATTTATAGTAAAGAACGCTACCCACATTCAGAGGAAGGACTGCAGGAGAGGAAACATATAAGAAAAACAACTGCTTGAACGCATGGGTCGGGGTGGACATGATTGAGGATGTGGACTCGAAACTACCACACCAATGCAACTACCAACAATTTGGAAATAGGTCTTGATCAAGGACACATGATAAAACCAGTGGAAATGTGTGTCGGCCATGGGTGGGGGAAATGCGGGGGCGGGGGGGGAAGGGGAAAGTTCAGGAGCATGAATCATGTAACCATGTTAAAAATGAATATTAATAAATGTTTAAATTTAAAAAAAAAACTGTGTCATTTACATCATGAACCTCTTCTGAGTACAACTGGTCTGGCTGACCTTTTCTCTCCCACCATAACCCCACCTTTTTTTGGTTTGCTTTTGAGTTTTGGTTTTGTTTTGTTTTTTAGATACAATTTCTATTTCTTGTACTAGATCTAGGCTAGAATCCAAATATCCACTTTCATGGATGGAAAAAATAGCTAATGAAATCTTGACAAATATTATAAGTTTTCATTTCAAGAAGGATGAGGACTAAAAAGACTCACCAGATATGGCAATTACAAAATCACTGGTAACTTTGGAGAGAATAATTCCAATTGAATAATTATGTCAGAAGCTAGGCTATGAGAAAACAGATTGACCTTTGAAGGATGTGCTTCTCCTTCCAAAATCTGACCAGGAAAGACTGTAAAAGTCATAGGCTGGCAGAAATGTTTGGCTTGATGATAATACATATATAAAACTGCTTACCATCTCCAAAAGGGAGGAAAGGGAGTGAGTGAGATAATTTGGATCTTATAATTTCAGAAAATGTATGCTGAAAACTATTATTATATGTAATTGGGAAGATAAAATATCTTTAAAAAAAAAGAACTGGAGCAAGGAAAAAAAAAAACAAAATCAAATGTCTTGCTTGCTTGTATCTGCAATCCCAGTAGTTTAGTAAAGAGTCTCACCCATAAGTGCTTAATGATTTTATCATTCATGACAGGCCCAATGGATATTAAGGTAAGATCTTCCTGGTACCACCTCACCTTAGGCTCTCCTGCATTTTGTGGTATCTGTCCCAGGCTCTGGAATTGATAAGAAACAATATAGTATAATGGAGAGGGCACTATACTTAGGAGTCTGGAAGACCAGAATTCCAATGTTGCTTCAAACACTTACTGTGTCACCCTAGGCAAGAAACTAAACCTTCTCAAGGCCTTAGTTTTCCTCATCTATAAAATCAAGATAATGAAAGATTGTAAGAATCAAATGAGATAATACCTTTAAAGTGCTTTTCAAAAATCTCAAAGTGCTAAATTAAGTGTTAGTTATTTTATAGTTTTGAAAGAAGTGGACTTCAGGAACCTCTATGTGGCATTGGTGATTTTGAAAGAGGGGAAAAGAGAAAAGCTCATGAGTACCCTGAACATAGGAAGAAGACTCACCAAGAGTGAACCATTTGGAACTTAGATATGGCTAAATAATAATTCATTTTAAACATCTATGACAGGTTTTTAGAAGACTGTAAACATTCAATTTGAGTCCAAACTATAGCAGAGAAGGAAAAAAAGCAAATATAATTTTAGGCTAATTCATAGAACATTTAGATTTGGAGAAGTGTTCATTCTTCTGTAATCTCCTGTGGTCAGACCACATCTGTTCTGTGCTCCGGTCTGGGGACTACATTTTGGGATAGGACAGGCATTATTAAGATGGAACATATTAAGAAGAGGACAGCTAAGATCTTAAAAGAAGAGAAACAATGCTACATGAAAACTGGTTGTAAGAAATAGATAGGGAACTATTTCATATTGGAGAAACAAAGACTTAGGAGAGAAGTATTAGCTATCTATCTTCAAGTATTTTAAGAGTAATAATGGAGATTGGACATAGAGAACGAAAAGGTAGAAGATGTAGGGAGCTATACTGACTATCGAAATTGCACACTATTTCAGAAACCTATCTTTTTAATGTTAATATTCTTCTGGTCATGCTACAGGGATACAAATTACACCAACATCTCAGATAAGTAAAAATTGCAGGTGATTTTTAAAAGTGACAAAAAGAACTTTGGTAAGGTATTTAAAAAGCTACCATTGCAAAAGATGACTTTTATTTAAGAAGTAGCATAAAATGCTTCACCAATGATGAATGATCAAAAAAAGAATATGGGTCAGTTTCAGATATAGAGACAGGATAATATTTGGAAAACTATACCCTAAAGAAATTAAAGCATCAAGAGGAAGGTCTCTCACATACCAATGTCCCTGTAGAGAGGACACAGACCAAAAAAAAAAAAAAGCACAAGATGAGAAGGCACTCCACAGAATACAGTGGGTGGAGTTGTGATCTGACCCTAATAAAGGGAGTATCCACACAGATAAGAATACACATTTATCAAAGTACCAAAACAAAGCAAATATCACCTTGTAATAAATTAGTAAAGAGCATGAAAATCAAGGTAATATTGAAAATGGTGCGCACATTATTTCATTTCTATAGACTTCAATTACTTTGCCTGTAAAAATGAAGAGATTGAGCTGGATGATCACTAATGCTCTTTCATGCTCTAAAATTTTATGATTCTATGATTTAAATGAGAAAATGCTGACCAGTAACAAAATTTCTTATAGGAAATTTAGACATAATGACCAAATAGGATTTGAGACAAGGAAGTGATGGTCATTACCATTACCTTGAGAATCTGCTTTTAGAGTCAACATGCCTTTTGCAGAATGTCTTTCATCATGATTTTTTGTTTCAGAATTTTCTATTACAATAGATTCATCCTTCTTCTCCCTATTTATTGTAACAATCTAAGACTAAATAGAAACAAAGAAGTTTCGATGCCACATTAACTAAAATGATTTATTCAACAATTATAGGGCTACAATTCCTTGCTGAGTTATAGATCATTAACAAATTTATCTTACAATAAATATTTATTAAGTACATTTTATACAGTTTTCATTACTTCACATTGTCACTGAATATATTTTAATGCTACTTATGAAAACAATGATAAATTTTAGGAATAAGTGGTGAGACAGTAATGGTAAAATACTCAATATCATAGCATCTTAACATTTTGACTTTAAAAACACTCAGAGACCAAACCCTGTCTGTACTTGTTGCTCTTACTTCCTTTCCTCTTACTCAATTCTGAAAACCTTGAAGTCTGGTTTCCAACCATATTACCATTTACAGTAATTCTGTAAACAATTAGGAACTATTCCCAAGAAATGACTTAGCTGTGCACAGCCTTTGACCCAGACATACCACTCACTACCAGTCTAGTAGTGACTCCTAGACTCCTAGGAGATCAAAGAGGTAAAGGTCATTTATATAGAAAAATATTTATACCAATCAACACTCAAGTGAAACTGGTCTCTCTAAAAGTATCAATGAGCAATTAATTGCTATATATCTGATGGCCTTTTCTCAATTTTCATCTTTAACCTTTCAGCAGCATTTGATACTCTTGATATTCCCTCCTCTTCTCTAGGTTTTCTAAAGTTATCATTTCTCCTCCTACCTGGCACTTCTTCTTTCTTAGGTCCCTTCTGGATCTTTCCCCCTAATTATAGATATTCCCCAAGGCTCTTACCTGAGCCCTCTTCTCTTCTCTCTCTATACTTTTTCTATGAGTGATCTCAGCAGCTCCCATGGGCTCAATTATCATCTCTAAGCAGATGGTTTCCAGATCTATATTATATATTCAGACCTAGTTGGGATTAAATAGCAAGAAGAGGCAGAGAGAAAATACAAATTTACAGGATGGCCAGAGACCTAATTCTGCCAAATCATTCTAGGAACATTTAAGGGCAGAAGTAGAATAGGACAATAGAGACAAAAAATGGACAAGATCTGTCAAGATTTCTTTAGTAAATAATTTTCACCATCAATAATTGTGAAGCCACCACATTTGAACATCATAGTCCCTGGAGTTCTGCATAAGGAAGTAAAAACTGCATAGAAGAAAACAATAAGAAGAATAATTAGAACAGATCAAATACAGTAGAGCCCACTTTTCCAAAGTTCTAATATCTGAGTTTCAGTTATCCAAGGCACCAGCCCATCCACTAGGGCAACATTCTACTCTTGGCAGAGGTCTCTTTTGCTTTCACTTTTTTCCACTTTCAATTTTATGGGAAGTTATGTGGGGAGGGGAATAGTAGGCCATGGAGCCCCTAGCTGAGGGGAAGGATCAGATCAGAGAGAGAGCATATCTATATGAGGTCAGAAGATGCTCACTTATAGCTATGGTTTCAGTCATCCATCATAAGTCTTAGTACATATCCCCTGAGGAACTGTGTGTGTGTGTGTGTGTGTGTGTGTGTGTGTGTAGCATATACTAGAGGCAGCATAATCAAGGCCTATAGAATTCTCAAGATTTCTGAAACAGAAAACAATACCAAACAACTAGAAAAAATTATGCATATCATTAATATCAAAAAAGAAGTCATAAGGGTATTGACAACTATTGACCCATGTCTATTTTTCATCTCTTAAAAAATCTTTATAAGAATAATTTATACATATCTGGATAGTGTTCTTGAAAACATGAGAAAGAAAAAAACTAGGCTTTCATAATTATTCATAACATGGGCTTGCAGAGTAGTCAAAGAGTCACGTGTCTGGATTTGCCAGCATTGGGGGCACTATGTTACCACAGAAGCAAGGAGATAGGACATGTATGGAGGTACCAGAAGCTGGAGAGTCTCTTGACTCCCATCCCTCCCAATGGTCTCACTTCCTGGATTCCAATCCAGTGTGGTCCCCTCCACAGCTTGCCAGAGATGGCTACATAACTAAGCAGGCACTGGGACTGATCAGAGAGTGAGCCACTGGGAGGGATGGGAGCCAAGAGGCTCTCCAGCTTCTGGTGCTGCCTTTCCAATCTTCCCATTAAGCCCTTCCCGTGGATCCTTCCATTGGTCTCCTGCCTCCATGCATGTCCAGGCTCCTGGCTTCTGTAGCAGCATGGCACCACCCCCAGTGCTGGCAAATCCAGACACACGTGACTCTGTACCTACTCTGTCCATCCACTGGGGTGAATCTTCCAGGACTGGAATGGATTGGAGGTCCCCCAGATATTTAATTCATGTACTCCAGAACACTGTAGAATGTCCTACATACAATTAATAACCACTCAAGAGAGTCAAAGTATTTACTAAGGAAAAAAACAAATGGATGAATGACCAACTGGTCAACTGGAGGGATAGCCCAATGATCTGGCCCATCAGCATTATCATCTTGAAAAGATACCACAGGGGACATTGAACCAGTCCCAAGACTGAATAGGAAGAAGAGAGAAAGTTGGACTACATTTGGGAAATTACAAAGAATTTTCAGTGACCTCAATCTTCCACCTGAAACAAAATCTCATCATTTTAACACTAACATTCTTCCTGTGATACTATATGAATAGTAGAACCAGCATACTCCCTGAAAAATCAGAATTGTTGGTCATCCAAAAAGCAATGGGAAGATAAAATATATGGAAAGGATAAATAAACCACAGCATACTTACTCTGAACAAGAGGCAGCATTATGCAGTGGATAGAACACTGGATTTGGAATCAAGGCACACAAATTCAAGTCTGCTACTTTCCTTGTGCATGATTACTTTTCTGAAAAGGGTTGGACTGCACGAATCAGGTGACACTTTTTTTTTTTAACCTTTCTAGTGTATCCCAAGCAATTAGCATAGTGACTGAAACATAAAGGACCTTAATCAATACTTGCTGACTTGTGTATTTCAGCATGATGGGGCTCCTTTGTCAGCTTAAGAGTATTTTATACATCTAGAAAAAAATTATTTTTTGGTTTTTGTTTGTATCTCTAGCACTGAGTGGCACATAATATAAATGTCACATAACCAGTTTGCAACACTCAAGTGTGGCTCTCACGAGTTTAAAATATACCTGGGAAATATTTAACAAATACAAAAGAGAACATGTTAATGTGGTTTCCTAAGTACACAAGCAGTGCATATGTAAGGTTTAATGGCTCCTGTTTCAATCTGTGTTTTATATCACTGGATTAGATAATCAACTCTATTAATGGCTAGAATTCATATAATTTTTTATGTATCCCCAGCGTTTTGCACAGTGACTTGCACAGAGTAGATGACTACTAAATGTTTGTGGGCTTAATTTCAACATGAATTTACTCTGTCACTCTATTCTATCTTAGGCATCTTAAAACTTTTTTTGGTCATTATTATACTAGACAGTAGCACTGTGTCTGGAACTACTCTGTTAGTAAATGCTTGTTGATCTGTGTATTTAAACACGATGCTATTTTATTTTAGGTATATAAAACCTTTTTTTTTTTGTGGCCTTTCTTATTAACTCCAGCGATTAGCACAGTTTCCAGTTCGTTGCAGGTGCTTGATAATGGTGGTTGACTTAAGTGCATTTCATGATCAGTTTCCTCTGCCACCCTATTGTATTTTATGCATCTAGAAACTATTTTTAGGGGTTTGAGTGGTTTCTTGGTGTCCCCAGTACCTAGAACTTACTAAATAAAAGTTTATTAACTTGGCTGATTCTGAAAAAGTTCCCAAGCTGCCAACTGGGGTCCATGACACACAAACGGGTACAGAGGCACTTTTGGACAAATCTCCTTCCTGGACTTTCACTGGTGACCTCGGTTCCGCGGGAGTTTTTCTGCCCCGGGGGCCCAGGCAGAGACTACTCTAGATCGTTTAGTGAATAGGAAGCAGGAGCTGTTCCGGTTGCATGAAGCACATGAATGGACAAAACTAGTATCTGTCGCTCCTACAGCTGGACAGGCCCTTTTCTGGTCACTACCACTTACTAGTTTAACCCAACCTCCAGCTTCCTATGGCCGCGAGGAGATGCAAAGGTTTTGACTCCGCGGGCGCGAAATGCCTCAGGAGAGCACTGAGCGCGCACGCGCACTTCTATCTCCTTCTCCTCCTGTCCTGGCCTCTCTTCCGGGTCTCACCCACTCCTGACTCCAGTGCAACCTAAGAAGTCCCAGGGTTTGGGCTTTGGCCTTGGGGGAGTGGGAGGAGAGGGGATGAAGAGGGAGGACTAGAAAGCTGAACAGAGAAACCCTGTCCCTGAGTAACCCAACAAGAAGCAACTGACCGTACTCCGGATCAATCAGTGGCCGTGACACACCCCCTTTCGCTGACTGGCCAATCCAGAGTGGCTCCGAGAAAAGGGGCGGGATATGGCGAACCTCTTTCTAAGCGTTTCCCTAAGGCCTTTGAGAACGAAGGTGGAGCATTTTCCTTCCTTCTCCTACACCAAAGGCTGCTACAGCCGGAAAGGAGAAAAACACCCTCCCCTCCCAAATAAGACGTCTGCCACGCTACTTTACCTTGCTCGTCAAACATGTCGAGACGTTGGCACCGGGTATTCTGCCCCTCCGGCTCGGCCTCTGCGCTACCCTGGGCTCGGGTTTCCGTTGGCATAGGTGGGTGGGGCTGGAAGATGCCGTTGAAACGGAAGGGGCTAGACGTGAGCACCTAACTCTTTAAATTTCTGCGGCTGCGCAGTGGGACCAGTGCAAAGGAGACCTCCGGGCACAGGCAGAAGCCAAAACGGAAAGTCTCTTGGTTTCTTACTGTGAAGGATTTTGTAGGGTTCCTTTCAAATTACTAGCGTTTATAGACATTGATTAACCTACACATGTCCTTTTTCCACCCCAAGGAGAACTAGTGGTCGAGCAACTTTCCTCCTTAAGCCAAAACGGAAAGTCTCTTGGTTTCTTACTGTGAAGGATTTAGTAGGGTTCCTTTCAAATTACTAGCGTTTATAGACATTGATTAACCTACACACGTCCTTTTTCCACCCCAAGGAGAACTAGTGGTCGAGCAACTTTCCTCCTTTTCCATCCATACTGACATTCCCAGAAATAGAAAGAAGGGAATTCACATAAGGGATGCAGGATTTCAACCACTTTTCTTTGGAATACCATAGGAATGTGGTCCTCGAGAAAAAACTCAAGAAACACTCAAAAAAAAATTCCACTGGTAATATATTCATGTAGCTAAATGGTACAGTAGGTAGAGCACTGGGTCTGGAAGACTTGAGTTTAAATTCGATCTCAGAGACTGTGTGACCCTGATCAAGTTAACTTCTACTTCTGTTTCATCAAGGTAATGTCGAAGATCAAATGAGATAACTGTAAAGCGTTTAACCCTGTCTACAAGCACTATATACATGTTAGCGATTATTATTGTGATGTATGACCATCCTTGAAACCACCGTGTTTGTCAGCCAAGTAAACACAAAGATATACTGCCCCCAAACTTGATAATTCATGATTCCCAACAAACTTTTAATAAGTACCTAGTATGTAAAAAAAAAAATCTGAACGAACAATCTACTCCCCAGAGTGATGGGAAAAAAGGGGGGGAAAGGGGGGGAAATAAGTTTGACTATGGTGTTTATACCTTTGGCAGTAGCTAGATGCATGACTGATGAAAAAGTAGAAGTCAATTATCTTCCTGGTTTTGCCATTAAATGTGGTCACAGCAGTCTCTCTGGATCTTAATTTCTTTAAGTGTAAGGCACTGTACTAACTAATGAAAATACAAAGAATCAAAAGTCTCTGCCCTTGAGAAGTTATTCTACTTTCAGGGTCAATAAATCTTTATTATGCTCCTATGGTATGGCAGGCACTCCCAGCTTTGAAGATACAAAGAAAGTCACAAGACAATCCTGGCCTTCAAGGAGCTCACAATCTAATGCACATAAGAAGCTGAAAACTGATGTGGAGGGAAGAACAAATTAAGGTACCAGGTTTGGGCTCATGATGAAGTCCTGAGCCCTGGTGAGAAATTGTAGGAAGAAATATGAATTATAAAGTTGGTTTTTATTTCTTTTGTTTGTTCATTGTAAGGAAAAACACTTTTCCCATTTACTGATAAATGCCTCTTTTCAGTTTCTCTATCAGAGTTTGTGTAAAGATGTGAAGCAGTTAGATCCATCAGGCTCACTCTTTTGGATCTTTTTCCTTTTCTCTGGAGCACTGTTCACCATGACTCCTATCCTCATTTCCCCTGGCTACATATTCTTAAAGCTTCTTCCTTCCAGGAAGGCATGAAGGATTGATAATTGCTGAAAGTGTAGTCCATTTCCAAAGGAATTTGAATTTTATATTAGCCTTAAGGTAAGGAGAGCTAGTTTTACAAAAGCAATTCAAGCCTATTCCAGGGGGTGGATTCACCCAGAGAGTAAGAATGTTAGCTTATTTGTTAACATGGAGCCTTCACTGAAAAGCCTGAATTAGATTTAGGTAAACTAGGATGTTACCTGTGGTACAACAGACTGGAGAATATAATGTTGTATACTTTTAAAAGTAAAAATAGTAATTATATGTTTGATATAGTTATATGTTTTGATTGCTATGGTTGATAGAGCTGATGTAGTGCTGTGCCTTGAGCCAGGAAGAGCTTAAGTTCAAATTTGGCCTCAGACATTTCATCAGACATACAGTGTTGTGTGTCCCTGGACAAGTCAAGTAACCCTGTTTGCCTCAATTTCCTCATCTTATTAGGGAGGTTGGAATGATGAGGTGAATGCCGTTGCACCCTCCTTAAATGGTAGAGAATCTGGGAGCGGTTGTTATATCCTTCCTCCACCTTCTCCAATCAGAGCGAGGGAGAAGCCGCAGAAGCAGGGGATGCTAGTTTCAGAGTTGGTATTATCTTGCAGAATGATGAGTTTCTATAGATCTTGAAGTTCAGGAGAGCTGTTGGATGGGAAATGATGTTTATAAAGTGAGGAATTTGGGCCCAAAGTCCTATCCAATTGGAAAATGTTCTGCTCCTAGAGTCAGAAAAGTATAAGCCATAAATAAAACAAGAATCAGAATCTGAGGAAGAAACAAGAGAAAGAAAAAAAAAATGAAACCATGGAAGAAGAGGATGAGCCAGAGCAAAAACTCTGGTTTAAACCAACATGGGGGCCCATCAGTTCTGCTCCCATCAGTTTTATGTGCTAACTGCTATCCAATGCCTAGTTCTCCTAGGCATGAATCTCCTTATGGTAGCATTTCCTCACGAAAACTCACCTGATCAACAGCAACTGATAAACATAGTATTAAATCTTAAGCTCTTTTTGCAGTAGTTCAGGTCGACCTATTTCTGTAAAGAAAAAGAAGCTTCCTGTAGAGAGGTGTCTTCAACAAATTTGAAGATGAAAAGAGTGATGATATAATCCTAGAAAAGAACACTAGTGCTTGCATATATAAACTAAAATTGGAACAATACAGAGAAAATTAACATGGTCCTTGTGCATGGATGACATGTAAATTCATAAAGCAATCCATATTTTTAGAGAATTTGGATCAAAAAATAAAATAATAAATTCAAAAAAAAAAAGGGAAAGGAAATCAGTTCCCTTAGCAGTAGTGTCAAACTTAAATAGAAATGAGGATCATTAAACTAATCATATGGGCCACATATTGGCTTAGAAAACCACATATTGATATTATTTTTGTTCTATTGTAACTTTATTTTGTTAAATGTTTCCCAATTACATTTTAATCTGGTTCTGGTCACACTGGCATAAGGCTATGTTTTAATCCTTCTGCCTTATGTTATAGTAAAAAGAGATAACATTTCCACCATAGGCAAGTTAACACAAAAGAAAAGCACAAACATATTAAAAGTCATCAAGAAAACCCTAGCAATTAAACCCAATCTCTTATATCTCATTCTGGTATAGATTCTACATAAATAGAATGTTGAATTAGACTAAACATATTAATAAGACAATCATAGATGAAGAAGCCTTATTGGTTGATTTTGTTTGTTCTAGGTTCTTAGTCCTTAGTTCACTATAGAGTATGTTAGATGCTACTGCCATAGTATAAGAGGAAGAAGCAAAAATTTTTATAGTCACACATGATGACGATGAACAAGCCATTTAATATTTTAGTGTGTCAGGAAGCTCTATATGACTACATTAGGTAGAGTTTTCATCTGCTTTTGTGAAGATAATTTCTACATTTGGAGTCACTCATGAGATCACAACGTTGATCCCCTATAACAATCCATCCTCAGATGTGATATCCATAGAGTGATGTCTGTTTAAAAAAAAAAAAAAAACCAAACCATACATTTTAAAGAACAAGTGACTTAATATATTTTAAAAAACTTTTATAAGAAAACTTTTATGCAAAAGTAAAATATCAACCAGACATGAAAGTATTCACCTCTAAAGCTTCAGTTTACTTGGACCACATATTTTACTTCATTTTTCTTGAATAAAACTCAATACGTTTAAACTCAGCTTATACTGGAAATCTTCATTAAGTAAATGGAGTGTAATGGAGCTTTTCTCATGGTAAAAGGAACATGTCAGTGAGGGAAAAAGAACTATTAAACTTTTAAGGTGAAAATGTTTGTAACTAGGTTAATGTCTAAGCCTAAAGTATTTTGCATGTGGAAGGAGAGGCTCCTAAGTGGTGAAGACAGTGACTTTATTTACATTGTGTAACCTGTGTTTGTTGAGGAGGAACTAAGTTAGAAAGTATAACCTAAAACTATCAACCCACTGAAATGACTTCTTTTCTATTGTAGCCCTAGGACAGCAATATTTGAGGTAGCAGACAGATACAATTCTGGTTCACACTCCTTTGGACTCTAGAGAGGAGTAGCTAGTCTCTTGGCCCTTCTTTTTCCCTCAAGGCAAGACTCAATGTCTTCTCAGAAAGGGGTGGGGCCAGGCTCCACTGATTTCTATTCATGAACTGTGAATCTATATGTTTTGACAATGCTTGGAGATATACACATCTTACATAAGTACACACATATTTCATATAAGCAAATTTTGAAGTTGGTGGACATTTGTGTAATACATAATGTATATATTTTCCATATTATATATGTAGAATGAGAATAATAGTGTTTCTCTTCTTTGTGATGATTTGATTTTATTGTACTTTTCCAAGTTGATGAAAACCACTACAAAAGGCCCTTTATTTGTATTACAGAGGGAAAAAAAAGGAATGCTGCAATTCTCATTTGAACTGAGATGACAAAAATATTTCTCATGCCTTGGTACACCCTGGAGAAATGAAAATTAAGAGCAAGAAGCCTATCTGCTTTGACTTTCAGACTTCTCAGATATAAATATAGAAGTACATTTATTCTTTTCCTTTCATAACACACTATAGATACTCAATAATTTGTTTATTGTTTGGAATGGACCTCTAGACTAGTGGTTCCCATTTGTGGTTCTCAAATCCCTTGAGATTGCCCAATTGTTACAAAAAATTGTTCCTCTATGACAATAAGCAGATGCATGTTTAGAGCATTATCGATTTGTTTTCCATTATGATCATGTGTACAATGATTTTGGTGTTCATGCAGAAATTATATCAAATTCTGACCATGTCTGACTAAACCCTATGTGTTCTGCAGTTTCTCAACCTGTTATCAAGTTGTTTCCAAACCTCCATAAAGATTCCATTCCAGCACAAACTAATTTCCAACAGATAGTCAGATGCATGTGCATACCCTCATTTATATTCTGTATATTGCGCCAGAATAGCAACTTCTTCTCTGTTAAACGCTGTAGCTATATCACAATAGCTGCGTAATTATGTGATCAAAATGTCATAAGCATTTGTGTTCTTAAAGTACAATGTCAGACTGTCTCAAAACCTGATTATATTCATTACAATCCATCTTGAAACCACCATGGACCATCATAAAAATTCTGTAGAAAAAAATTATATTGCAGCTCATTGCAGTATTAAGACTGTTTTCCAACTTAAACTTATTCTCCATTTATGTTGCTATTTTTTATATAGAAGTGAATCAAATGAACTGGCTGGTAACATCGATCACTTTTTGATTATAGTGTCTGAGAATATAGTTGGTGTGTCAGTGGTAAAAGAAAAGAAAGTCATTTCCGAAGAGATTTTTTTTCTTACATAGGTTAGTATATGAAGATATAGATATGTATAGATAAATAGTAAACATACTATGTATACAAATATATGTACATATTTACAAACGTACATATACATTGACAAAAATGAAGCAATACATGCACTTTATTGTTTATACATATATATAAATACATGCATTTATTGTTTAAAACAGGACTTATCATCAACCAGTAGAAAAACTAAGTATTTTATAAAATAGCTCTTCATATTTTGTTATTTGACTAGGTGGCTAAGAATTACATAATGAATTTTTTCATCTGAGAAAAAGAATTTGTAAAAGTCTCCCTCCATTTTCTAGCACATATTTTTACATGAGCAGTTTCACTTTGTTATTGTTGTAAATTAAAATACAGAAATAAGCTTAATGCAAAAGCAAATTTAAAACCTGCATTTGTCTGGTCATGTCTGGTGTTGAATCAGATATTGTAAGCTTTTTTTTTTCAAATAAAAAAGTCCAACATTGAAATCGTTTACCTATGATTAAGATATTTAAATATCCAAATTGTAACTTATTTCACTAAATAGGTTAAAATACTTACATCCAACAATAGTTGTAAATTTTTAAAAATTTCATGTGAAGTCTTAAAGATAATGGTAAAGTCATAAGCTCCTGTTGGGCTACTTTTAATTCTTACAGAATATCTCACATAAAGTATTTATATTCATGTTTTTAATTTTATATTCATAACTTTCATAATTATAGGAAGAACAAAAATAATTACATAATTTTAATTTGGAGATGTTGGGCAAAAGTTTTCATTGTAGATATTGTAACCACTTAGTTAATAAATCTAAAAGAACATTATGAATAGTTTGTTATCCTGGATGTTCAGAGCACCTGTTGTTGAAGAGTTCATGAAAAAAAAAATGTTGGAAACCATTGCTCTAAGCCTCCACCACCAACTGTTTCCAACTCCAAGAATTTGTAGCAAAAACAACACAGAAAACATTATAGGTACAGAAGGATTCAAGGCCCATCCTATCCAATTATAGAAGGTACAAAATACCAGTTGCAAACTTTTTTATTCCTTTCTTGTTTCTTTTCTTCCAGATTCAAATCCTTTTTAGTCTGTCTTTGGACTTCGTTAGGTAACATGAGAAACCAAATTGTGGTGTGACATGTAGATTTAGTATGACTACCTCTTTTGAGATTGTTCAGTTTTCAAATATTAGTGGAGGAGTGTGGGGAGGTTATAATACAAAATATGCCATTGGAAAATTGGGGAGACATGATCTGCAAACTTATGAGTACAGAGTTGGGGAGGTAACATTTAAAAGTGTTTTATCTTGTGGAGGCTTCATCGGAGATATTTTTGGGATGCTCTATATATGTGTAGGAAATTAATGGAGTGCTTTTCTGATTGGGACTTTTCTTTGTATGCCTTAGTATTGCAAAGATTCTCTGGAGAAAAATTAAATTTTTTTTCTTTTTTTGGTCTATATTTGTACATTTTTCTGGTTTATTTCCTTTAAAATTTAGTCTTATTTGAAAGCTTTTGTTGGGCTGAATGTTTTTATATTGATATCCATTGTGTTACTGTGCCAATTGTGAGTAAGGAAACTAAAATGAATAGGTGTTACGTTCATATTAATATTTTTAAATATATTTTGATATTTGTAGTTAAGAACAGTAAAACACCAAATTGTATATCTGAGAATATAGTGACTATTTTATAATAGACTTTCAGGATTGTTTATTGCTATTTGTATGATACAAAAGCATCAAATAAGTAGGAAGGAAAAGTATTACTAGCCGAAAATTAGCATTTCCTTCAATTATGAAATTAAAAAACACCTGAGAAAGGGTCCATAAATTTTGCCAGAGTGCCAAATGGGTTTAGGACACTCAAAAATGTCAAGAATCCTTTATCTAGAATCATAGGTATAAGAACTGGGAGGAAACTTAGAAACGTCTTCTAGTCCAAACCTATCATGTTATAGATGAAGACATGGAAGCCCAAATTGAGTAAGCAAATTGCATTCTTTAAAAAATAATGAAAAACAATCCCTCCAACCTTTTAGCTTTTTTATTGTCCTTTCTGAGAGACTAGTGGGTTATAGGGGTTTACCATCACTAAAAATATATTTTTCACTTTTTACTTAATGTTTGACTTCTTAATGACAGATTGATGATAAATGAATTTCTTCTTTTGAGCTTTTTCTTCTTCTATTTGGAACACGTCATAGATAAATCTTAACCAGCATTGTAAAAGAATTCTTTTGATAGTAAAAGGCTTTGTGGAAATTCATCTGTTTTTACCATGACAAGTTTTTCTTGTCGTCTGAAGAGGAAGAAAAGCATATATTCTCCAAAGGGAGAAGTTAAAACTGCCAATCTAGCCTGCTTTATCCATCTGATTTTGACTCTTGACATACAGTTCTATAGTCATTCATTCTTGCCTACCTATGGCTATCTCACTTGTAAAAGTACATTTTCTTTCATATATCAGGCTAATCAGCAATTACTAATTGAATATGAGTTCTGTGCCTGGTACCATGGTAGGTGATATGAGATGCAAAAGAATGGTAAGGTATCATTTTTGGCTACAAGAAGTTTATAGTTCAGCTTGGGAAACAAGCAATTCATATGTGAAATAATTAGTGAACAATGATATCATAAATGGAAAAGCATTATGCATCAATATGATCAAATATTAGAATAAGGCAGCATATAACATAAGAATGCTGGCTAAGCCTTCACTTTAGGGAGAGAAACTAAGACAATTCATTTTCAGAAAGCCTATTCCACTCTAGTAATTCAGAAAATTCTTTAGAGATAAACTGAAAGACAAGTCTTTCAGAAAAGCTGACTTGCCTCAGTTTATCTTCAAGAAACAACATTTCATACTGTTTTAAAATAGGAGGGAATAGCCCAAAGAGGAAGTTGACCAGGAGGCTCTAACTTTGTTGCTTTCTAACAGATCCCAAGGAGAAAAAGGTATAAGGTGATCTAAGTGAACTGACTTTCACAATTCAAAGGTTAAAAAAGAAAATTAAGACTGATTCTTTAAAGAATAAGTGGTGTTAAGAAGGATGATTTTAGTAAAAGCTGGAAAGATCTACAAGAACAGAGATTTACAGAGGGAAATAAGCAGGACAAAGAGAATATTGTAAATGGTAATAGCAATATTGTACAATGATCATCTGTGAAAACATGGCTACTCTCAGCTAGGCAATGATCTAGAACAATTCTGAAGGACTTGGAGAAAGATGGAGAATGCTATCCACTTCCAGAGAAAGAACTGTTGGAGTCCGATGCAGATCAAAGCATATTATTTTTCACATCAGTGTATGTTTGGGTTTTATTTTGGGTTTTTGGTTTTGTATGATAGTACTCTTACAATGACCAATAGAGAAATATGTTTTGCATGATAATACATATAGGGCCCAGATCAAATTATTTACCCTCTCCAAGTAGGGGAAGGGGAAGGGGGGGGGTGAGAAAAAGTGTACCTTATAATTGTGGAAAATGTATGTTGAAAATGATTAGTATGTGTAATTGGGGGAAAAATCTTTGAATAAAAAAGAAAAAGAATAAATGATGTTAAAAGGGCAAATGTAGCTGTGGTAGAGAGATTATTAATGGCATTTGAGGACAAATTGCCAAGAAAGACTTTACATGTTAAATTATTCTGAAGTCTTGACTCTTTTCTGGAAACAAAGCATTAGTGCCTGGAAAAAAAACTGTATTTTTGAATCCCAAGAAAAATATTATAAACATCACATATATTTGTGATGTAGGATGGGAGAAAGCATCAGGGTCAGCAAAATTGAGGCCAAGGAAAGGTAAAGGATTTTACTCAAGCAAATGAATATCTTTAAAGTTTTCAGATGTGTTGAATTTGTGCTACTTATGGAGACCACAGTTGTTTGTCTACTGCTTGAAACACCCTACAAATTAAAAAAAAATATGTTGATTTTTTGGGTTGTTTTTGGCTTGTTTAATTACTAATTAATCTCTGGGAGATAAGCATCTGGGAAAAGTCAGTGACAGAGGATGTTTAGAGAAACAAGATAGTACTGTAGGTTCCCAAGTAGTTCAGTAGATAGAATTCAGTCAGGAAAACCTGAGTTCAAATCTAGTCTTAGATACTTACTACTACCACTGCTAGTGGTAGACATCACTTCACTCTGGGTTAGTTAACTTCTGCCTCTCCGTTTCTTCTTGTTTAAAATGGAACTTGAAAACAGTTCAAAAGTCCGACAACATGTTCAAACGGAAATGATTGGGAGTCAATTTGATGTGGCTGGTTAGTGAACAAATAGAAAAATGTTCCCTTGGGTTGAGGACACTCATTCCCCCATCAGAGGAGGAAAGACTATTGGAATTTTGGTCATCATATGTGAACCTTTAGTTTCTCATGCATGAAACAGAGACCAGGCAAAGGTGATTCACTGTGTGATTGGAGGCTTATAGGAGTGAAGGTAGAAGTAATCTTTCTGATCCAATACAGTATCCTTAAAACTCTTGATTCACTGAATAGATCAGTACACTACTAGTTTTGAGGTTAATTCTTCTCTTGAGATAAAGCTAGTAGGTAGCTGCACACAGAGACTGGATTTGAGACTGTAAATTGCTGGGTAGTTTCAATGGTTATTTTTGGGATTAATGGGTTTGTTTTGCTTTTCTCCTTAGACTAATAAATTTATTTCTTTCATATTGTGAAGAGTAAGGTTACTAGCAGGTAATTTGAGATAATACTGAGATGTATACAGGAAAGTACTATGCAGAGATTTTCCCTGGCTTTATTAGTAGGGAGAACATAAACCTCTTTGTGCCATGGGAATCTCTGACACAAGGCATTTCAATTATTTTTAGCTGGTGCTGTCACTATCACACTTCCCTAAATTACATATATTATTATAAAATGTATCTGGGTATGAATACGTTTATATAGCTTGTTGTTTGGAATTATCAACCAAAATGTGATGATATAATATTGTTTAGGACAATGAAGAGAGGGGGTATAATCAAATTGCAGTCATGTTTATTTGCAGTTTCTATACACACTTTCTAGGTAATCAAACTTTTCTGACATTTTTTTTGAGAGGGGTTCACAATGAAACTGTCACCATTTTTACTAAAAATAAATACAAGACTTAAAGTGTTGCACAGCTCTAAAATATACAAAGGCTTGGATTGAATGTAAACTTTGAAAACATTTTACAAAAGAAATCATCTTTGCAACAATTTTAAAAGTTTATATTTACAAATGTTACAAAAATACAAAATGGATGCAAGTCCATAAACCATTGTCTTTTCTGCCAGCACGAACTGGTTCTAGTACCAAAATAGTTACACTGTAACCTTCTTAATTGTTTTAAATCTTTAAGTCATAACCTATTTCTCTAAATCTGCCACCATTGCAGCAAATGCACTCAATCACTGACCTTTGGCAAAAGCAAACACACAGGATGCTTTATTTGCTATTATTCCATGTCCTCGATTCAGTAAAAAACAGAAATAAGCCAAAAAAAAAAAAAAAAAAAAAAAAAAAAAGCAAAAGCAAAAGCAAAAGCAAAACTAAGAAAGAGGGAGAAGTTTTTTGTTTTTTTTTTAATAGAATACAGAAACAGTTGCATAAACTTCAAAATCATTTTAATAACATCAGTGCAAATAACAGAACAAAAGTTTGGAATGATGTTTCTCACATTACCTAATGCATGTACCCTGCTTCAAAATGGCAGTGATGTTTAAGTCAGTTCTCAAACTTTGTCTTGAGTGCTTTAAAGCCATGTAAAATACTCCATATCACTAAGATTTCCTGGTTGTTTTTTTATTTATTTCTCTCATTTATTTTTATACTGAATATTCTTTCCTATAGTAGATTCATAATCCATATCTATTTGGGCTTTTAAATCTATGAAATATAAAATAGAGAAACTTTGTCATAGATCTTTAGATTAAACAAAATAAGTAAAACTATAATTATAAGTGTTCTGTGATCATTACATATAGAAGATATCTTATTGCCTCACAATTCAAGTCAATATATTTGTTTTAAAATATATGGTACCATTATCAATTAAATTCATTATCAGTAATAAAAAGGTGACATTTTATTAAAGCCAATTCTGATGTTTCCTATTCAGTGTCTGTTTTAGAATTACTTTTAAAGCACACACAATACATTTTTCTTCAGGCTAAAGAACCATGCTGTAAAATAACTTCTATTAAAAACATTATAAAAAATGACCTAATGTGACTGGAAATGATGCTCCAGTCACCTGTCACATTTATCTAAAAACACTTTTTTTATTTGTGCCAACTGTGTACTTTTCAGAATATTATACTAATTCATTCATATCCCCAATATGGTATCAGACCAGGCTGCTTTTCTTAATTGGTATGTCTCTATGAGTGATAAGGGTCCACTTTCAAACCTCAACTCGCTTCTCCTTTAGTATAAATTTTAACACTTTGCAGATACTGTCCCACTGATATCTTTCACCAAAAATTATTTTTCTTTTTCAAAGTATGTGTATATACACACATGTACATGTATGCACACAACTGCATAATCATTCTTCATACCAGGTTGGCAAGAAACTCTAAAACACATTTTGGTAATGGACAGTAGATGAGATCAAGGTTCTTTCTTTCCAGAAAAAAAAAGGCGCAACACAAGCCAACATGCTTTGTCTCCTAACTTCTAACAAATCTCTAACATTTTAGTTAACTTTCTTTTCAACAATCTTTGACACTCTTTCCTATGCATTGCATGAATTGAACCAAAGTAATAAAACCCCTTTCACACACCCTTACTTCCCTAATCACCACTTACTTATGCTTAAAGCCAGCTACTTATTGATTTCTTTGTGACCCTATTATTTTTCTATCATTCTAATCTCATTCTGTGCTGTTACAGGCCATGTTCCTTCTCAACCAATCCTCTGCACTATACCTTCTCGCATTCCAAAGCATATTCTAAATAATTGTAACCACTTACATATCTGACATTATCTCAAACATTAGTTGCAGTTAATGTTAAAATCAGAGGTGTAAAACCATTTGTAGATTTCAACTCCTAACTATATTTCTTTCAGTTTTAAGACAAGAAAATTCAAGTAATTTCAAGTAATTCAGCTTGTTTCCCTGCCTTCATTTTTATCAGAGCATTTACTCTGATAGATTTCTATTCCCACCCACCACCCTCCCTATACCCCACCAAGCAGTAATAGTAAAACCAAAGTCATATGTTGCATTGTGAATCAGAGCTTTCCCCCATTCCCAGTTTAACAATGAATATAAATAATGCATATACATACCTATTTCCCAGCTACATTTTTCACAGTGTCATTTCTGTTAATATTTAGGTAGCATGAATGTCATCAGCACAAAGAGAAAGCTTCACTGAAAACTCATTGCAGATACTTACTGATAAATCAACAGCTCCATTGCATGCTTACATTTTAAAAAAATATATTGTTAGTTTAAGAACTTGGAACTAATTGTCTAAAATGTTTAAATATTATAGTCATTAAATTCTGATTCTTTGTACTTCAGTAGCCTAATATAAAACATAACACAAAAATGGATTTCTATTCCCCCCTGCTCATTTTTATTAAAGCAATTCATTTAAAAACAAATAGCTAAAGGACACTGTCAAATGCTTTTGTTTAGGGCTTTGTATTGAGAATGATGACTTCGTTTCTTTGTTTAAAAAACTTAAAAGCATGCTTTCCATTCTTCCCAGTTACCATATGGTAAATCACATTTATGCTTTGCTATGAGCTTGTTGGTGCTGAAGTCTACAAGAAAGATGGTTAGGTTTCGATTCGTAAGGTTTTAAGCTAACATTTCAGTAAGTAACCTTGAAATTTTCCTATTTTCAAGACTGTAAAAATTCAAATTTGAGGCTTGATTATCATTCTGAAAGCCATATTGGTGAACATTTAAACATGATGTTTCATATGAAAATGGTATTCACAGAATACAGTTATGCCATTTTATTTCTTTTGTCTTCAATAAACAGTATGCAGTAAATAATTTGCCACATGTCCACTCTTCTCTAATAGTTCTATTTACATTTTTTATCAAAAATATTGTATTTACATGTGTTTAGTTCATTTCTTTTAAACTTTGTTTCAGTTCATTTTAAAGTAGAAAAATACCAATCCTTAAGAGTCATTTCACCTCTCTTTAGGGAAGCACAACAGCGAGGAAGTTTCTTTCCTAAATGGGCAGCCAAGAAAGTTTTCCCCCCTTACTTTTTGTGGAAATTTGATTTTTTAAAAATGACATTGAAAGAAGGAAATTTGGATAAACCAAATGAAGCTAAAGATGGAGGCGTGGAAGACAGTGGATGTTCTACTAGAAAATGTAAAATTAAGCAAAGAATTACAGAGCTTAAGCACTGTTACTTCCCCACATATCAACTGAGTTCTCTGTAAGATTTTTCCTATCTTTGTGCAAGCCAAATGCTTTCACTGTTCAGGAGTATTTCCTAGTTAACAGTGAGGATGTGTGGGTTATGTAGCCTATGTTGAACTCTGGGAGGACCTGTCGTCATGAGGGCTGCCATCTGAATTCTCAGTCTCTCCTTCGGAGATGGCTTGCATGGGTGTATTGTATAACCTGCAACGGACACTGTAACGGCTGCTGCTGGCTGCAGGGGGTGCCCGGGAACGTCCAACCCTAGATGAAGCCGACATGGGAAAATTCTTGGAGGAAAACCCTTCTGCGTTAACTCTTGGGGAGCACGGAGAGAGTGGGGACAATGCTTCTGCCCCCGATGACGCCTGGGGAGGCTCATCCATGCTTGGGGGGGAATCAATGGGGAGCTCACCGGGGGATTTGGGCAAGATGGGGCTCTTCAGGATTTCAGTGGCAGACATTCGGTAACTGGAATCAGACCGACTGCCTTTTTTAAGAAGCAAGAGCTTAAACTCTTCGTTAGACGTGTTGGACTTCTTTGCATTTCGATATATAAGACCTGGAGATCTCTGGCTGTTTGGTGGAGTTGCCACATTGCTGTTGGGCACTAGGATATTGCTGGGGGGCACAACGCTGCTGTTGCTACTGCCAGGGAAAGCTCTTGATTTATTTCGTACAGATATGTCCCCAGAATCTTTCCTTCCAAGTACTTTCCTCTTTGATCTATTAAGAACAGAAACAAAGAAAACTCTCAGGATGCATGCGTGTTTTCCATTAAATTGAGAGAGTAAAGGCACATCCTATGATATCCAACAGATATGGATTAAGTAAGGCATGTTTCAAATCAGTGACAAATAAAAATGGAGGGTGGGCATGTCCATATTCCTGGTGATGGAGACCTGATTGAAATTCTGTGCAACCAGATCTCTGATTCGCAGTGGTGACATGATTGGTAGGTACTGAAGACATAGCTTGCCGAGTGGGTTGCTGCAGAGGTACAAACACTATTTTCCCTTTGATATTCAATACTAGCTCCTAATGGAGAAAATATTTAATCAGTGCAAAAGACATTAACTACTAAGACAAAATATGGTGAGCTTCTCTTAACACAAATTTAAATATCTCACGGAATTCTTCTTCTGAATAAGCACTCAGAGGTCAATTGCACTTAGAGTTGAAGGGCCCTGAGAGGTCACCTAGTCCAACCTCTTTATGATGCAGATGAGATATAAGTCTTAGAGAAGTGGACTGTGAAGGGTAACCAGTAGCTGAGCTGGACAGTAGATTAAGTCTAATTTCTAACTTTAAGGCCAGGGTTCTTTTCACTATCTCATATTTAGAGATGCTTTGGATGGTGTGAAGGATACAAATGCAGCATGTTATTATTAAAAAATCTTAACTTCTGTCTTAATAGAATTAATTCTAAGACACAAGAGCAGTAAGGGCTAAGCAACTGGGGTTAAGTGACATGCTCGGGGTCGCATAAAAAGTATTTGAGGCCAGAGTTGAATCCAGGTCCTCCTGATTTCAAGCCTGGGGTTGAATGCACTGTGCTACCTAGTTGCCCCACAGCAGTAATAACTTACCAAATCTCCTATTTGACATCTCATTGGTAAGGATTAGAGTTTAGAATTAATTTGGACATAGGCACAGGGAACAAAAAAGCCCTGGTCCTCCTTCCTTAGAATGGAAAGAAAGCAATCTTGCTTAAATATATCCGTGATGTGTCACTACTACAGTGTGTAATTGCTAGGTTTATAACTACATTTTAAAGATGGGAGAGAGGTGTGGGACTGGGAGGAGGTATTGGTGAGACAGGGACATATAATAGAAAAATGAGATTTACAAACAAGAGATAGCTGAGTTTGAAACCTGCTTCTGACATTTATTAGCTCTGTGAAGATGTCTAAGTTACTTAGCCTCTCTATGCCTTGATTTTCTCATCTTTAAAATGGAAACAATACTTGTATAAATTACTTAATAAGGCTATTGTAAGGATTAAATGAGATGTCTATCTAAGCACTGTGTAAATCTTTAAGTGCTACAAATATGAGATATTTATTATTATGAGATTACATTATGAGACTGTTATATGTAGATATAGATAATATTTTATTATATGTAAATGCATATATATATAATGTTATGAGATTATTACGAGTTCAACCTAGTCATTTATTACTCTTCTGCAACTTCTCCAAATGGATTTTTTGGGGGGACATCATTAATTCATCAATTAGTGACCTCAAAAAACAATAACCTGAACTAATTTAATTACTTTTTAGTGCAGATTAGGGGAAAATGTTTCTCAAATGCAATAAAAAATAATCATGTAGCATATTTTTAATGACAGTTTAACATCGAACTAAAATATCTGTTTTTGATGATATTGGCACAGTTGATGTTGGCTTTATTCAAGGCATGGGCATGACTGATGCCTTCAGCAATATTGTTACATTTCCTAAAATACGTAAGAGATTGTAATATGTATTAATTGAAAGTTTAAAGTAAAATGCTTTGGAAAATATGTTCCTTGTTATTGAAGATGGAATTGGATATTGGTTAAAAAGATCTAGCTAATTTCATGGATAGGACTATTTCTGTTTTGAACATACAACATCTTGAATATAGCAGCTCAGTATGGACTACATTTTGTCATTCAGTAAATATTAAGAGAGCAACTTCTATGTAAAAGGCATTATGCTAGATATTGTGTAGATTTCAATTTTACAGGCTTCAGCTAGGTGAAATAACCCTGCTTCACAAGGGAAATCATCTCATTGGCAAGTTGTCACACGACTTTTGGTTAGCTCAATTTGTTTGCACAATGTTCTAATACCATGAGATTATCATATAGACAAGCCTTTCCAGACAATCCAAATGTCAAGAAAATGAAGTATGTTGTTAATGAAACATTGTTAGATGGTACATTCTGATTTTTATTTAAGAAAATATGGGGAGCAGCTAGGTGGCTCAGTGGATTAAGAGACAAGCCTAGAGAAGGATTCACATCTGGCCTCAGATACTTCCTAGCTGTGTGACCATGGGCAAATTACTTGATGCTTATTGCCTAGCCCTTACTGCTCTTCTGCCTTGGAACCTATATAGAGCATTGATTCTGTGATGGAAGGAAAGGGCTTAAAACAAAAGAAAAAAGAAAATATGATCACTATAGGTATAAAATATTGTAAGATAGAGAATGCTCAGGTATTCGTGCACTCATTCCCCAAAGCATGCTTCATATTCAGATTTTTTTGGTGGTTTAATTTTCCTTCCTCCCTTGTTATTATTATCATTGCTTTAGATATTTTCAAAACTATGAATCATTTTAATCTCAGGCGTTATCTGAAAATACAAACTTTAAAGATAGTGGATACATCAGAGACTGAATTAGGATTTTCACCTCCAGGCAATCTGAACTCATTTTCTGATATAGTCAAAGGGGAAAAAAGCCAAAAGCTTTGGTAAGAGACTTTGTTTTAAAATCCCTTATATGTGGGCTGATTTTATATAAAGATTTATTTTATTCAACTCGGTCACAATCTTGGAATTATTGAGCTTGAAGGAACCTTAGAGGACTTCTAGCCTCACCCCCTTCATTTTATAGATGGGGAAACATCTAGAAAGGATTTCAAACTAAATTTGCAAAAAAAAAAATTTTTTTTCCTTGATTGTTCTAAATGTCTTAGGAAGCTCCATATGCTTTAATCTGAGTCTAAGACCTTTCAGAGACATTAGATCTGTTTTGTGTTTGACAGTTTATCAATACTGCCTCACCTGTGAATGACTGCAAAGAGGTCCTCAGTTGTTCGAGGTTTGTTTGGAGACACAAAAACATCATCATCAGCCTGAGAGTCCTCACTAAATGGTGAAATGATGGAGTCATCACTTGGTGAAGATTCTTTAAAAAAAAAAAGAACAGAAAAACATTCTCATGAAGAAGACCCATAACATTTTATAAAAAGCAACAGAATTTACCTGACTGTTGTGTACACAATCCTGCATAATTTTTTGACCACACAATAACAAAGTTTGACATCTTTTTTTTCATAAGTGGAAATAAGTCCGTGAAGGAAATGTGCCAATAACATGTAATATTAAAAAACTGAGTCAGTTAACTATTATATCTAGAGAACAGAGTAATTTCTTGCCCCTGAGACCCAGCTACTCAACTACTCACCTTTCAGTGACACCTCATCTGTACTTGCTCGGGTCTCCTCGGTCCTTCTGTCATCAGAGGCACTTTTGGTAGAAATACCTGATGCGATATCACTTTCTTGCTCAGAATGCCTTTCACTGAGTGAATTTATAGTTGTTAACTCTGATTCATAGCAACTATGCCCAGGCACTTTGTCATGGTGGTGGCTCATAACAAGGTGATGTTTAAGTTGACTATCCATGTCTGTTGCTGCTCTGGTTAGTGAATCAGTCAGAGACAAGGATGAGGTTTTATCTCCAGTTTCAGCTTGTGCAAGATTCTCCCAGTCTACAGAGAATGTCTTCTGTACTTGCTCAGTATCGCCATCTTGCCCAGTCCCTTGAGCTGTTGTTATTTTACTGTTAGAACTCCTCTGAAGCCCATCTGCAGATACATCACAGTTTTTCCCAAGTGCAGGTTCTAGAAAAGGTTCCCTAACTATTGTCATTTGGTCCCTTGTGGCTTTAGTCTCTAGAAGATTGTTACTGGCTAAGGGCACAGTTTCTTGATCAGAATGATTCTTCACATTGCAAATTGAATTTTTTTCTAAATGTATTTTATCAGGGCCCTTCTCTACCGGAGATGAATCAATAAAGGACAAAATGATATCTTCTGTGGAATATTGGCGTGGTATTGATTTCTTAGCTATGTGTGGCCTTGTTTTGCTTGGAGACAAGGTGGCCACTGTGATAGTAGATTCCTGTAAATAAGGTAGTTCTGTGTTATCATTGTCCTTTTGTTTAATTTCATCAGACTTATTAACTGACCTAAGGTTAACAGATTTCAGGACTGTAGGTGTAATTGCAAGGGATGGTGGGGGAACAGTGTTGAGTGTTTCTCCTACCAAATTCTGCTTACAATGAGAAAATGCATGCATTGGATGTCTATTGTGATAGGGTTTGTTCAAGACATTATGAAGAGCACTTAGGTCAAGATGGGTAGGAGGTATAATTGGAAGTTCAAGATCTTTGCTTAAAGACATATTTCCATCTTTTGGAGAGGGGTGCTGAAGGGAGGATTTCCTTTCTGGGACTTTTGGCTTTCTCTTACTACCTCCGGGAGACAATGGTCCAGAAAAGAAAGCTGTAGGGAAAGAAGATGTTGGTGTTTCAGACTGGCTTGAGTAGCCACTCGAAGGAGATGCTAAGCCTGCCAACTTCTCTGGAGAAGCTAATTTAAACTCGTTGTCGACAGAAGGGAGGGATGGAGTAGTGGCCCTAGATTCAGATTGGGATGTTTGTGATTCTGAGCTCTCTGGTGATTTGATGCATTCTATGACTGTGGTACCTGTAGCAGTGCTTGAATTGGATAATGACCTATAAGGATCATTTGTTTTCAAGTCATTTAGAAGCCAGAGATCTGCATAATGAGTTGATTCACCACCTTCATTTTTGAATGATGGGATGTCACCAGTGTCCAAATGAGGCTCCTTTATTCCATGGTCACTCTGGTTCATCCAGGAATGTTCCTGTTTGCTGGTTAAACCAATACTTTCCATTCGAGATGGTGTGTTAGAGAACTCTAGGGGCAATTTCATTTCCCTGGAACTGTGAGGCAGGTGCTGCCCACTGCTTATCTTTGGTTCTTTTTTTTCAGGAATGTCAGCACTTCCATCAGACTTCCTCAAAGATGAACTGCGTTTTGGTGGGGCTGGCTTTGCCTTTGGTTTCTTGAAAGAGATGCTTGGCCTTCCATGCCTCCTCTGGTCCAGGTAGTCCTGCCAAGTACAATCTGAGAAAGTGGGAGGAACACCAGTGCCCTGACCACTCTCAGGGCCTGTGGCTGCATAGTGGCACATGTAACTCTTATTACCTCTGAGACCACAGTCAAAGTGCATGGAGGTATAATATCCCTCAGTATCCACTGAAAAATGAGAGCTAGTATCTGCTTTGTCAGATGGTGATTTTTCTAGAAAGCTATCATAAGTGGCCATACTTGTGAAGCTTGGACAGCCCAAGCTGTCAGCCTTGGGATGCTCTGGGCTAAAATCCTGGCGGCATGAGGCATCATGATGATGGTGCAGATAGTTCCACTCACTGTCACTGGTGTTACTGTTGTTGGGGTCATCTAGCAGGTCTGCAACCGTGGAAGTGAAGGAGCTTGCCCGATGGCCCCTCACTTTATCCATATGGTCATTATAGTTTTCTGTCACAAAGACACTAGAGTCTTCATTGGCATTAGGGGCTATATTCAATGACAACTCAGAGTCACAGTGTGAAGAGCCAGTCAGTGGAGGAGAAGCGGCAGGGGGTATGGTTTCTGATGTCTGTGAAGGGCATGTGGAGCTGCTCCCACTCCAGTTGCCACTGGATGACTGGTGATCATCCTTCTGATCCATGTGGCTGCTAAGGAGAACTCCAGCTGTGGAGATGGAGTGAATTGGGCTCCCAAAGGTATCTGAATTGGATGAAATTTCACAGCTCCCAGAATCAGCCATCCTTGACAACCTTGACCTCCCTCTTTCATTTAACTTGTGCTGGGGGCTGTGGAGGTGTTGAGAACAGGTTAATCCCAAGGGGGGCTGGTGTTCCTGTGAACCTTGGCTGCTCATGGCATCTGTATTCTTATTTGGTATCCTTTCCTGGTTGTCCATATACGTCTCCTCTTCATAGGCTGAGGTTTTAGCACCAATGTTATGCTCAGCATCACTGCCTCTAGCACCCTCACGGGGAAGACTCCGTGATCGAATGCGGCTGCTCGCCGCAGTAGTAAACATGGTGTTGCCGTTGTTTGCCAACACCGAAATGTTGCCAGCAGAATGAGAAAGTGAAGCTACAATGCTCTGTCCTCTCTGAGCTCTGATTCTCCTTCTGGATGGAGCAGCAATAAGAATCTCCTCAGTTTGGCATTCAGAATCCCTGGTCCCCGACCTCCTATTGATATTACTGGAGAAGTCTGGATTTGCATGCACAATCACATTCCGCTCCCTGGCCACTGGTGATTCATCAGAATCTAGGACACATGGAAAGCACAGTGAGATACTTCGGACATCTGCAGACCAATGACTTTTCTTTGAGCAGCCCCCACAATTTTATTATTGTATTAGAACTTTGGAACCCCCTTCTTAAATGAAATTCCCTTCAATGACTGAATAAATACCTGGATATTGAGCCTAACAGTCTTCACATCTGATGTTTTATTGTCCTCAAAAGAATAATTTAGCACATAAAATTCTGGGGAAAATTCAAATTCCTCATAGAAAATGGAAAATCTTACTCCCAGAAAAATCTTAGTTTTTCAATTCTTTATGAACTCTTCTTTTCCCATTCTTTCATACTATCTTTTGCATGATAGCTGAATACTGTTGCTTTAAATTTTTCAAAAAGCAGAATATATTTTATCAAGTCTATCATATGACCTATCTTCAGTTTATCCTGTTAGTTGGTTCCAGCTTCCCAACTGCTACTAATTAACCAAGTCAGAACCACAGGACTTAAGAGCGGATGAACACATAAAGAACCAAAATTCTATTTTAAAGTAAATGATCTCGTAATAGAAGAAACAACAGGTAGAGATACTAAATGAATTGAGCAGATAAGGTGGAAAGTATTCTTATATTTTTTTTTTACCAGGACATCAGTGTTAATACTTATTAGTACTAATTTCTGAAGAAAAAAGTTTATTTGATAGTTTAGTTTCTTGAAGAACATTCTTCTACTCATCTGACAATACTCAATTTATGAGGAAAAAAAAAGTTTACTGAATCTAGTTACTTTTAGTGCCCATAGTATGACTGTAACAAAAATAACAACAAAACTCAAAACAGTGAATTGATTTAAAAGGTAAGGACTAAATGTGCCTATTTATTTCACTTAATAAAATCCCTCCTCCACAATGAAAGCACATGGTTTTACAAACAACATAGTCCAGTCTCAGCGATATAAAAAACAACAACAAAATAACCTGATCGTTGCAAAACTCTAAAACTACAAAAAACGTTAGCATTTCCTGAGTGAGAAGCTACTAGAAAGAAGACTTCCACTTCAGATTTCAGCAACTGAAGGCAGTTAGAATGTTAACCATTAACATTTTTATTTATACTACACCTATTTCTTGTTGCACTCTTCTGGGGATGCCAGAGATGGTTTTCCGCCTCCTCAATTTTCGTCTCCGCTGTAGTACAGATTGTGAATGAACAAGAGAGCAGCGTATACTAGCCTCTCTGTCAAAACCAACTCCTGCAAGCCACAAATAGGTCTCATTAGCCTTTAGAAATGGTAAACAAATTTTCATTTGGTTGGAACACAGTGATATTTATTGATTGGAGGTAAGTGAAGAGTTTGGATTAAGGCTGTGAGCAAATATAAGGGAGCCTTTATTCAACTCTTATTTAAATTGTGCTGCAGTACATTAAGCTTTACTTCTAAATGCAGCTCCCCTCAGCAGCCTACCCTGCCAAAAGTAACAGAACCTAAAAAGGAAAATGGAACAAAAGTAAAGAAAACTAAACAGGGGGAGGGGTAGAAGGGAGAGAAGTGAATCCTTAAAAGCTCAGCACCTTTAATCACTGCTATTTATTGGTCTGTTTCTTTACTCTCTGCTGCTGACACCTTTTCAGAGAATAGCACTAGCCAAAATCTTAACCTGGATCAGTTCAGCTAACATATCCTGACCCATTTTTTTACTAAAAGAGTCTTTGTGAAACAGTTTTCTTCTCCCTTTCCCTCACTCATTGACAGTGGGAGGAAAACCAGAAGTCTGGGGAATTTTGTGAATAAATTCCCCCTGTTTTATTTCCATCTTTCTAAATTGACAGGTTTTTTTTTTGGGGGGGGGGTCTGGCTTTTGTATCTAATACTAATAGTCACAAAAAGCAGAAAAAATATGGAACTCATAAAGAATCAATCTACCATGTCAAATATAAAACTAAGTTCCAAAGCTGAGACTGTCCACTTATTAAAAACAAACAAGCAAAAAAACCCATGACTGCCAAAACTATAAGTTATGTGTATCTATTTTAGTTTCTGTCCAAATTAGAGAGGTGGGGGTTTTTCAAAGTGTTTTTGACCACTGATAGCCATAGTATTGTAGATTGAAATTTAAGTCAACTCAATCTCTTGTACTCAAGGCTGGAAGTAGCATATCACCCAACTCTCTTTTTCTCACAGAAAATACTGGATATACTATGAATTGAAATTGTATTAGCATCATGGCCACTTACAGTGTCTGCTTAGAGTTCAAATAAAAAACTGATTGTAATACAGCAAATGGGAATCATAGATTGAGAGCTGGGAAGGACATTGGATTAATGGAATTATATTATTGTGTAATATTAAGGATACCATTATTTTTTCAATGACTACCTGAGGCCCAGAGGATTTAAGGTACTTGTAGACAGCAAATCCTTGAGCCAGGTCTTCCTGAACCTAATTCAATGCTCTAGCAAGTGGTTTATATAATGTTGCAAGCTGTTAATGATATTTTCTTTTCAAAAATCCAAAGAAAAATGAACGTCCTTTCTGGTTAGCCCCCATCTTCATTTTAAAATTGTAGAGAACATAATCGTACGTACATGTATTTTACATTACAGAAATATATAAAACATTTAACAAATTTTTGTAAAATTTTGTTTTTTGAAGTTTATTATGATAGATCGATAGAGAGATAGATAGATAGAGAGATAGATAAACCTAAGCTTTAGACAACTGGCTCATAAAAAAATCTGCATCATCCCTAGATTTGTTAAATCACAGAAAGAAGACTGATATACTCAGTACCAAATTTGGAAATCAGGGCTTCTCAGTAGTTTTACCTTAAAACAAAAAGAAAAAAAAAAGCACTCATACCGTCATTAATGGAAGCTGGTGATTCTATTAATTCAGAAGTTTTAAAGCTGTAAGTTAGTGTAAGAGGTCACTGTGATAATACTTTCTAACAGCCAAAGTTCCCTGCTCTATCCCATCAAGGATACTGAAAAGTAGATAAGTATTCTTGGAAGTCTTCATTTTCCTCAAGGCTATGCAGGAAGAATAGATGAGTCACTATAAAAACCAGCTCCTAGGTCATTCATTCATCAGAGCTAGAGATAGTGAGAGAGATAATGAAAGAGAGACCAAGAGACAGAGACAGGGACACAGAGCTTTCCATAATATCAATGGAAGTGATGGTTAGTGCAAACCTGTTTGTCTCAGGGCATCATGCCACGACCCCCTTAGTTACATGCCACAGCTTCTTGGGGTTTTTAATTATACTGTGAAACTGTAACTATTAGTGAAGTTAAAAAGGAAAGGGGGGTCACAATGGAAGGGGAGTTTATTTTCTGAGTTGGAAAGATGTGAGTATTTTAAAAAGCTTTCCACTCAAATCACCATATTCAATTCTGGAATTTAAAACTGCCACTGAAGATTTCCCAACACTTTTCTCTGAGTCAACAAAGCAAAAGAGAAATAGGATTTGGGGTTTTGAAAAGAATTCAACCTTCACATACAATACACAAAAACCTTTAGAGGAAACCCAATGCAGTACTCTATAAGGGGCTTCAAAACAAAGCAAATGTAATCCTACCTTTCTCTGGACAACATGAAAACAGATTTTATGGGGGGTCCTACATCAGCACTACTTGCAAACTGTGTGTCTGCTCCTTTTAACTTTCTGTACTGCACATGATTATCATATGATTAACCACTGCAGCTTTCTCAATTATTTCAGTCAGTTTAGGGCCAAAGAGCTATTTAGTGATGTTTTTCCCCTCTGAATGGGAGCTGTTCATAATTTACATAACAAATGTAACACACACACACATTGATATTGCATCATGTGGGGGGAAAAGCATGTTGAACATCTTTTGGCTTATAATGGTAAAACTGCAGATCTAATTTTATTACTACATCAGAGTTTTTGTTGGTTGGATATTAGCAGCAGCCAAAGTTTTGAATACATTCACCACAAAATGTTCTGACCTGAAAGCTTCTGTATTAAGTAAAAGCAATATAAAAGAACTGTACCAGTGACATTGATGGGGATAATACAGGAAGAAATCACTTGAGCATCTTGTTTCATTTTCTCCTCTGGTGTTGGGAGAGGTAGTGCTTTGCTCCAGTTGGTTTGCTTATCCAGTGTTGAAGGGATATTATGTATTGGATTTTTCGGCCTCTGTCCTAACATGACATCTGTATCCTCGTCCTCTGGGGGATGGGACTGGAAACGAATACATTTACAATTAGTCAGTCCAATTTAAACACAACCAGACATTATGAAAAATTCTGTTCTTTCATCAATATCAAGAAACATAAGAGAGCACAGGAATCAGCTTTCAGGAAGAAGAGAAGGAAGAAGAGTAATTATGAAAAATGTCACAAAGATGTATAGTATTAGTTCAATAGTCAAAACAACATGAAAGGACAAAATAAATGTCCCAAATAGACATGCTTTTTAGAGTAAGATTTCAAGAAAGTATTAGGAGGTGAAAAAAAGTAGCCCTAAGTACCAAAGCTTCCGATGAAAAAGCAAAATTACCACTCAATGAATTACACATTCTGTGTTTTGAACTTGGGAGTTTGGGGAATTGAATACTACAGATAATAATATGGTCATAAATTAGTATTCAAAGTCATTGGAGCATCCAGATAGACCACAGCCCAAAGGAAGCGGATGTTAAATGCCTATAGAAGAGGTTTAGAATATAGACTAGAAAACCCAACAGAGAGTTGGGCTGGTTTTCTAAGAAAACACTTGTCAGGGTGAACAGGTAACAAAATCTAAGGGGCCAGATTAAACACTGGTTTAACTTAATTACAAGGGTGCAATTTTGGTTAATATCCTCAAAAATTAATATGATGTTGGGTTTTCATACTTCTCTCAGAGGGATGTAAAAACAAAAAAAAAACATTTTTTATCCATTGGAGAAGATATAATGTGAGTAGGTGGGGGGGGGATATTCAGATGTGTTTGTCAGATTGAGAAGAAAAAGAAAATACTCCCATTTTGCTCTCTTTCATCTTTCAATATTTTCTGTGCAAGTAGCCATCAGAAATTCTGCATTAGGCAACTTTCTGCCTAATCTATATATCATGATCTGCTTTAGTGTTAGATTTGCAAGGCAGGTTACTAAGAGGATTCTTGTGTTTGGCTGGCTGTTTTCATTATTGTGTCTTCTTTTATTTTATTTTTGAGAGGGCCACAGAGTGAAATAAGTGCATTTTTCTAAGGTACAACATTAATGATAGCCCATTTTATATCAGATTTAAGTGATTTTTTTCTTTTTGTCAGGCTTATTCCTTTTACTTGGAAAGAAATATCACTTCCAGCTATATTGCAGGGTTTGCAGCTTAACAAATAAACATTTCTTAAATCCACTCAAAGTGTTAAAGATCATAATCTAAGGTCACTTTTGTAAATTAACTTTAAGCATTTGCTTACCTTGTCAGAGGCTGCAAAGACCTCTAACACACATACTAGAGGATATAATTTCTCTTCTTTGAGGAAAAAAAAAGCTTTCTCCATGTTGGGTTTAGTGATACATTTGCAACCTTCTTTCTCTCTTCAGCTTTTGTGCAGATTCCCAGCAATGTGAATAGCTCAAATAAACTTCAAGCACAAAAGACTGTTTCCTAGGTTACTTCCAAAAAGAAAAAAAGTTCCTTGTATGTAAAAAAAAAAAAAAAACCCACAGAGACCACATTTTGTTACTGGTTCCTTCCTTGAATAACAATGGACTACAGAAACAAAGGAAGAATTGGGACCTGGCTACCCACTCTGACTCTCTGCCAAAAGTCCCTTTTTATGTAGCAGTGACAGGGACAACTGGCCAGGGAATCCTTTTGTTCAGATTTCATTTGATTTGAGAAGTTAAACTCTTTCAGGTCTGGTAAGCATAGGGCAAACTGGAACTTTATTTCCTCATAAACTGTAATAATCTAAAGGCAGTATCAAATCAGAACTTATCCCTGGACCAGGCCCTAAGATCTATTCAGGAATGAAAAAAGGAATCCAAGTTTCTTTCCTGAACTTTATTTATTGAGAACAAGAAAAGCATCATTTTTTTAATTGATAAAACAGTTGCAAGACACCTAGTTGAGAAGATTTTGCAAGAAAGTTAAAAGGAGAGAAGCAAGAGTTAAAGTGTCAGGCTGACAGGAAGGCAATGAATGAGAAAACAGGGGTATGAAGGAATGCAGGGTGTCCAATACCTTTCTACTCCAAGGGGTCATGTGGCAACACTCAGTGGGGGAGGACGAGCGGGTGCTGTCAAACTATAAATGTGAAATTTAAGAAAAAACAAATAAAAAGGAAAAAATTTAACATATTAACACAAAATACCTCTGGTTAAACCAAGCGTATGACATTAATGGATGGGTCCCCTGCTATCAGGAATGTTTTTTTTAGTGATTATTATCAATTAAATGTCTTCACCTTACATCTGAGAGATTCTGTACACACTCAAGAAAAAGCTAAGCCCTCTAACTACACATGACAATTTGATAATTTTGGAAAGACTGAATCACTTCTTTGATCCCTGGAAATGTTTTTATTCTGGAGATAGCTTGGTCAAAGATTTTTGCATGCAGCTTGCTCAGAATGCTTCTATTCTGTAGACTATATTTAGAGATCAATGTACTAACTGGGTTCTTCTTTTTAGAGTTTATAGGACACTATTTGGAACTGGTTCTTTAATACTATACTAACTCAGCTTTGCGTTTAATTATGGCACCCATAACATCCATTATAATAGGAAAGGGAAAACACTAATAGGGTGAATGATTGGATTGATGCTACTGGAGAAAACAGCTCATAATCTCAGATTCTCATAGCATAGCATTTAAAACTGGAAGAGACATATTGAAGTTCCTCATTTTATAGATGAGGAAACTAAAGTAAACTGAATGAAGCCACTTGCCCACTGTCACATAGGTAGTAAATAGAACTGGGATTTGAACCCAGGTCCACTGACTCCAAATCCAATGGCCCATCCCAATCTATTGAGGCATAAATGCAAGTTAAACAACAACAACAAAAAATAACCCAACCATTACACTTATCAAACATTTTTAAAAGTAATAGTGCTGATCTATGGTATGCTAGCCCTGAGTTTTCTTGAACTTATGGCAGAATTATGTTACTCTTGGATATCTCAAAGCTTAATTTCTCCCTAATTTCAAAGTTCTAACTGACAGAACTGATTCAGTAAGCATTAAAAACAAAGCAAATATCTCCCAAAGTCCATTAAATTTGACTTAATCTCTGAATCAGATTTAAGTGGTTCTTTATGATATGTGGTTTTCCAACAGGTCAAAGCATATCTTGTCTCCAATCTCCTATGGCTCTTTAGACATCTTGAACTGAATGCCTACTAAACATTTAAACTCAACCTGTCCAAAACAGAACTCATTATTTCCCTTCTTCCTTCCTTATTGTTGTAGAGGGCAGTGCTATCTTCCCAGTCCCTCAGGCTTGCAACCATCCTGGATTCCTCCCTGTCTCACTCTCAGTATTCAAGCTATTGCCAAAGCCTGTTGATTTCACCTTTGTGACATCTCCCAAAAATGTTCTCTTCTCTCCTCTGATAGTGTCACCACTCTAGTACGGGACCTCATTGCCTTACATCTGAACTGCTGCAATAGTCTGTGGTGGATCCAACTACCTCAAGTTTCTCCTCACTCCAGTTCATCCTCCAGTCAATCACTAAGGTGATTTTCCTAAAGTGGGAGCCCAGTCATCTCACACCCTGCCTCCCAATCAATAAACTCTAGTAGCTTTCCATTGCCCCCAGGATCAAATACAAAATGCATTGGCATTCAAAGCCCTTTGTCATCTAGGCCCCTCCTACTTTTTTAGTCTTCTGATACCTTACTTTCTGGTATGTACTTTTTCCATCCAGTGGCACTGCTCTCCTGGCTAGTCCACAAACAAAACACTCCATCTCTCAACTCTGATAATTTCCCCTGGTTGTCTCCCATACCTGGGATGCTCTCCCTCCTCTGATCCACTACTCAGCAAGTGGTCAGAGTAGAACCTTTACCTTCCATCTTAGAGTCAATACTGTGTATTGGTTCTGAGGCAGAAGAGCGGTAAGGGTTAGGCAATGGGGGTCAAGTGACTTGTCCAGGGTCACACAGCTAGAAAGTGTCTGAAGCCAGTTTGAAGCCAGGACTTCCTATCTCTAGGCCTGGCTCTCAATCCACTGAATCATCCAGCTGCCCCTCAGAGGTAGGATTTTAAGTCAGATCCTCTGACTCCAGATCCAATACCATATTTTAGTGGTATTGCTAATTCTGCTGACTGGTTTCTTCCTTGAAGTAGAGTCCTTCACATGGTTGGCAAATTCTTCTATCACATACGGTATTACTTCATTTAATACTTCAAAGAGGTCCATGATTTCATTGGTCTGGGTATCATGTTATATCTTCTGATAACAGATTACACTCTCTTTTAGGCTTTGATAGACAGTTTTTGGAAGTTTTAGTAAAACAAAAATCATTGTCTGCACCTTTCTTGTCAAATGTTATGATCTGCCAGCATAGCTTTCGAGAACCACAATGAGATGGCATAGTAGGGGATAGCTAGAATTTTGTAGAGTTATAATTTATTAACAGATAATGGTTATATTTTTTGTTTTTTTTTTAAATTTAAACATTTATTAATATTCATTTTTAACATAGTTACATGATTCATGCTCCTACTTTCCCCCTCACTCCCGCATCCCCCCCACCCATGGCCTACACACATTTCCACTGGTTTTGTCATGTGTCCTTGATCAAGACCTAATTCCAAATTGTTGGTAGTTGCATTGGTGTGGTAGTTTCGAGTCCACACCCTCAATCATGTCCACCCCAACCCATGCATTCAAGCAGTTGTTTTTCTTATATGTTTCCTCTCCTGCAGTCCTTCCTCTGAATGTGGGCAGCGTTCTTTACCATAAATCCCTCAGAATTGTCCTGGGTCATTGTATTACTGCTGGTACAGAGGTCCATTACATTCAATTTTACCACAGTATATCAGTCTCTGTGTACAATGTTCTTCTGGCTCTGTTCCTTTCGCTCTGCATCAGTTCCTGGAGGTCTCTCCAGTTCGCCTGGAACTTCTCCAGTTTATTATTCCTTTTAGCACAATAGTATTCCATCACCCGCATATACCACAGTTTGTTCAGCCATTCCCCAATTGAAGGACATACCCTCCTTTTCCAGTTTGTTGCCACCACAAAAAGCACAGCTATAAATATTTTCATACAAGTCTGTTTATCTATGATCTCTTTGGGGTACAAACCCAGCAATGGTATGGCTGGATCAAAGGGCAGGCATTCTTTTATAGCTCTTTAAGCATGATTCCAAATTGCCAGCCAGAATGGCTGGATCAGCTCACAACTCCACCAGCAATGCATTAATGTCCCAATTTTGCCACAACCCCTCCAGCATTCATTACTCTCCCCTTCTTTCATTTTAGCCAATCTGCTAGGTGTGAGATGATACCTCAGAGTTGTTTTGATTTGCATTTCTCTAATTATTAGAGATTTAGAACACTTTCTCATGTGCTTATTGACACTTTTTTTTTTAAACCCTTGTACTTCGGTGTATTTTCTCATAGGTGGAATATTGGTAAGGGTGGGCAATGGGGGTCAAGTGACTTGCCCAGGGTCACACAGCTGGGAAGTGGCTGAGGCCGGGTTTGAACCTAGGACCTCCTGTCTCTAGGCCTGACTCTCACTCCACTGAGCTACCCAGCTGCCCCCGACACTTTTGATTTCTTTACCTGAAAATTGCCTATTCATGTCTCTTGCCCATTTATCAACTGGAGAATGGCTTGATTTTTTATACAATTGATTTAACTCCTTGTATATTTGAGTAATTAGACCCCTGTCAGAGTTTTTCGTTATAAAGATTTTTTCCCAATTTGTTGTTTCCCTTCTGATTTTGACTACATTGTTTTTGTTTGTACAAAAACTTTTTAGTTTAATATAATCAAAACCATTTAATTTACATTTTGTAATTTTCTCTAACTCTTGCTTGGTTTTAAAGTCTTTCCTTTCCCAGAGATCTGACAAGTATACTATTCTGTGTTCAGTTAACTTGTTTATAGTTTCCCTCTTTACATTCAAGTCGTTCACTCATTCTGAATTTATCTTGGTGTAGGGTGTGAGATGTTGATCTAGACCTAATCTCTCCCATACTGTTTTCCAAATTTCCCAGCAGTTTTTGTCAAATAGTGGATTTTTGTCCCAAAAGTTGGATTCTTTGGGTTTATCATACACTATCTTGCTGATGTCATTTACCCCAAGTCTATTCCACTGATCCTCCTCTCTATCTCTTAGCCAGTACCATATTGTTTTGGTGATTGCTGCTTTATAGTATAGTTTAATATCTGGTACTGCTAGGCCCCCTTCCTTCACATTTTTTTTCATTATTTCCCTTGAAATTCTTGATCTTTTCTTATTCCAAATGAAATTTGTTATAGTTTTTTCTAATTTAGTAAAGAACTTTTTGGTAGCTTGATAGGTATGGCGCTAAATAGGTAAATTAATTTGGGTAGAATTGTCATTTTTATTATGTTAGCTCCTCCTACCCATGAGCAATCAATGGCTTTCCAATTGTTTAGATCCAGTTTTATTTGTTTGGAAAGTGTTTTGTAGTTGTTTTCATATAATTGCTGTGTTTGTTTTGGTAGATAGATTCCTAAGTATTTTATATTGTCTAGGGTGATTTTAAATGGTGTTTCTCTTTCTACTTCTTGCTGCTCTACTGTGTTGGAAATGTATAGAAATGCTGATGATTTATGTGCATTTATTTTGTATCCTGCAACTTTGCTAAAGTAGTTGATTATTTCTACAAGCTTCTTAGTTGATTCTCTAGGATTTTTTAAGTAGACCATCATTTCATCTGCAAAGAGTGATAGCTTTGTCTCCTCATTGCCAATTTTGATACCTTCAATTTCTTTTTCTTCTCTAATTGCAACTGCTAGTGTTTGTAGTACTATGTTGAATAATAGAGGTGATAATGGGCATCCTTGTTTTACTCCTGATCTTATTGGGAAGGCTTCTAATTTATACCCATTGCATATGATGTTTGTTGATGGTTTTAGGTATATACTGTTTATTATTTTTAGGAAAGGTTCTTCTATTCCTATACTTTTAAGTGTTTTGAATAGGAATGAATGCTGTATTTTGTCAAAGGCTTTTTCAGCATCTATTGAGATAATCATGTGATTTTTGTTTGTTACACTGCTGATATGGTCAATTATGTGGATGGTTTTCCTAATGTTGAACCAACCTTGCATTCGTGGTATAAATCCCACCTTATCATGGTGGATGATCTTCTTAATTACTTGCTGGAGTCTCTTTGCTAGTATTCTATTTAAGATTTTTGCATCTATGTTCATCAGGGAGATTGGTCTATAGTTTCCTTTCTCTGTTTTTGATCTCCCTGGCTTTGGAATCAGTACCATATTTGTGTCATAAAAGGAATTTGGTAGGACTCTTTCTTTGCTTATCATATCAAATAATTTCTATAGTATTGGGATTATTTGCTCTTTGAATGTCTGATAGAATTCACTTGTGAATCCATCAGGCCCTGGAAATTTTTTCTTAGGGAGTTCTTTGATGGCTTGTTCAATTTCTTTTTCTGATATAGGATTATTTAGGTATTCTATTTCTTCTGCTGTTAATCTAGGCAGTTTATATTTTTGTAAATATTCATCCATATCTCCTAAATTGTTATATTTATTGCCACATCATTGGGCAAAATAGTTTTTAATGATTGCCTTAATTTCCCCTTCATTAGAGGTGAGGTCTCCCTTTTCATCTTTGATACTGTCAATTTGGTTTTCTTCTCTCCTTTTTTTTTATTAGATTGACCAGTACTTTGTCTATTTTATCTGTTTTTTCAAAGTACCAGCTTCTAGTCTCATTTATTAATTCAATAGTTCTTTTACTTTCAATTTTATTAATTTCTCCCTTGATTTTTAGTATTTCTAATTTAGTTTTCATCTGGGGATTTTTAATTGGCTCTCTTTCTAATTTTTTGAGTTGCATGCCCAATTCATTAATCTCTGCCCTCCTTAATTTGTTAATATAGGCACTCAAGGATATAAATTTCCCCCTGAGTACTGCCTTGGCCGCATCCCACAGAGTTTGGTAGGATGTCTCATCGTTGTCATTTTCTTCAATGAAATTGTTGATTGTTTCTATGATTCCTTCTTTGACAAATTGGTTTTGGAGAATCATATTATTTAATTTCCAATTAGTTTTTCATTTTCCTTTCTAGGTGCCCTTACTAATTATTATTTTTATTGCATTATGATCTGAGAAGTTTACATTTATTATTTCTGCTCTTTTGCATTTGTTTGCAATGATTCTATGCCCTATAACATGGTCAATCTTTGTGAATGTGCCATGTGCAGCTGAAAAGAAGGTGTATTCCTTTTTGTCCCTATTTATTTTTCTCCACATATCAATTAAATCTAATTTTTCTAGGACTTTATTCACCTCTCTTACCTCTTTCTTATTTATTTTTCGGTTTGATTTATCTAGATCTGAAAGAGGAATATTTAGATCTCCCACTAGTATGGTTTTACTATCTATTTCCTTCTTGAGCTCTGCCAGTTTCTCCTTTAGGAATTTGGATGCTATGCTACTTGGTGCATACATATTGAGCACTGTTATTTCCTCATTGTTTATACTGCCTTTAATCAGGATGTAATGACCTTCCCTGTCTTTTTTAATCAGATCTATTTTTACTTTGGCTTTGTCAGAAATCATAATAGCCACTCCTGCCTTCTTTTTCTCATTTAAAGCCCAAAAGATTTTGTTCAAGCCCTTTACCTTAAACTTGTGTATGTCCACCCACCTCATATGTGTTTCTTGTAGACAACATGTGGTAGGATTTTGTTTTCTAATCCACTCTGCTATTTGCTTCTGTTTTATGAGCGAGTTCATCCCATTCACATTCAGAGTTATAATCATCAGTTGTGCATTTGCTGACATTTTCGTATCCTCCCCTATTCCTACCCCCTTTTTCTTATACTATTTCCTTTTAAACCAGTGGTTTGTTATTAAGCCACTATCCCTTATCCCCTCCCTTGATTAACTTCCCTTTCTACCCTCTCCCTTATTTTTCCCCCTCTTTTTGTTTTTAAAGGCCTTATGAATTCCCTCCCCCTTCTTCTCCCCTCCCTTTTTTTGACCTCCCCACTCCCCTGCTCCCCTTGGTTTATCCCTTCTGACTTTCTCAGAAGGGTTAGATAAGAGTTTTATGTCCCAATGGATAGTCTAGCTACTCTTCCCTCTCCGGGTTGATTACACTGAGAGTAAGGTTTGATTATTACCTCTTAATGCTCTCTTCCTCTCCTTCTTATAATAGTATTTGTACCCTCTCCTTCCCATGCCCTCTTTGTGTGTAATAGAATATCCTATTTTTCTTATTTACTCAAGTTTCTCTTGGTGTCCCCTTCTATTCACCTCCTCTTTCCCATCCCCCTTGTCATCTTAGATTATTTAGTGTTCCACCCTCACCCTGTGAATTATTCTTCTGATTACTATAATAGTGAATACTATAATAGTGAGTAGAGTTCAGTACAGAGAATTATACATAACATTTCTCTACATAGGAATACAGATAATTAGATCTCACTGAGGCCCTTAAAAAGGCAAATTTAAAAATTATAAGTTTTCTTTCTTTCCCCTCTGTTTCTTATTTGCCTTTTCATGTTTCTCTCGATTTTTGTGGTTGGATATCAAACTTTCCATTTAGCCCTGGTCTTTTCTGTGCAAATACCTGGAATTCTTCAATTTTGTTGAATGCCCATACTTTCCCCTGGAAATATATAGTCAATTTTGATGGGTAGTTGATCTGTGGTTGCAGGACCAGCTGTCTTGTCTTTCTGAGTATCGTATTCCAAGCCTTGTGATCTTTTAGCTTGGACGCTGCCAGATCCTGTGTGATCCTGATTGGTGCTCCTTGATATTTGAATTGTCTCTTTCTGGCTTCTTGCAAGATTTTTTCTTTTGCTTGGATGCTCTTGAATTTGGCAATTATATTCCTGGGCGTTTTCTTATCTGGATCAAATGTTGTGGGCGTTCTATGGATCTTTTCAATGTCTATATTGCCCTCTTGTTGTAGGACTTCAGGACAATTTTGCTGAATAATTTCTTTCAGTATGGAGTCCAGGTTTCTATTAATTTCTGGTTTTTCTGGAAGACCAATGATTCTCAAGTTGTCTCTTCTAGACCGGTTTTCTTGGTCTGTAATTTCTCATTGAGATATTTCATGTTTCCTTCTATTTTTTCAGTCTTTTGACTTTGTTTTATTTGTTCTTGTTGTCTTGAGAGATCATTAGCTTCTAATTGCTCAATTCTAGCCTTTAGGGATTGGTTTTCAGCTATAATCTTCTGGTATTCATTTTCAATCTGGTCATTTTTGGTGTTCAATTTGCGTATCAGTTCATTTGGTTTCTGAGCCTCAATTTCCAATTGCAAGATTCTACCTTTTAAACTGTTATTTTCTTGCCAGATCTCTTCCATTTCCCTCAAAATCTCAGTTTTGAACTCTTCCATAGCTTGTGAGGAGTTTCCCTTATTTGAGGAGGGTCCGGATGCTTGTTTGTTCTCCTCCTTTGTTTGCTCGGTTGTCTGGATTTTCTCTGTGTAAAAGTTGTTGAGTGTTAAAGACTTCTTTTTCTTGTTGTTAATCTTTTTCTTCTGAACTTCCTGAGTCTGGGTAGCCATCGTTAGCCCAGCAGCTTCTCAGGTTTATCCTCAGGGTCTGTCCGCGGTCTTTTGGCTCCTGAGGTCTGAGTTCTGGTTTTTTCCAAGGCCAAGCCCCCTGGTGGACCCCCTTGCTTGATCCTCTGCCGGAGGTTTCTTTACTAAGTCTCAGGGCACTGCTTCCACAGTCGTATACCCGTCTGCACTGGTTCCCCACTCAGGGTTTCAGAGCCTTAGCTCAGGGCTGTGTCTGCCTCCACCCACACCTCCAACCGTGCCTGTGCTCTGCTCCCATGCTCAGAGTTCGTGTGCGTTCTTTAGCTTTTTGGGGTCCCAAATCTTGCTGCTCTCAGGCCCCGGAGCTGCCATTGACTTGATGGGTGCCCCAAACTTGCTCTATTTCTTTTTAGCTGGCTTCGGCGCTATAGGTGTTGTGTGTGGAGGGGGTGGGGGCGGGGTGGTTGCTCAGCCCACGATTTAGTGAGAGCTGTTTCACCCCTTAATAGCATGGAAATGTCCCGATTCCATGTACCTTTCACGCTGTGCCCTGTTGTGGGGTCCCTCCCCTTGAGGAGTCTTGTGTGTTTCGGTCAGGAGAGGTTAAGCGCTGCTTTTTACTCTGCTGCCATCTTAACCCGGAACTGCCAATGGTTATATTTTTATTACTGTGAATTTAAAATTTCTTTATGATATGTTTAAAAATTCAAAGCAGATGCTGCTTCATCCAAATCAGTGATTAATCCCAATAAGATTGTATGAATAGCTACATGTGTGGTACTTGGGATCTTTTACCTTCCTCAAGTATTTCATAGATTAAAGTCTGGAACCACTACCTAAGATATGAAGTCCACCCACACCTGCAGGTGCCTTAACTCACAAAATCAGAGGTTTGGAATTGGAAGGGAACTCAATGGTCATGTAGTCTAGCCCATATCAAAAGGGATCCCCATGAAAACATCCTCCCATCTCCGAAAAGTGAATCTAGTCTCTATTTAAAGATCTCCAAAGGGGAGGAACCCACTAGTCTTTCTTTTCTGAGGCTTTAATAGTATGACTGCTGAAGAAGTGGGGGTTGTAGCACACAGAAGCAATTGCTAGGCTGGATCTTCACAAGAGGTGCTTTCTTACATTGTAGTTATGGTGGCTAGTTTGGATGAGAGAGGAAGGAAGTCCTATTATTCTGAGAATTCTTGGGCTCACTTGTTTATTGGTGGCAGTTGATTAGTTGATGGTTTTGGAAGTGGCAGCAATGATGAGTCTCTTCTCGAGAAGGCTGGTCCTCTGGAAGTTGACTTTGGTGGTCATGCTGGAAGCAAAGTCCCCCTGAATGTGGAAGGGAACTGCCATTCCTGAGGTTTTGTGGTTTTGTTGCTCACTGGTGCAAGTAGTCAGTCGTTGCTTATAGTTATATGAAGGAATGTGGGGACCCTTCTTTCCAGGGGTTGCTCCCCTGGATCCAAAGTCTGGACTGGAAGCCCATAATCTATTGGAATTTACAATATCCTTTTCCCTAAAAGTACACTAGCTTTTATGGGCCAGGCAAAAGGGAACATACAGACAGATGAAGAAAATCTAACCAGCCATAGGAGAAGTGGAAATTAGAAGTTACTGATATCTATCCATCTGTTCTCAGGTAGTTAAGGCATATAGATGTTGTTAGTAAGTCTGTGAGATACAGGAGGAAGTGATAGAAGCCAGCAATCATGATTGTATCAGGGTGAATACCCTAAGGTTAATAAACACAGAACTAATTAATATAAAGAAAAAGACTTTAATTTTCACAGGATTCTACAAAGCGTTCACTTTTCCTCCCTAGACATAAAAAAACAACAATATAGCCCTTTAAAGTTTTCAAAATGTTTTACATACATGATCACATCTGAGGCACACAATAACCCTATAAAGTAGGCATTATAGATATTATCCTTATTTTACAAATGAGAAAACCAAGGTTCACAGAAACTATGAGACTTACCCAGAATTATACAGCTAATGCGTATCAGTGGTAAGATTTTAACCTAGGTCTTCCTGGATCCAGGCCCATCATCTCATCCAACATATAGTACTATATCTCACTGAGTTACTGCTGCCATCTTTTGGCAATAGTTTAATAAAGAAATGGAGAATACTGCTTTGGCAAGGGCCAAATTGAATCAGGAGGGAATAATCTAGCTGACAGATATGAAAACATCTCTTTCCTATTACCATCCACTGGTCAGTCCTCTACTTTCTTCATTACTCATAATTTCAGAGGGGGCTTGGGCAATAAATGACAACAAGACATCACTCCCTTAGCTATGCTCTGTTCTTCTCCTGGCAATATCTGTATCTCAGTATCTGTTCTCACTTCAATCTCTTCCCTACTGCTCAGCACCAATCCATCTGATAAACCACTGGTCAATTTGATCTACCAGTGAACCAACCAGACCCAGGTTCCAGTCCTGCTTCTTTCTGTGGTTCAGCATTTCACTTCAACAATGGGTTTATGATCTTATTACTTAGGTCCCTCACTGCAACTCACACATGATTTCTTGAAATGCCCAGTATAATTCTTTTATATAAAATCAATCATTTCACAATCTACAACTATTCTTCATCTGGTGATTCTGATACTTTGTGGGCATCAGTATTTGGAACAACGGGCAGTAAATATAAATACTATGTTAATAACTTATTGTTCTGTAGTAATAGCTAACATTTGCTTTAGGGTTTACAAAGTTTTTTTTCCAAAAACAATTCTGCCAGGAAGGTAGCCTAGGTATTAGGAAGTTAATTTTACAGAAGATCAAGCTGAAGCTTAGAGCAAGAAATGGAGCTACTCACAGTCACAAAGCTAGTAAGCTTTGGGAGTCAGAACTGAACTCAGGTCTTTTGATGCCAAGTCCAATGCTTTGGGCTGCCTCTCAGTGTATATATACCACATTGCTTCTCTCAAAGTGAGAGTACTGTAATGAGATAAGATTACCCTGGTTGGTAGTGAAGGAAAGCTATTTTTTAAACTTTATTTTAAAAACTGTTGATCTAATTAAAATAACTCTGAGGTACCACCTCGCACCTTTCAGATGGGCTAATATGACAGTAAAGGAAAGTGATAAATGCTGGAGGGAATGTGGCAAAATTGAAACACTAATGCATTGCTGGTGGAATTGTGAACTAATCCAACCATTCTGGAGGGCAATTTGGAACTATGCCCAAAGGACTATAAAACCCTTTGATTCTGTAATACCACTATTGGGTCTGTATCCTAAAGAGACCAGGAAAAAGGGGAAAGGACCTCCTTGTATAAAAAAAATTATTTATAGTAGGTCTTTTTGAGGTGGTAAAGAATTGGAAATTGAGGGGATGTATGATTATATGGTGGTGACAGGATACTATTGTGCTATAAGAAATGATAAGCAAGATGATTTCAGAAAAAAACTGGAAAGATTTACAGGAACTGATGCAGAGTGAAATAAGCAGAAATGGGAAAATATTGTATACAATAACGCAATATTATACAATGATCAACTGTGAAAGAATTTGCAATTCTCAGTAGTACAATGATCTGGGACACTTTTAAAGAACTTATGACAAAGAATCTAGAGAAAGAAATCAGTTATTGGAGTCATATACAGATCAAAGCATATCATCTTCCACATTAGTTTATTTATAGTTTTATTTTGGGGTTGTGGTTTTATATGAATATTCTTTTACAACAACGACTAATATGGAAATATATTTTGCATGATACTACATGTATAATCCAGATCAAATTGCATAGCATTTCTGAGAGGGGGAGGGAAAGGAGGGAGGGAGACAATTTTGATCTTATAATTTCAGAAAACATATGCTGAAAATTGCTTTCACATGTAATTGAGGAAACAAAATGTCTTTGAATTAAAAAAAGAAAAGAAAAAAATCAGATTGAGGGCAATGAGGTGGTTCAGTGGATTGACAGCTAGGCCTAGAGATAGGAGGACCTGGGTTCAAATATGGCCTTAGATATTTCCTAACTATGTCACTTAACTCTCATTGCTCAGCCCTTCTTACTCTTCTACCTTGGAATGAATACATAGTATTGATTCTAAGATGGAAGATAAGGGTTTTTAAAAAATGATTGATTACTTTCTTTTTAATGCTACCAATATGCACTATTATTTTTTTTACTCTGCATCTTCAACTCTTTCTTTGGCTTCAGAGAGGAAAAAAAATCTATCTGTAGAAACACACATACGTATCTATATCTATATATCTCCTGTCATATTTTATTTTCTTCTAGTTTTTATTTTTTATTCTAGTGGGTAGATTATTTTCATTTGAAACTATTCAAATGACATCTGTTTAAATGTTTATACAAAAGTCGTATGCAATCCAGCAGGAGAGGTAAAAGTCAGCTTTTCTGTTTCTGATCTGATACCACATAACATTCAAGTAGCTATCTTTCAGGGTGGATTATTAATATCAGCTTATTAATTATTATAAAAGATGTTTACTAGAAAGTGGGAAGGACTTAGACTCTGAAATAAAGACTTGGAAGGGGAGTGATTATTCATGGAGAAGTTTTTTTTTTTAAACTCTTACTTTTCTGTCTCAGTAACAACTCTTAAGACAGAATGCCAATCAAGGGTTAGGCAATCAGGGTTAAGTGACTTGCTCAGGGTCACACAGCTAGGGAGTGACTGATGCCAGATTTGAAATTAGATCTTCCCAACTCCAGGCTTAGCACTCTATCCACTATGTCACCTAGGTGCCTTATTTATGGGGAATCTTTCTAGGCTTGGAGTGGGAATACATGGATTCTAGGTCTGGCTCCAACATTGGCTAGCTGGTCTTCCTTAGATCCAAATTCTAATTTCTTCTTGCCTCAGGGTCCTTATGTATAAAGTTAGTGTGACAATATCTGTTTAATTTCTATTCCACAAATGTGCCATGTGGCCCACTGGAAAGCAGCATATGTTAGAGTGGAGAAAACATTGCACAAAACATGTTACATATTAGGTAATATGCATTACATGAATTTGTCAAGTCTGTCTATCTATTGATAGTTTGGAGAAGTCACTTTAAAGAAATCTTGTGAAGAGAAGAAGCTGAAATAGGGGAGTGAATTTTTTTATGTTAGAGCTTAACAAACCAGTTAGTTCTGCCACTAATTAGTCATTGGATCTTGAGCAAATCTCTACATCACCCTTTCCTTATCTGCAAAAAGACAATATGGATTAGATGTTCCCTAAGGTCCTACCCGTCAGTAGGAATCTATACATATACATTATGTATGAACACATGTGCAGAGCTTTCTGGAAACAAAACCAAAAGAAATAATAAATTCAAGATCTTATCTGGGGATGCCTAGTAGAGTCTTCAAATCACTTAATAAAAACGAGCTCATGAATTCATCTTAATACATTAGGGGTGAGGCAGCAATATCATTCTAATTGATAAGAAGATCTGAGGCATCAGGCACTAAGAGTTTTCCCAAAGGGAGAGGAAGTACTAAATTAATCCTAACATGATTTTTCCTCTCTCATTCTAACCCCAATGTTCTGTAGGATTATCTAGTCCCTGGTTTCTTCCTTTAAATGGATGTGGCTTTATAATAAATGTTGGAGGGGATGTGGCAAAACTGAAACACTAATGCATTGCTGGTGAAGTTGTGAATTGATCCAATCATTCCGGAAGGCAATTTGGAACTATGCCTAAAGGGCTTTAAAAGACTTCATGCCCTTTGATCCAGCAATATCACTACTGGGTTTGTACCCCAAAGTGATAAAAGAAAATGTTTGTACAAAAATATTTATAGCTGTGCTTTTTGTGGTGGCAAAAAATTGGAAAATGAGGGAGTGTCCCTTGATTGGGGAATGGCTGCAAGTTGTGGTATATGACGGTGATGGGATACTACTGTGCTTATGTAAAGAATGATGACCTGCTTGATTTCTATATGAACTGGAAAGACCTCCATGAACTGATGTGGAGTGAAATGAGCAGAACCAGGAGAACATTGTACACAGAAAGTGAAACATTGTGGGACGATCATATCTAATTGATCAAGAACAATCAAGTGGAACTTAGGAAAAAGAATGCTATCCACATTTAGAGAAAGAAACTATGGGAGTAGAAATGCAGAAGAAAAACATGATTTATTACTTGTTCTTAAGGGTATATAATTTGGGGTTGTGGTTTGGGTATATGATTTGGGGTTATGGTTTTTAAAAGATTATTACTAACATGAATAATATGGAAATAGATTTTGAGTAATAAGACATGTATAACCCAATGGAATTGCTTGTCAGCTCTGGGAGGGGAGAGAAAAGAGGGAAGGGAGACAACATGAATCATGTAACCAAGGAAAAATATTCTAAAAAAATGTGAAAAAAATAAATGGATGTGATTTTTAAATAACACACACTCACACAGAGTGTTTGTATAAGTATGCATGTACACACATACATATAGACACACAGACATGTGTCTATATGTGTATGTGTCTTTCAACCTTCATTTCCAAAAGGACCAGTGATGTCACAGGATGCTGTCTTGACTTGCTCACGAATTAGATTTCAGAAAGGCAGAGGTGTACCATGTTGTCAGCCTCCCTCTCTCTTCCAGGGTCATACAAGTCCAGTGGCAAGAGTCAGAATGACTGGTGATGGCTAGGGAGGCAAGGGAGGCCTGTAGCTTCTTCGATGTCTGGGTAAGCTCTAGGTCCTTCCAGTCCCTGCTTCTGTCTCTTTCATGGCCAATGGAACAAATTGTTCTCATCTATCCATTCCACAGGGGAAAGTCTTCACATGCTTGGAATAGTCATACCCCTAACTCACTGACAGGCTTGAGACCTGGCAGTTACCCTCAAATGGCTTAGACCATCTCCTGAGATGCTTTTATCAGTGTGGTTGCTGTGCATACTACAGCTTCCTGGAGCCACCAGTGAGAACTGGGGGAAAGGAGGACCCTAAAGGTAAATGAGCAGCCCTGAAAGGGGCTCTGCAAGCCCTCATGCTACAGGTGTGTGTCTCTGTGTGTGTGTATGTATCTGTGTGTATATCTATATACAATATATACACATATAATATACAGATACACATGTATTCATATAATATACACATACACATATATTCATAAATCTGTCTATTGACAGTGTGAAGAGTTCACTTTAAGGAAATCTTATAAGGAGAAGCTAAAATAGGGGAATGAATTTTTTCACCTTAGATCTTAACTAGAACTTTGGTAAATTATTTTGGTGAGAAGGCAGCACAGTCTCAGTGAATTGAGAGTCAGTTCTAGTGATGGGAGGACTTGGGTTCAAATGTGACCTCAGACTTCCTAGCTGTGTGACCCTGGGCAAGTCACCCCATTGCCTAGCCCTTAACACTCTTCTGCCTTCAATATACAGTATTGATTCTAAGGCAGAAAGTAAATTTTATTTGAGTAAGGGAATGCAAAATAATATAGAGCACAGAAGTGTGTATATATGCATGCATGTATGTGTGTGAGTGTGTGGGTGTCGTATGCTAGCACTTTGTATTCAAGAAATGTGTCCTATTTACTCAGGACTTCAGATGGCTGTATTACAGTCATTTGCAGCTGGTTTTTCATGTTGGGACCAGATAATTAGAGACGGGGGCCTGGGGCAGGCACTATTACTACTGACAATCTGGGCCCATCCTTTGGTGGAATTGCTCTGCAGTTTAGAAAAGGGCAGAAAACACATCCCACTTGGCCAGGGTCACTATGATGTTAATTCCAGCAAGGTTTTTATTCATCCCCTTCTGTCAACTTTGCCAATTAGTGTATCTAATGCCAAGGGCTGCTTAGCTCCTTCCACACTCAAAAGCCATGAACCTCCTAAATAAATAAATAATCAGAACAAAGGCAAAGGAGACTTTGAAGTATGTGGGGAAAAATTCTCTTTGAACTTCAAAATGACACAAATATCTCCAGTGGAGTGATAGTAGTAGAGAGCATGAGTTAGAAGAATGAATGACTCTAGCCATTCTTTATAACCCTGTACTCCTCATGCTCAGCTGGAGTGCTCAGATACACACAGTAACTGGGTGGCTCTTTCAGTCCATTCTAAAGTTGAGTTAAACCTTTTGAATAATAATTGAGGCCAGATATGAAGATAGGGGTGGCCTGGGAGGAGATATGCAGCACATTCAGACTTCTCCTGCCAGATTTAAATATACATAAAACCCCACAGAAAAATTTCACTATTTCCACACCATACACACCCAGACTTTGTTTTGATTTGAAATTACACAGTAGAATTGCCAAAATTTGTATGAGAAGCAAGAACCAGATTAAAAATAGTTTTTAAAAAACTTTTTTGTTTTTATTTTACCCTTTGAATTAAGGATGCTGACAGAGCTGTTGAAATTGGATTTAATATACAGAGTCTTAAGTAACATTGATAGAAAAAACTGGGGCTAAATGCTAAGTCCCACTTAAAAATAAAAAGAAAATTTTAAATAGAAAAGGGGTTATTTCATAGCCAGCAGCCCTGGATAATGTTTAATTATGCCAAAAGGAACAGAAATTTCCAACATAAATCAAATGAATATGCCGTTTGATGTAAAAAGTCTTTTATTTGGGATTCCTCTGCTCTAATTTCCTCATCTGTATAATGGGCATAAAAATAATAATTTACCTTCCAAAGTTATTGAATATCAAATGAGAAAATATTTAAAAAATGCTTTGCAAACCTTAAAGTCCTCCATAAATGCTAAACATCTCTTCTTTACAACACTAAATATTAGCCAGACCTCTTGGGTTAACATTTAGATTAAAGGCCAAAGATTTGCATTTACTCTGACACCTACTCAGAAAGGAAAATAGAAAACTGAAGCTAAAGTTAAATGTTCTCCCTTAAAAATACAAATGAAAGGGGGCAGCTGGTTGGCTCAGTAGTTTGAGAGCCAGGCCCTGAGACGAGAGGTCCTGGGTTCAAATCTGTTCTTGGACACTTCCTAGCTGTGTGACCCAGGGCAAGTCACTTAACCACCATTGCCTAGCCCTTACTGCTCTTCTGCCTTAGAACCAATAGACAGAAGGTAAGGGTTTTAAAAAAACACAAATGAAAGAAGCAGCTAGGTGGCCTAGTAGCTAGAGAGCCAGGCCTAAAGATGGGAGGTCCTGGTTTCAAATCTGGCCTTAGATACTTCCTAACTGTGTGACCTAGGGCAACTTCAATTGCCTAGCTCTTATGGCTCTTCTGTCCTGGAACTTATTATACTTAGTATCTATTTTAAGAACGTAGGCAAGGGTTTAAAAAAATGAAAACCCTCAAATAAATGAGGAAAAGGTATAGGGTTTTGTTTTCCTTTGAATTATCGTGAGAATTTCTTCAAATTTCTGCTCTATGTCAATTAATATAAGAAGGACATTAGAGATAAGAAGGACGTGGAGATTTGGGGAGACTTCAATGGATATTTATATAGATAATTTGAAGACTGGCAAATTAGAAATGTGAGGATATGTCTAGAAGCTGTAATCAACCAAGAGAGGAGAAGGCTGAAGGATAATTTAATAAGAATGGCTTTATTAATCCATTCATTCAACAAATATTGAAACTTAACAGTAATTGAGTATTTCAAACAATATGAAAACAAATAAGATAGTTCCTGCTTTTCAGGAGCTTTCAATTTGGTAGGTAAGATAAGCTCACAGACAATAGAAGTACTCTGTACTTACCCAAGAGAAGTCTGAACAAAAATAAAGAAATTCAGAGAAGGGAGAGAGAGCTTCTGACTGAGATGATTTGGTAAGACTTACTACTGGACATGGCGGGTCAGCTAAGCCTTGAAGGATGAGTTAGATTTCTATAGGCAGAGATGAGAAAGAGGGCAGAAGGAAATGCAATAACAAAGGCTCAGAGCTGGGAAAGCACAGATTATATTTAAAGAAAGATGAATTTGCTTAGAGAATAGAGGAATATAAGGTGATAAGGCCTGGAGAGTAGAATGAGGCCATATCATGGAAGGCCATCCTTAAATGTCAGGCAAAGGAATCTGAATTTGATTTAGCATGTAATTAAGAACCAGCAAAGTCTTTTTGGAGAACCTTCTTATGTGAAGGCTCCTTATATGAATGTTAACGACTGGCTCATGGTCATATTTTTTATTTAAAGTAGAATGAGAAAAAATGGGTTAAGCTACAGCAGGAGCACATCCAGTTTTGTTTTGTTCTTGAATTATTAATTATATATATGTTAAAAGGAGAGAAACTTTTCAGTTTTCAAAGCTCTTTGCTAATGACAAACTTTCAAGTAGGAAAAATATTATTATACCCATTTTATAAAAGAGGAAATTCAGAGAGTTAAGTGATTAGGCTCACTCAGCTAGTGTCACAGCCAGAATCTGAAACCTCTCCCAACTCAAAAGTCCAACATGTTTCCCACTGCAGGCAATGTGAATTGGAAGATCTTCAGATAAATAGAATCTTCTCTGAGGATCATTAACTAGTGTGATGGGGTTACTGATTATTTGGGGTTGAAGATTAGGTTCTCTTTCCCAGACATCTTTAGAAATCATCTGTCAAGGACACCATAGGCATAGACTAGACTCTGAAGACAGAGTTAGCTAGCTTATGTAAGGGGGTAGTTTGGTATGTAGTAGAGAGAGCATTGTATTTGGATTCATAATACCAAGGTTCAGATTTGAGGTGGTTATGAATTACCTGTGTAAATCAGGATAAGTCATTTCATTGGGCATTCCTGATCTGTAATGTGAAGGGGCTGGACTTAATTGTCTATAAGATGCCTTCCATTTCTATTGATCTCTGGACTATATTTTCAACCTTGTATTTGATTTGTGACTTGTCTAATTTTTTTCCTGTGATTATACTTACTTAGAAGACTCATTTCTTGACTATCAAGGAAGAAAATGTGGAATTACTATGGTAAGAGGTCATATCTCTGGACTGTGGCCAAGGAGACTGGAGTATTGACTTGAGTGCCTTCTGCTACTCATTTCAACTCAATTCAATAAACATTTATTAAATACCTGATATATTCAAGAGCCAGGGCTTTCTCCCTTAGTCTGATGTGATAGTAATTATACTTGTGTGATTTGTCTTTTTTCCTTAAAATATTTTTGTTGCTACAGTTTGTTTCTCTATGAAAGGAGCAAACATTCAATCATTGACGTTCTGTTAGATCTTTAAGATGTCTTGGATTTTTTGATCTTTCGCTCTAAAAGTTAAAAACTTAGATTACAGGGTAGGGGTGGGTAGGTAAGGGGAGGGGTATGTGCAGCTGGGTAGCTCTGTGGATTAAGAGCCAGGCCCAGAGATAGGAGGTCCTAGGTTCAAATCTGGCCTCAGACACTTCCCAGCTGTGTGACCTTGGGCAAGCTACTTGACCTTCATTTCCTAGGCCTTACCACTCTTCTGCCTTGGAACCAATACACAGTATTGATTCCAAGATAGAAAGTAAGGGTTTTAAAACAAAACAAAAACAAAAACCCTTAGATCACAATCAAGCCTTCACTGGATCCTAGAAGTTAGATGGAGTTGCTATCACATATTCTCCACCCCTCCCAAAGCGATCATTTATTTATTTATTTGAAATATTTTTCCATGGTTACATGATCCATGATTTTCCTCTCATCTCTTTCCTCCCCTGTCCTGGAGCTGAGAAGCAGTTCCACTGGGTTATACACATTTCATTATTCAAAACCTATTTCCATGTTACTAATATTGCCATAGGGCAATCATTTAAAGCCAAAATCCCCAATCATATACTCATTGAACTATGTGATCGATCATATGTTATTCTTCTGTGTTTCTACTCCCACAGTTCTTTCTCTGGATGTGGATAGCATTCTTTCTCCCAAGTCCCTCTGGATTGTCTTGGATCATTGCATTGCTGCTAGTAGTGAAATCCATTACATTTGTCATAATGTATCAGTTTCTGTGTACAATGTTCTGGTTCTGTTCCTTTTGCTCTGCTTCAATTCCTGGAGGTCATTCCAGTTCACATAGAAATCCTCCAATTCATCATTCCTTTCAGCACAATAATATTCCATCACCATCAGATATCAAAATTTGTTCAGATGGGCATCCCCTCATTTTCCAATTTTTTGCCACCACAAAGAGTGTGGCTATAAATATTTTTGTACATGTGTTTTTCCTTATGATCTCTTTAGGGTACAAACCCAGCAGTGGTATGACTGGATCAAAGGGAAGGAAGTCATTTAAAGCCCTTTGGGCATAATTCCATATTGCTCTCCAGAATGGTTGGATTAATTCACAACTCTACCAGCAGTGTATTAGTGTCCAAATTTTATCACTTATATTCTTTCAAAATCTTAGAAATGAATGAGTTTATGTTTTGCATGATAATACATATATAATTGCTTGTTACTCTGGGAGCTGGGAGGAAAGGGAGATAATTTGGATCATATAACTTTGGAAAACTTTTGTGGAAATTTGTTATTACATATAATTAGTAAAACAAAATATCTTTAAAATGAAAAATGAATGAATTTAATACCTGCTTATCAAGATTAATAAAATACGTAGCTACCTAGCTGGTCTAGTGTCTCTTTGCTGTCTTCCTACTGTGTCCTAGAATCTTTGTATGCCCCACTCATTCAACTGAATTGATCTGAGAAGAAGTTGGGTAGCACTGTGGAAAAGAGGGCTAGGCTTGGAGTCAGGAGGAACTGGTTTCAAATCTGGCCTCAGTTCCTCCCCGTGTGACCCTGGGCAACTCACTTAACCCCCGATTGCCAAGTCCTTGTTCTTCTGTCTTAGAATTGATACTAAGGCAGAAGATAAGGATTTTAAAGGAAAAAAGGAAGGAAATTGATTTGAGATCTGCTTTTAGTGCTGCCCAACACAATGATACTTAGCAAAGCTTTCTGTGGTCATAAAAATTATGAGGTTCACCTCTCCATCACTCTGCTCCTCAGCACCCTAGATTAATGTTTGCTTCTTGAGTTCCAGCAGCTGTCAGAATGGTAGTGTGTCCAGTTTCCCCAGAAATGTCTGGTAAAGACCATCTGGGGTTTCATGGCTCACTGCCCTGAGTTCTGCAAAAAGTGGCTTGTACCCAAGTTAAGAATCCTACCCACTCTGAAAAGTTATTTACACTTTCTGATGAATAATACCCTCAAGCTGTCTAAATCCTTGGATTTTAGGTGTTGACTAACTCATTCCTAGAAATATGCTTGAGGCCCTTACATGTGACCATGACCCAAATCTGACTTGTGCTCTCCCTCCTCATTTCCTTCTTCTGGCTTTCTTGGCTTCCCAACTAAAATTCTATCATTGACCATTTCCAATTATCCTCTTTGTAGCTTCTTTGTCCATAGTTGTTTTCATGTTTTTCTCCCCCATTAGACAATGAGCTGTCTTTTATCTTTCTTTTCATCTCAGGGGCCTAGCACAATAGGCACCTAACAAATGTTTGTTGAATGACTAATAGAAATGAGCAGAACCAGGAGAACAATTCATACCACGTTTGGGGGAAAAAATTGAAAGACTTAAGGACTTTAATGACAACTAGTAACCACAATTTCAAAGCACTGATGAGGAAATGAATCACACTTCTCTCTTCCTGAGAGGTGAACAACAGAGCTAGTTTCTTGGGGTTTTGCTCTAACCTTTCACTGGACATTCAATTAGATGAAATTCTAAGGATATCTGGTCATTATTATTTATTTTTCTTTATTATTATTATTATTATTTGTTTGCTTGCTGATCATTATTAACATTAGTAGCTAACATTTGGAGAGTACTATGGTATTTGCAAACCACTTTATATATTTTATCCCAGTTGTACCTCACTCCAGCTTTGTGAGACAGAGGTTTTTTATTATCTCCATTTTATAGAAACAGTGACCAAGAGAGGTTATGTTACTTGTCCAGGGTTACATAGCTACTAAGTTTCTGATATGGGATTCAAACTCGGATCCTTCGGTCTATAAGTACAACCCTCTAGCCACTCTTATTAAATAAAACCTTTCTTCTGAAACCTTCTGCCCTCATTACTAAATAAATAACATCAGTGCCTCTTAAAAATGTTTTTGTAGGAAGGAGGCCGGTCATGTGGATTAAATCTTGCTAAGCAATTGCTCTCATGAGTTTGCAAAAACATGGGGCTCATAGGAACAATTTATTTTTTCTGGATAGATATGGCACATTTATAATCTAGCCAGACTAGACCCAAACTTTAAAAAGTCCTTTTCATCTGAAGGCACAGATTTTAGTGGGGTTGACAGGGCTTGCCCTAGCCCAAAACCATCATATTCCCAGCATCCTCTATTCTCATGTTACAGCAAAAGTTCTTAACATTTTTGTCTCCTGAACCCCTCTGACCATATAGTGAAGACTACGGATCCCTTCTCAGAAAAAAATTTTTTAAATGTATAAAGTAAAACACAGGATTACAAAATACCAATTAGATTGAAATAGTTATAGAAATATAAAGAGTTTTAAAGTCTGTAGACCATGAGGACAGTGAAATAGCTCAGTGGATTGAGAGACAAAGCCCAGAGTCGGGAGGGAGGGACTGGGTTCAAATTTGGCTTCAGACCTGGCCTAACTATGTAATCCTATGCAAGTCATTTAACACCCATTGCCCAGCCCTTACCACTCTTCTGCCTTGGAACCAGGATACAGTACAGATTCTAAGACAGAAAGTAAGGGTTTAAAAAAAAAAAAGGCTGCAGGCCTCAGATTAAGAATCTCTGCTCTATATAATGTCCTTTTCCCCCTCCAAAGAGTACATATTTTGGAACTCAGAAACTCATTCACACTATGATATAAATGACTGATATGGCTTAATAATCCCCCTATCCCCACCAAAGGTAGTTATATATTAACAAGAAAAAAAAGAAAGAATCTCTAATTGTAAAATTGCAGACATCGGTGGGCGAGGTGAACCATATATATTTTGGGAGGATAGTGTCCTTGATTTCCTGAAATCATTTTATTTAGGCAGCTACATATCACTATTTACCTGTAAGGCCAACTCTATTGAGGGAGTTCCATGCTAATCATATCTTTGTCACTCTCACTTCTTTTTCCATTCATAAACATTTTGTTTTTTATCTAAATTGGCAGGTTGGTTTCCTGCAAGTTTTCCTAGAAGAATCAACTAAGTGTGAATCAACTAAGCACTACTTTGTCCCACTTGTGGGAGCTGAGGGGTTCCTTTGAAGTGGTCTTTAGAGAAGGTGGGGGAAGGGAAGGTTTTTCTCAGTGGGTGGGCTTTATGGTGGGTTTTCCCATTTAGGAGGAAAATTGTGTCTTTTTACAACAGAAACTAATCATTGACTGAAAATAGGTCCCAAAAGTATACGTTAAATGGCAGTCAGCCAAGGGCTCTAGCTAGCCATTGGAGGAGAGGAAAACAAGTGGGCCAATCCATACCATTCCAGAGCCTCTCCTCCCCAGTCCCTCACCTCTATCCCTTTTACTGTAAGTGTCACTAGAGACAGTTATAGTATTTGGTTTCTTCTCTAGTGAAGCAGGTCAGAGAGTACAATGTAGAAGTGGTATAATATGTCATAAATTATGTATAAGCATCATGGGGAGGTCGGAGAATTTCTTCTACTGTCATCAAATCATGAAAAAAATGTCCTTTCCACTAAGAACTGGACTTTTTAATGGAGATGCCACTGAACAGGACTTAACACTTTCAATTAGGGACCCACCCACCGGGAAACTAGCAGTATCAAATCCCTGGTAACTTCTATCCTTTTGCATATATTTTTACATCACAGAAACCTTAAAGGTGGCATGACTATATGGTATTTTTAAAAAAATCCTTACCTTCTATCATACATAGAATCAATACTGGTTCTAAGGCAGAAGCACAGGTAGGGCTAAGCAATTGGGATTAAGTGACTTGCCCAGGGTCACAAAGCTAGGAAGTATATGAGGCCATATTTGGATCCAGGACTTCCCATCTTTAGGCCTGGCTCTTAATTCACTGATCCACCTACCTGTTCCTGACTAGATGGTCTTCCCCAGGCTTTCCCTATTGACCAGATTGTGGTTGCATTCATTTTGTGCATTCATTACTCTCATTGTTCTCACATCCTTTTGCTCACTGTTATGAAATAACAATAATAATCTTCCTCATAACATCACAGTCCTGGTATCAAAGATGATAGGACAGAAGCCCACAGAGTAGAAAAGTGATGGCAAACCTGTAGCACAGTGCTCTCTGTGGGCATGAGGGCCACCCTCCCCACCACCACCCCACCTTCTCCCAGAGTTCATTACTAGAAAGGTAGAGGGACTTGGGAGGTGCTGCTCCCCTCCCCCTCTCCTCTGCACCTGATGACATTTTTTCACTTCACCCCCCCACCCCAGCAGTCCAATGAGAGTTCTTCCTCCCTCCCCTATGTGGGGTAAGGTGTGGGGCAGGGCACGCCAGGCACTCAGTGGGTGGGGCAGGGTGTGGCACAGCATGTGATCTCTAAAAGGTTTGCCATCACTGCAGTAGAGGAATCATAGAATTTAGAGCCGGATGGTACCTGGTTCAAAAGAAATACAAGATTCTTTGTACAGTAATATGGGGTTCACAGTCATTTAAAGATTAGGACGTGGCTCCTTGTGACATCACCATTTTCACAAGCTCATAAGGATTTTAAGGTCCAAAGCTTCCACCCACATTTTAATAGATGAGGAAATTTGAGTCTGAGACAGATGGGGACACCTGGGTTCACCAAGCTCAGGGTCAGAAGTAGGCATTGAATTTAGATCTCCTTGACTCCAAACCTTTCTCTCTTTCTACTTTACCACCTTTCCACCCCTTTGACTCCAGGTTCTCATTGTTTTTATTCTATACAGTGATCTTCAAAACTCAAAGGCCAACAGTGAATGGTTCCTACTGATGACTAGTTTATTCAGGCTTCCTGAATGCCCTCTGCTTGATCCGTATACTGGACTGTGGGGCATTGACAGAAGACAGTCACAAGCCAACTTCCTGGAAAGGCTGAGAAAGTGAGCCCACAACAGTGACCATATTTGCATATCTAACCAGCATGCTTGCTCTGTTGCCTGAAAATGTTCCCTATCTTGTAAAACTAGAAACTATGCTGGTACCAGATTGCCAAGATGCTTTTCAAAGGGTAATATTCCTTTCTTCATGTTTTGTCTTTGTCTCCCCCCAGTACATTACTTAAAACTTCTCTTACCTTTCCCCAACATTCTCCTAACTGTACATAATGTTCTGTATTACAGTTACCTGTCAGTCTTAGCACTTTAAGGAAAATGAAATGGTTTTGAGAAAAAAAAATCTTAGTACTTTAATCTGCCATATATAACTGATATATAACTCCATCACCCTCAATTGGAGGGATTCATTTTCAAGTTAACAGAAGAGAGAAAATCCAAATGTCTCTCAATCAATCACGGTCCTTATCCTGACATAAGGGCAGAGGTCCCCATGCCAACCACTCATCTAGGCTACTCACTTAGAACTAAACACAAGCTGATACATAGTGAATAAAGTAAACAACTGCCCATGGGCAGAAATTCTTACCGCTAAAAAGTGCCTGTCCTTAAGTTCAAGTCTCTTCCGACTGTAGGATGAAGGTAAAGAAAGAAGAGGAGGCGCCACCACAGAAAGTGGAACAGTTACTCTTTGTTCTCGGTGATCCCCATGGTTCCGTTGCTCTGTTTTGGGAGAAAGGAGAATAAGGAGGGAGCATTAGGAAAAAGCTAAAAAAATCTGAGTTTTAACTAGTCTGAAATAAAAAAGGATTAAGGTTTTTTAAATAATATCTGATCAAACAAAATCTCAGCATGTTTTTAATGTCAATTGGCAAATAAATTTCAATGCTCTGATCTTACTATCCTTATACTATCCTTACATAAGGATATCCTTATAATATAATGCATACATATGCATCTTATATATAAATATACATCTTAAAGGACAGGTGGGTGTACACAGTAGAATACTAGGTCTGGAGTCAGAATGATTCATTTTCCTGAGTTCAAATCTGGAGTCAGACACTTCCTCCCTGAAGGACACTAGGCAAGTCACTTAACTCTGTCTGCCTCGGGTACCTCATGTATAAAATGAATTGGAGAAGGAAATAGCAAACCATTCCTATATCTTTGCCAAGAAAACTCCAAATGGAGTCATGAAGAGTTGAACATAATGGAAATGACTAACAGCAACAAGATTAATTTTTTTAAGTTCTAGAAGCACTGTGACTCTGGTTTTATCTTGTTTCTAAACTGTAAGTTTCAAAGAAGGTGCCATCTTCCATTGGCATAGGTAATTTCCTAATCCAGCAACTCATTCTAGCAATGAATCCTCACGTCTAGTCTATATTTCTGTCTTTGTTTAGCATTCACTATATTTACTAGACTAGGCACTGAGGGATACAAAGAGGAAAAGAAACAGTTATTTCTCCCAAAGAGCTTAGGGAGACAGGAAAGAAAGGAAATGATAAGGAAAGTATTCCATCAGTATTAAAAGGCTAGAAAAAAGTATTCCAAGATGGTTCTTATGAATCCATGTCAGTTTCAGTAAAGCTGGATCTGGGCACCATTGCTCAGGTCAATTTATGACAAGAATTTGCATTGTGCCCGGGCTTTGTTCACAAACCAGCTACCATCAGGACTTATCAATAGGTCCTGCATGCATAGAGCCATGGCACTTACCATTTGGCTGAGTGCCAACTATCAGATAATGGAAGAAAAAGAGAACTCTAACCCAGTCCTAGTTTCAAAATCCCTTTGACCAGATGAGATAGGACAGGCATCAGAAATGAAATTTTGGTCTGGGACTGCAAGAGGAATAAGTCTTTCCTTCCCCTTCAGTTTCTTCCAAACTCCTTCTTGTTCCACTCCCACCCCATTTGATAGAATTCCAAATTTAGCCAGAAAGATGTAGGTTCAAATACCTTCTCCAATAATTACTAGGTTGTTTAGCTATTTTTGGAAGGACCATTCATTCACAGGCACATCTGTCTATAAATGGGAGAATTTCCACATGTGACTTGTAATATATGTACACATAGAGCTATTACACTCATTAACTGTCTAACAAACTGTGTGACCTTGGGCAAGTAACTTAGTCTCTCTGACTTTCCTCCATTATAAAATAGGAATAACAGCATTTCCTCATAAAACTGTTGCCAAATTCAAGAACCCATCTTTAAATCATTTTATGTTCTTCTTGCTATTTAGTCATTTCAATTGTGTCTGATTCTTTGTATTTCATTTGTGTATTTTCTTGGCAAAGATATTAAGAGATTTGCTATTTTCTTCTCCAACTCATTTTACAAATGAGAAACAGAGGCAAAAAGGATTAAGTGATTTGTCCAGGGTCACACAGCTAGTAAGTATCTGAGGCCATATTTGAACTCAGGAAGATGAGTCTTCAAGAATAGCATTTATAAAGCCTTTAAGGTCTGCAAAAATGCTTTACAAACATTGTATCATCCCTATGAGACTGGTGCTCTTATTACCCCCATTTTACAGATGAGAAAACCAAGGCAGACAGAAGTTAAGTGGTTTGTCCAGGGTAAAGCACCAGAGGTGAGATTCCAAGTCATGTCTCCTCTGATCCCCTGTCCTATTATACCATGCTGCCTCCACCTATAATGTTTAGCCTCTAGATATAGATGCTCAACCTTCAAAAGGGATGTCTATAGCTACATTGGAGTATCTGAAGAGCTGCCATGTAGAAGAGGCCTTATTTTATCTACTTCCAAGAGGACAGAATAGATGAATGGAAGTTTTAGGAAATGGCTTTTATCTCAATATGAAGATCTCCATAATAATTAGGAATTCCTGAAAATGGAATGCATTTCCTTAAAAAAAAGAGACAGTATACCTTTATGTAGAAAGTGATTTTGTAGTCAAGAAGGCCTAGGTTCAAGGCCTGCCTGATATGGTGGCTATGGGATGCTGAAGCAGTCAAAACCTCAGCACCTCTCAAGCAAATATCTAAGACTATAAATTGCAGAGCATTGTACAGTTGTGCAGTACTATCCTAGTCACTAGGGCTACAATGAAAAGATATGCAATAAATAGGAGGCAGTTATATTTAATGAGACCATTAACTATAGGGCAGCTAGGTGGCACAATGGATAGAATTTATGATTTGGAATCAAGAAAATTCAAGTGAGTTAAAATCCAACCTCAGACACTTAGTAGCTGTGTGTCCCTGGACAAGTCATTTAATCTTGTTTGCTTCAATTTCCTCACCTTAAAAATGAGATGGAAAAAGAAATGGCAAACTATTCTAGTATATTGTCCAATAAAACCTCAAATAGGGTCACAAAGAATTGAATATGGCTGAAAATAACTGAGTAACAACAATTAAATATATGTGGAACTAAGAAAGGTTTTATATAGAAGGTTGTACTTCAGTGGTGTCTTGAAGCAAGAGAAAGATTCTGTGAGCTGAAGATAAAAAAGAGTCTATTCCAGGCATGGGAAACAGTCACTGTAAAGGCCCTAAGATGGGAGATGGAGAACTGTATGGGAAGAACAGAGAGAAGACCAATTTGACTGGACAATTGAGTTTGAGACAGGCAATAATGTATAATGATGTTAGAAAGATAGTTTGGGAGTGAAGATTTTAAGAGCTTCAAAAGCCTAAAAGAAGAATTAATATTTGCTAGAAACAATAAAGAGCTACTGGAATGTTTAAAAAAAAGTCCCCCCAAACCTTAACTTCTGTCTTAGAATTACTACAGTGTATTGGTTCCAAAGTAGAAAGCAGTAAGGGCTAGGCAATGGGGTTAAATAGCTTGCCCAGGGTCACCTAGTTAGGAAGTGTCTGCGACCAAATTTGAACCCAGGACCTCCCATCTCTAGGCCTGGAGATCAAACCATTGGGCCATCTAGCCCCCTGCTGCTACCAGAAATATTCAAATGTGCCCTTATGGAAAACCACTCTGGCAGTCACGAAAGAGAATAGACTGGAGTAGGAAAGACTTGAAGCAGGGGACCAATGAAAAGAATATTGGGGAAGATGGCGGCAGAATAAAAAGCAGCTGCTTGACCTCTCCTAACCCACGCATATAGGACTCTGCAAGAAGACATAAAAACAAATCCCGACGAATGAAGGGACCCCACAACAAGGTGCACCATTGAAGGTACGTGGAATCGGGGCATTTCCATGCTATAAAGTGGCGAAACAGCTCTCACTAAAACACGAGCTGAACAATCCCCTCCCCCCCACACACCACCTACAGTGCAAAAGCCAGTGCAAAAAGAATAAGAGCAAGTTTGGGGCACCCATTAAGTCCTTGGCAGCTACCTGGCATCACCAGGGCCTGTTCCTGAGAACAGCAAGACTTAAGACCCCAAGAGGCTAAAGAACGCGCGGACTTTGAACACAGACCCCAAGCGCAGCAGAAAAGAAACCTGAGCACAGGCATGGACCTTGAGTGGGGACCCAATGCAGAGAGGTGCATGACTGGGGAAGCAGCACCCTGAGACTGTTAAAGGAGCTTCAGGCAGAAGAACAAGCAAGGGGACCACCAGGAGGCTTGACCCTGAGAACAACTAGACCTGAGACCTCAGTAGCCTAAAGAGCACAGACAGACCTTGGGTGTGAGGATAAAGCTGAGAGGGTGCTGGGCTAACAATTGCAAGCCAGACTCAGGAACCCCAGAAGAAAAAGATCAAGAAGAAACCTTTAACACTGGACAGCTTTTACACAGAAAAAATCCAGACAACAGAGCAAACAACAGAGGAGGACAAACAAGTAACCATATCCAAACCTTCCCAAAAAAATGAAAATGGGTCACAAGGTCTTGAAGAGTTCAAATCTGAGATTATGAGAAAGATGGAAGAGATCTGGCAAGAAAATAACAGTTTTGGGGGCAGCTGGGTAGCTCAGAGGAGTGAGAGTCAGGCCTAGAGACAGGAGGTCCTAGGTTCAAACCTGGCCTCAGCCACTTCCCAGCTGTGTGACCCTGGGCAAGTCACTTGACCCCCATTACCCACCCTTACCAATCTTCCATCTATAAGACAATACACCGAAGTACAAGGGTTTAAAAAAAAAAGAAAAGAACAGTTTAAAAGGCAGAATTTTGCAATTGGAAAGTGAGGCAAGTAAATTGAGGAACAGAAATGACCAGATTGAAAAGGAAAACCAAAAGATTATAGCAAAGAACCAGTTTCTATAGGCTAGAATTGGGCAATTCGAAAAAGATGCCCCCAAATCAAAAGAATTGATAAGCAAATTGGAGACCAAAATCAAACAGCTGGAAAACAGGACAGACCAAATCGAAAAGGAAAATCAAAAGCTTATAGCAGAAAATCAGTCTCTAAAGACAAGAATTGGGCAAGTAGAAGCCAATGATCTCTCAAGACAGCAAGAACAAATAAAACAAAGTCAAAAGACTGATAAAATAGAAAGAAACATGAAATATCTCAATGAGAAATTGACAGATCAAGAAAACAGGGCTAGAAGAGACAATTTGAGAATCATTGGTCTTCCTGAAAAAGCAGAAATTAATAGAAATTTGGACACCATACTAAAAGAAATTATTCAGCAAAACTGCCCTGAAGTTCTACAACAAGAGGGCAATATAGCCATTGAAAGGATCCATAGATCACCCCCTACACTAGACCCTGAAAAGACAACCCCCAGGAATATAATAGCCAAATTCAAGAGCTTCAAAGTAAAAGAAAAAATTTTACAAGAAGCCAGAAAGAGACAATTCAGATATCAAGGAACACACATTAGGATCACACAGGATCTGGCAGGCTCTACGCTAAAAGACCACAAGGCTTGGAATATGATATTCAGAAAGGCAAGAGAACTGGTTCTACAACCAAGGATCACCTACCCACCAAAACTGACTATACACTTCCAGGGGAAAGTTTGGGCAATCAACAAGATAGAAGATTTCCAAGTATTTGCACAGAAAATACCAGGACTAAATTGAAAGTTCGATATCCAACCACAAAAATCAAAAGAAACATGAAAAGGTAAATAAGAAACAAAAGGGAAAGTAAGAAAACTCTGATTTTTTAAATTTGCCTCTTTAAGGGCTTCAATAAGATCTAATTATTTGTATTTCTATGTGGAGAAATGTTATGTATAATTCTCTAGTGAGCTCTATTCACTATTATAGTATTCACTATAATAGTAATTGGAAGAATTATTCATAGGGACAGGGTGGAATACTAAATGATCTAAGATGATATGGGGGTGGGTGGGAAAGAGGGGGGTGAATAGTAGAGGACACCAAGAGAAACCTGAATGAATAAGAAAAATAGGATATTCTATTACACACAAAGAGGGCATGGGAAGGGGAAGGGATGAACACTATTATCAGAAGGAGAGGAAGAGAGCATTAAGAGGTAATATTTAAACCTTACTCTCAGTGGAATTAACCCTGAGAGGGAAGAGTAGCTATATTCATTGGGATATAAAATGCTATCTAACCCTACAGAGAAAGTCAAAGGGAAAAACCAAGGGGAGCAGGAGAGTGGGGAGGTCAAAAAAGGGAGGGAAGAAAAAGGGGGAGGGAATTCATTAGGCCTTAAAAATAAAAAGAGGGGAATAATAAGGGAGGGGGTAGAAAGGGAAGTAAATCAAGGGAGGGGACAATGGGGACAGGTCTAAAAAAAACACTGGTTTAAAAGGAAATAGCGTAAGAAGAAGGTGTAGAACTAGGAGAGGATACCAAAATGTTGGGGAATACACAACTGATAATTATAACTCTGAATGTGAATAGGATAAACTCACCCATAAAACGGAAGCAAATAGCAGAGTGGATTAGAAACCAAAATCCTACCATATGTTGTCTACAAGAAACACATATGAGGCGGGTGGACATACACAAGTTTAAGGTTCAGGGCTTGAGCAAAATCTTTTGGGCTTTAAATGAGAAAAATAAGGCAGGTGTGGCTATTATGATTTCTGACAAAGCCAAAGAAAAAATAGATATGATTTAAAAAAGACAGGGAAGGTCATTACATCCTGATTAAAGGCAATATAGACAATGAGGAAATAACAGTGCTCAATATGTATGAACCAAATGGCATGGCATCCAAATTCCTAAAGGAGAAACTGGCAGAGCTCAAGAAGGAAATAGATAATAAAACCATACTAGTGAGAGATCTAAATATTCCTCTTTCAGATCTTGATAAATCAAACCAAAAAATAAATAAGAAAGAAGTAAGAGAGGTGAATGAAGTCCTAGAAAAATTGGATTTAATAGATATGTGGAGAAAAATAAATAGGGACAAAAAGGAATACACCTTTTCAGCTGCACATGGTACATTCACAAAGATTGACCATGTAATAGGGCATAGAATCATTGCAAACAAATGCAAAACAGCAGAAATAATAAATGTAACTTTCTGAGATCATAGAGCAATAAAAATAATAATTAGTAAGGGCACCTGGACAGGAAAATAAAAAATTAATTGGAAATTAAATAATATGATTCTCCAAAACCAGCTAGTCAAAGAAGAAATTATAGAAACAATCAATAATTTTATTGAAGAGAATGACAATGATGAGACATCCTACCAAACTCTGTGGGATGCAGCCAAGGCAGTACTCAGGGGGAAATTTATATCCTTGAGTGTATACATTAACAAATTAGGGAGGGCAGAGATTAATGAATTGGGCATGCAACTTAAAAAATTAGAAAGCGAGCAAATTAAAAATCCCCAGATGAAAACTAAATTAGAAATACTAAAAATCAAGGGAGAAATTAATAAAAT
>NC_058132.1:453136921-453169843 GCF_016433145.1 Gracilinanus agilis
TTTAGTATTTCTAATTTAGTTTTCATCTGGGGATTTTTAATTTGCTCACTTTCTAATTTTTTAAGTTGCATGCCCAATTCATTAATCTCTGCCCTCCTTAATTTGTTAATATATGCACTCAAGGATATAAATTTCCCCCTGAGTACTGCCTTGGCTGCATCCCACAGAGTTTGGTAGGATGTCTCATCATTGTCATTCTCTTCAATGAAATTGTTGATTGTTTCTATGATTTCTTCTTTGACTAACTGGTTTTGGAGAATCATATTATTTAATTTCCAATTAGTTTTTTATTTTCCTGTCCAGGTGCCCTTACTAATTATTATTTTTATTGCATTATGATCTGAGAAGGTTACATTTATTATTTCTGCTGTTTTGCATTTGTTTGCAATGATTCTATGCCCTATTACATGGTTAATCTTTGTGAATGTACCATGTGCAAGTGAAAAGAAGGTGAAAAGAAATTGTCCCTATTTATTTTTCTCCACATATCAATTAAATCTAATTTTTCTAGGACTTCATTCACCTCTCTTACCTCTTTCTTATTTATTTTTTGGTTTGATTTATCTAGATCTGAAAGAGGAATATTTAGATCTCCCACTAGTATGGTTTTATTATCTATTTCCTTCTTGAGCTCTGCCAGTTTCTCCTTTATGAATTTGGATGCTATGCCACTTGGTGCATACATATTGAGCAGTGTTATTTCATCATTGTTTATACTGCCTTTAATCAGGATGTAATGACTTTCCCTGTCTTTTTAAATCATATCTATTTTTACTTTGGCTTTGTCAGAAATCACAACAGCCACTCCTGCCTTCTTTTTCTCATTTGACGCCCAAAAGATTTTGTTCAAGCCCTGAACCTTAAACTTGTGTATGTCCACCCGCCTCATATGTGTTTCTTGTAGGCAACATATGGTGGGATTTTGGTTTCTAATCCACTCTGCTATTTACTTCTGTTTTATGAGGGAGTTCATCCCATTCACATTCAGTGTTATAATTATCAGCTGTGCATTCGCTGACATTTTTGTATTCTCCCCTATTCCTACCCCTTCTTTTTAAACTATTTCCTTTTAAACCAGTGGTTTGCTATTAAGCTGTTATCCCCTATCCACTCCCTTGATTAACTTCCCTTTCTACCCCCTCCCTTGTTATTCCCCTCTTTTTGTTTTTGAAGGCCTAATAAATTCCCTCCTCCTTCTTCTCCCCTCCCTTTTTTGACCTCCCCTCTTCCCTGCTCCCCTTGGTTTATCCCTTCTGACTTTCTCAGTAGGGTTAGATAGAGTTTTATATCCCAATGGATAGTATAGCTACTCTACCCTCTCCAAGTTGATTATACTTAGAGTAAGGTTTAAAAATTACCTCTTGATGCTCTCTTCCTCTCTTTCTTATAATAGTATTTGTCCCCTCTCCTTCCCATGCTCTCTTTTTGTTTAATAGAATATCCTATTTTTCTTATTCTCTCAAGTTTCTCCTGGTCTCCCCCTCCATTCACCCTCCTCTTTCCCACCCCCCATATCATATTAGACCATTCAGCACTCCACCCTCTCCCCATAAATCATTCTTCTGACCAGTATAATAGTGAATACTATAATAGTGAATAGAGTTCACTACAGAGAATTATACATAGCATTTCTCCACATAGGAATACAGACAATTAGATCATACTGAGGCCCTTAAAAAGGCAAATTTAAAAAAAATATGAGTTTTCTTTCTTTCCCCTCTGTTTCTTATTTACCTTTTCGTGTTTCTCTCGATTTTTGTGGTTGGATATCAAACTTTCCATTTAGCCCTGGTCTTTTCTGTGCAAATACTTGGAAATCTTCAATTTTGTTGAATGCCCATACTTTCCCCTGGAAGTATATAGTCAATTTTGATGGGTAGTTGATCCATGGTTGCAGGCCCAGCTCTCTTGCCTTTCTGAATATCATATTCCAAGCTTTGTGATCTTTTAGTGTGGAGGCTGCCAGATCCTGTGTGATCCTGATTGGTGCTCCTTGATATTTGAATTGTCTCTTTCTGGATTCTTGTAAGATTTTTCTTTTACTTGGAAGCTCTTGAATTTGGCTATTATATTCCTGGGGGTTGTCTTTTCTGGATCGAGTGTAGAGGGTGATCTATGGATCCTTTCAATGTCTATATTGCCCACTTGTTGTAGAACTTCAGGGCAATTTTGCTGAATAATTTCTTTTAGTATGGAGTCCAGATTTCTATTAATTTCTCCCTTTTCAGGGAGACCAATGATTCTCAAATTGTCTCTTCCAACCCTGTTTTCTTGATCTGTCAATTTCTCATTGAGATAGTTCATGTTTCCTTCTATTTTTTCAGTCTTTTGACTTTGTTTTATTTGTTCTTGTTGTCTTGAGAGATCATTAGCTTCTAATTGTTCAATTCTAGCCTTTAAGGACTGGTTTTTGACCATAATCTTTTGGTTTTCCTTTTCAATCTGGTCATTTCTGGTCTTCAGTTGACTTGCCTCACTTTCCAATTGTGAAATTCTGCCTTTTAAACTGTTATTTTCTTGCCTGATTTCCGTTTGAGCTACTTCCCATTTCTCTGACCAAATCTTTTCCAACTTTCTCGTCATCTCAGTTTTGAACATTTCAAGAGCTTGTGACCAGTTTTCATTATTTTGGGAGGGTTCGGATGTGATTGCTTGTTTTTTCTCCTCTTCTGATTGCTCGGTTGTCTGGATTTTTTCTGTGTAAAAGTTGTCGAGTGTTAAAGATTTCTTCTTCTTGTTGTTAATCTTTCTTTCTCTCTTCTGGACTTCCTGATTCTGGGTAGCCATTGTTAAACCAGCCCCTCCTCAGCTTCACCCTTGTGCTCAGGGTCTGTCTGCGCTCCTTTGGCTCCTGAGGTCTGAGGTCTGGTTTTTTCCAAGGTCAAGCCCCCTGGTGGACCCTCTGGAGGTTCCTTTACAAGTCTCAGGGCGCTGCTTCCACAGTCGTATACCCATCTGCACTGGTTCCCCACTCAGGGTTTCAGAGCCTTTGCTCAAGCCTGTGTCCGCCTCTGCCCATGCCTCCACCCACGCCTGCGGTCTACGTCCATGCTCAGAGTCCTTGCGCGTTCTTTAGCTTTTTGGGGTCCTAAATCTTGTTGCTCTCAGGAACAGGCCCTGGAGCTGCCAATGACTTGACGGGTGCCCCAAACTTGCTCTATTTCTTTTGACCTGGCTTTGGCGTTGTAGGTGGTGTGTTTGTTGGGAGGGGGGTGCTCAACCCGCGATTTAGTGAGAGCTGTTTCACCCCTTTATAGCATGGAAATGCCCCAATTCCACGTACCTTCCACGCTGCACCCTGTTGTGGGGTACCTCCGTTTGACTGAGTTTGTTTTTATGTCCCCTTGAGGAGTCCTGTATGTTTTGGTCAGGAGAGGTTAAGAGCTGCTTTTTACTCTGCTGCCATTTTAACCTGGAATCTCCCTGATATTAATTTTGAAAAAATCTTTTTCTTTCTTTATCTTTAGTGTTAGCAGAAGGCTTGGCAATAATCAGCATTAATAAATACATTTGTTTCATTCATTTAATGTATTCTTTTCATGCCTCTCTTGCTTTATTCTAACCAGGTACTCATTTTTTTTTTTTTTTTGTCCACGAATTGGAAGCTAGCTATGCCCAGAGATTAGTTCCTGTTTTAAAAGAAAGCATATTCAGGGGCTTTTAGGTAGTTTAGGGGATTGAGAGCCAGGTCTAGAGATGGGATGTCCTGAGTTCAAAACTGACCTCAGACATTTCCTAGCTGTGTGTCCCTGTGCAAGTCACTTCACTTAACCCTCATTCTCTAAACCTCACTCTAAAGATTTTCTGCCTTGGAACCAATATGCAGTATTAATTCTAAAATGGAAGGTAAGGGTTTTAAAAAAAGGCATTTCAGGCAGTGGGATGAACTAAAGGGTCCCTTTAGCTAATGAGGCCATCTTTGTTGCTGATAGCTCCTGCCCTTTCAGGTTCTCCAGATCTCCTTGTTCTTGAACATTGACCTATGCAACTTGTTTTGGTCTCCAAGCTGACCTACTTCCCCTTTTGTCTGTGTACTTAGCTTCTGATCTATTATCTGCCCTGACCTCCCATACTTACTTTTCACCCTTCAAAGTTTTATATCAGTCCCCCAATTCCAACTCCTTACCTCAAACTCAAAACCCATCATAACCATAACCCAACATAACCGTGAATTCAGTGGAAAAAGTTAAATCTCAAACGGGATTCTCAAATGGATTAGCTCCTTTGCTACTGAACATTAAAATGAGCATACAGGAAACCTCTGTGTATAATTGCCCCCAATAAACATCCTTCTGTGATAACAGCATTATAACAAAAACTAAATATAAAATAGTGAAATCGGCTGTAACATGATCTAGCACCAAGCAAGTGCCTGTTTATAACATTGTTCCTGAGGAATTAACTATTCCTTGTAACATTATTTCATTTATTATTGTATAGCTGTGGATAGAAATTGTACATAAATATGTATGTACTTATCAGTCCAGGCATAACCTAGAAGATTACTCAAGTCCTTTGCACCATTTAGCACAGCAGTGTATCCCCCTGGAGTACATTTTACTCCCTTCCAATCATGCCAGCATTTTTCTTAACACACCTTGAATCAAGTAATTCCAGGATATGAATCATTTCTTGGGGGTAAGTTAATCTCTTGCTGCTGTGACTATTAGAAACCAGGAAGATTCCACTTAGGATATTACTGCTTGAGACTTTAAAGAGGCTAAGGGTCTCAGGGCCAACTGAGAATCTGGTTCACTTTATGACATATTTCAATTTGCCCTCCTGGATTCACATTTTGCTTTCTTTACCCTGATAAGAGTCATCACATTTCAGCTAACTTTCTTTGCTCATTTTGTGCCCTCTTAATTTCTGTGCAATTTCCCAGGCTTCCTCTATGTGCCTGAAACAGTTTTCTGGGCTTTTATCCTTTCATCCTTAAAATCACTTCTCCAAACTTACTTTATCTAAGGGTAGCCTTATTCGGAAATTCTACTCAAATTTGAAAGACAATAAGAAGGGAGGTTGATATAAGAAGGAAATTAGGATTAGAAGGATTGAAGGAAAAAGCAAACAAGGAATTTTGCAACTTGGAATGGCACAGTTCCCCTGATGTTAGAATATATTATACCCTTAAGGCCAAACTTATCTTAAGACTTTCTGAGATTATTCTTCTCTCTTCTTCCATTCTCATTCAGCTAAATAAAAATATTATTTTCTCTGCATTTGATTATGTCCCACCATGGTCATATTTTCTCGAAACATTGGTAACATATTTTTAACCCAAGCACCATTCCCTTCACAGACTGAGGAACTAGGAGTCATTAATAAAAGGAAGCTCTAGTAAGCAAATATGAATGTTCATTTTCTCTTTTTTTAGATTATATCCGAGTCTCTTATTTCATACATCTAATTTTTTGTTGTTTATACATGTCAACTCATATGTTCACAAGTCTACTGGACTTTGAATCACATGACTACTGCTTCTTTTTCCAAAGGCTCTAAATTCTATGCCAACCAACTGTTACTCTCAGGAAAAGCAAATCATCTTAGCTGAAGTAAAAATACAAAAGAGTTAGCATGTGCCAAGCAAGTCAAACCCACCATCAGCTTAACCACAACTCCCTTAGATCTGATGGAGAGTAACTTGATATTTGAAACATCCAAAGATCCAAGATTTTGGGAAAAGAACTCACTTTTGACAAAAATTGCTCAGAAAAATATATATACTATAAAACAGTATGGCAAAAATTAGGCAAGACCAGCATCTCACACCATATGCTAAGATAAAATCAAACTGGATATAAAATCTTGAAATAATTATACCATAAACAAATTAGGGGGACACAGTATAGGCTACATGCCAGACCGATGGATGAGGGAAGAATTTATAATCAAACAAGGCATAGAGAGCATTACAAGAAGTAAAATGAATAATTTTGATTATTTTAAAAGGTTTTGTACCCCAAAAATGCAAACAAGATTAGAAGGAAAACAAATTAAGTAGGAAAAAAATTTAAAGCAAGTATCTCTGGCAAAGACCTTATTTCTCAAGTATATAGAAAAGTAAGGCAAATCTATAAGAATACAAATCATTCCCCAATTGATAAATGGTCAAAGGATATGAGTAGGAGTTCTCAGATGAAGTAAGAAAAATCTAGTTATATGAAAAAAATGATCAAAATTACTATTACTTAGACAAATGAAAATTAAAACAACTCTGAGATACAACCTCAGATCTATCAGATTGGTTAATATGGCAAAAAAGGGAAATAATAAATGCTAGTTCAAATATTGCCTCAGACACTTCCTAGCTGTGGGACCCTGGGCAAGTCACTTAACCCCTATTGCCTACCCTTACCACTCTTCTGCCTTGGAACAAATACACAGAATTGATTGTAAGACAGAAGGTAAGGGTTTTAAAAAAAATGACCAACATGATTCTTGCTTTCATGGAGCTAATGGTCTAAAATGATGAAGTAAAAATGTATGCATTAGATTAACAATGACTAATCTTTTAAAGTTTCAAGGTCCATTTAAAAAATATCACAAATATACAAGGACTTCCCCCTTTACTTAAAAGTACTTATACTATTAGTGTTTGTTGATTGATAAATACAAAATAAAAATACTGCTAAGAATGTTTAGTGCTTTTTAAAAGATATATCTGTTTATTTGTGGATCTGAATATGGATTCATAGAGCTCTTGTAATGGCCATATGGTTTCTTCAGGTGTAATGCCAGAAATTTGTCCAATCTTCAATAGAAAAAAACCCCCAAAAAACAGGCAGAGTGCAGAGCTAATCTCTGCTAACTATCTATTAGAGGGAACTGGCCCTTTCCAACAAATAGAATCCTAAACCTTCCTCATGGCCTGAAATGCCTGTCTTCTCCAGAGTTCAGCTTTTATTCTCTTCAGTGTCCAACCCCATCCTTACATGCCTGGTCTGTTCGGCCACCAGTATGTTATCTCATTTTTGGACTCCAAATGCTTAGTCTTCCCCCGGGCCATGTTGCTACCAAACAATAAGATTGACATATAGCAACGAGCCCACCTTTAAGACACCCACTTTCACAACATGTCCAGGTCAGCAGAGGGTGGTCCAATGACAGATCCTGCACTGACATTATTCAGTATTGTATCAAAACTCTTATCTAGGCGGCCGAGCCTGCCCAGTGTGGGTCAGGAGGGAAGCGATACTGGGTGGAGAGGCTTTTAATATATCATGGGACTTTCCAATGAGACGTGTGCCATTTGGGTGAAGGCCCTCTTTGAGTTATGCTGGCAAGTTAAAGTTTAACATAGAGTTTTATGAGAGGAAAGATTCTTATTTTTAAAAACAAATAGATTATGAAATAACAGCTTCTGACTGTCATTTTTTGTTAATAATAAGTAACTAATCACTATTCTTATGGAATCCCATTAAACTAGATGATATCAATTAGAAATAATCATAGGGATAAACTTGTTGGTTTATGATGGGGGGGGGGGGGGTCTATTAAAATAGGGTAAGAGGGGCAGCTGGGTAGCTCAGTGGATTGAGAGTCGGGCCTAGAGACAGGAGGTCCTAGGTTCAAAGCCAGCCTCAGACACTTCCCAGCTGTGTGATCCTGGGCAAGTCACTTGACCCTCATTGCCCACCTTTACCACTCTTCCACCTATGAGCCAATACATAGAAGTTAAGGGTTTAAAAAAATAGGGTAAGGGTCAAATGATTTCTTATACAGGTTTGAAGGTAGCTTGGGAACCATTAGATTGGACTGGATCAAGGGGCATTGGGTGGATATTTTCACCAGAATCTTGCAGGTAGGATGGAGGTTGTTCTTTTGCTGCTCAGGTCTACTTTGTAGAAACAGACTTTCTATCAGAAGATTCCAATTTAGAGAGAAGCCACAAAACCTAGTCTCCTCCCTTGGGAGACATGTTTATGTCTGTGTATTTGGAAGTACATTTGAAGGAGGAGATAAAGAAAGGAGGGAACCAAGCAGTAAAGCCAAGTAAGCTTCTCTTTCACTAGTTAACTCAGTTTTGGGAGTGAGCCAAGCTTAGCCTGCAGAGCAGAGGTCACTGAGCCCTGGAGGCCAGGAAAGCTCAGGAGAAGTTTCCTAAGACAGGTAAAATCCAGTCTTAGATCTCCAGCAGGGTACTATGTAGTTAACTCTTACTCAGGGCCAAACCAGAGGGAAGTTAACATTTTGAAAAGGACTTTCCCTTCTTGAATTTGGGGAGGAGGGCAGTGGGGGAGGATGAACCAATAAACAAGTGTGCCACTAAGAGACAGATGCTTTATTCAGCAGCTTACTGAGGAATGTTTTGGTTCAGTGACCTGGCTGTTTACTAACAAGTCAGACTGTCACTGGAGATCAGGAGGTCAACTCCCCCCAGGAGGGAGGCCATTACCAAAACCAACAGAGGCCAGTAGCAAATTAATCCATTCCAGTAGTGCCTGTGACAGCTTGGAGAGAGAGAGAGGAGATGGGTTAATTAACTGCCTCATGTCCTTCAAGCTCTCTTTTCACTATGGTTCTTAGAAAAAGAGTAGACTTTTCCTGACTGAAGAAAGAATCAAAAAAAAAAGGGAAAAGAAAAGAAATTTAAACCTATTAGCCTGGTGAGGCAACAGAATAGGGAATTTTCCAATTGGACGTGGATTTTGAACTAAAATCACTACTAGATTTTGAAATGTGAGGTTCAAGAAGGGATAAGGGCAGAGGGTTTAATAACAGTATCCTAGGGGCTAGAGCCTGCCACTCCAATATTTTATTTAAAGCTCCTGATCCATACAGAAATTTTAAGGTTCTAAAAATGAGATTGGGAGTGAATGCAGGTAGATAGCAGAGTGGATAGAGAATCAGGCCTAGAGTCAGGAGGACCTGGGTTCAAATCTGGATTCAGACACTTCCTGGCTATGTTATGTGATCCTGGGTAAGTCATTTAATCTCCAATTGCCAAGCCTTGGCTGCTCTTCTGTCTTAGAGTTGACACTATGACAGAAGGTAAGGGATTTAAAAAAATAATAAAATAAAGTGAGATAGAATGGCAAGATGGATGAGGGAGATAGGACTTAGAGTCAGAATAAGCAGGGTTCAATTCTTCTGACACATACTGACTGGGTGACCACAAGAAAAATCACTTAACTTCTCACTGCCTCAAGCAACTCTCTAGAACTCTAAATTTTATAACAGTTGTTGATCTATATCCATAGAAGTTTCTTTTCTGGGAGCTCTTTAATTTAGTGAAATAACAGATCCTTGCAAACCCCCTTTCCTTGCCCCCTCAAAGGAAAAACAAAATCTTAGTCTCTTAGCTGGAGGGAGAGTAGGTAGATCTCTGCTGGAAATGCCCATGGCCCCATGAGGCCAACAGAAGGAAGTGTTGGGACATCTGCTACATCATGCATAAGTTTCTGCAATATATCAGTCCACCTTGAGTGATCAAAACCAGTGGAAACCCCTGTTCTAAAGCTACCACAGCCTTTTGAATCCAAGGGGAAATTCATGGATAATTAATTGGTGACACCCCTTTTCTAAAGCTACTACAATCCTTTGAATCCAGGGGGAAATTCATGGACAATTGATTGGTGAGACGCCAATGAAGCTGCAAAGAGGTCATGTATTGTCCATCATGATGGAAGACCATACTAGAGGATGTGGGCTGAAATTCTAAGTAATTTGTTTTAGGTATAAAGAAAGAACTTTTTGTTCAGAGATTTGGGGAGGGAGTCATTAGGGGATTGGACAATATAACCTCTCACAAACCTTTCCCATTTGAGTATTATGGAACTCCTTGGAATATTAATTTTTAGGCATTTGTGCTTGGGACTACAAATTCTACCTTGTACCTCACATCTTTATTGAAGGATGGAGCATGTAAACTTTTTTTCCCCTCTAGCATAATCTGTGACAATGTGAACCCTAACCAGTGAGTTCTGGCATTTGCATACTTGAAAGAACCAGCTAACACAAGGGCAATTCACTTAACTAGGAAAGAACTTTTCACCCTTCCTTGAACTGAAATCTCTTCCTTTATCAGCCTAAACTACATAATGGATTTCTACCATGTATTGACAGGTGTACATTTCACTTCCACATTGCTACGATAGTTTTTTTATCTCTTGTTAGAGGAAAGAAAGGGAAACTACTTACTGCTTTCTCTGGTTAGTTATGTCTTTTGGTTACACAGCACTGATGGTGTTATGTGTCTTTCAGAGTCAGAAAGACAGGCTCTAATGGATCTTGTCCTGGGAAGACTATCTGATTTCCTAAGCAACATCTTAACTAAAATTGATCTATATCATTCATGGGCTGACCCTATCACATCAAGCTCTGCCCAATAGCTCCATGCCACCCTCTCTCTCCCTTTCTTCTTTTTTTGAGCAATGATTCAGTGGCTGAGCCGCATTCAGGCGAGTGAAGATAGTATGGCTTAGTCCACTCAGGCATGTTTGTTCTAATAATGATGACACAAAGACCAAGAAGGGAGATTTCTGCTCTACTTATTTTGATAGATCCAGGGGGTTTCCCTGCAGCTCTAGTCTAGACTGCTGCTTTTCCTACTTCTTGTTATCTCTTCCAGTGTTACTGGGGCTCTGATTCCTATGGTCTCTGCGTTATCCATATGTGGTTCAGTCATTAAGCAACCTATATTTTAATTCTAGGTCAGCTTTCCCATTCCATCTACCAGTCTCCTGGGTCATTTTCTTCATGACATCTGGCAGACTTTTGAGCCCCTTCAATTATTATTAATATTGACTTAATATTAATAACAGTATAGCTAATACATAAAAATCATCTAAACGGGGCTCAGTGGGTAGAGTCTCAGGCCTAGAGCTGGAAGAACCTGGTTCAAATGTGGTTTCAGACACTTGCTAACTGTGTGACCTCTCTTTGTCTTGGTTTTCTTATTGATAAATTCGGGTAATAATAGTACCTACCTCCCAGGGTTGATGTGAGGATCAAATGAGACAACACAAAATGCTTTTCAAACATTAAAACACTATACAAATGAGAGCTATCATTTTTTAAGTGCCTCAAATATTTTCTGAATCTCTTATGAAAATTTCTATAAGATCATTCATCTCTTATTAATACTCCCTGGTAAAGAGAACCAGATGATTCCAAACAGATTCTAATCTGATATCATCTATTCTTAATTTTAGAAAGAGCTTTAAGACAAAAAGGCAAAGGGTAGGCAAGGGGGGGATAAGTGATTTGCCCACAGCTAGGAGGTGTCTAAGGCCAGATTTGAACCCAGGATCTCCCCTCTCTAGGCTTGGTTCAAAGAAGATATTAGTTTTAAAATGCTTAGTAGTGTCTGAAACATGGTATATATTTAATAAATACTTGTTTCCTTCCTTCCAAAAATATAAAAATAAATGAGGTATAGTGATACAGAGAAAAGAATACTATACTGGATGCCAGAAGACCTGGGTTTCAGTTCTGGTTTTTCCACAAATGCACTAAAAGTCATATTACCTGTCCACATTTCAGTTCCTTCATCTTTAAAATGAAGAGATCAGGGCCAGGCCCAGAAATGGGAGGTCTTAGATTTAAATCTGGCCTCAGACATTTCCTAGCTGTGTCACCCTTGGCAAGTTACTCAACCCCTATTGCCTAGCCCTTACCAGTCTTCTGCCTTGGAACCATGTATTGACACAGTATTGATTCTAAGATGGAAGGTAAGGGCTTAAGTAAATAAATAAATAAAATAAAACTGTATAAAGACAATACCATCCTAGATTACCTTTTAAGGTTCCTTTAGATTTTGGAATCCCATATCTTATGAAAAGAGCTCATAGGGCTATGAAAAAATCCTTCCAGACTGAACTTGATTTTCCTTTGCTCCTCTGTTGGACTTGAGCAATTTTGTGGTTATTCTAGTTTAAATTTATTGTCTAGCTATCTATACATGTACATGCATATACATATGGAGAGAAAGAAATGTGCTTATATGTACATGTGCATATGTATAAACATACTGAGGGTATGTGAAATAAAATAGCTTCTATTAAGCAGAAAACTAATGGTAGCCTTCCTTTCAAAATGATGGAGTTCATTTTCAGCAGAAAGGTCAGCAGGAAGCAAAGTTTTAGGTGCTTTTAAGAGGGGTTAAAATCAGTGGCACATTTTTCTGAGAGTGAAACGTATACTGTAATCATACACCAAGTCCCTGCCATGTTCAATCACTATTAGCACTGTTTCTGTATGTCCTTCCTGAATACTACCTTTCACAGGCAAATAGCTTATTCCAGGGCTGAGGGCATGCCTAGATGCTTTGAAGGCTTCATCAAACTGAAGGGAAGGGGCAGCCCCCTCTGATGAGTATATAATATTGTTTATTTTTAGTCTCTCTTCCTGGAAAGCTTCTCTGTCCAGAAGTTTACAATCACTTGCAATTTACTAACTGGCCTTGCCATTCATTCTTTCTCTTTATCCCAGATCTTTTAAGAATTTAAAATGGGGTGTACGGAGAGTGAGGAAAGAAAAGTGGGCAGGGGTTATGAAGGCTATTTATAAAATATATATTTAAAATATATGTATATAGGTATATACATGGCACATATAAAATATGGAGGATAATTCCACAATTGATTTCCTAACTCTTTGGAGGGCATGATAAATTAAAACATGCTTTTGTGAGGTTCAGGAGACACTCAGACACAAATATATGTGTATCTCCAGCCCTCCTTTCTACCATTCTTTCTCCACTACAGTCCCCACTATGCACATTTCTTCCCCTCTGCAAATCACCCTTTCTAATACACTGTGACAGAAAGCAGCAAGGAGTGCAGCAACACATTTCTCTATTAATAAATGTCTGAAATAGTCAATAATATATGTGCAGGCAGCCTGCTTCTCTGATCCCTAGTCTCTGCTAGGCAGAAGTAAACCCTGTGGGGCCAGCAGCTTAATAAGCAAAATGGAAACCCACAGAGAGTCTCCATTGCTTCTGTGAAAGTTCTCTGGTTCAGGGCCTGAGGGTGGGGATTACATCAAGTCAAACAATACCTTCTCTGCAAACTCTCCCACCATGGCAACTCGATGCTGCCAGTTTTCCGTCAGCCCACTCCTCTCTGCCTTCTAGAGGAGAGAGGGGAAAGGGGCATTGGTAAAACAAGGAACAACAGAAGCTCCTGCTGTCTGGGAAGAAACACAAAGCCCCAAGGACCACAGCTGAACCAGGCAGCTTTCTGTCTATTCCTGGCTTGGTTTCCTTTCATGCGGAGCCACTATTCATTCAGATTTGCTACCATGCTCTCACATAAAGAAGAAGCATCTGTGTGCTAAGCCCAATAGTCATAGAGAAATACCTTTAAAGGCTGTCCAAATGGGCTTTCCTGATCTGAAACACTTCCAATACATACAGAATAGGGGAGAAAAATCTATCTGTATGCATATTTATAAGCTAAAAGCAATGTTAGTGGTTTATTCTTTTCTGATGTCTTTCCCTGATTTTTAGCATTTTAAAAATTCATAGATTTCCTTTCATGTGTCCCTCCCCTGAGAAAGACCACAAGCGACGTAGGTCTAATCCTGGGTCTTTTGCTTACTACTACTTATTAGGATTCATAAAATGACACTCCTCTCTTTTAAGGCCTCAGTTTACTTATCTGTAAAGTAGAGAACAAGTCTAGATAAGATTAAAGTCCCTTTCAACTTTAAAATCATAGGATTCTGTGATTTAGCCTCCTCTTCTTTTCCAGGATGACTTATCTTCTAGAAGTCATTTCTCACACTGAAAATCAAAGGGGACCAAAAGCCTAGGGCCTGAGGTCAAAGGAGGAAGTCCCAAGGTCATCTCAGGGAATCATCACTTTTGCTTAATGTGCCCTTCTTTCTTAGAGATGTTTACACAATGATCATCAAAGATTAGGCTCCCAGAAAGATCAGAGGAAGAGACCACAGAGACAGTCCAGTCTCTGAATTTTACATATGAGGAAACTGAGGTCTAGCTGTGATTCTGAGAGGTAATTAAAGGTAGTAGACATGCCCTGAAGAAGTGACACCCAATTCAAATAGCACAGTCTGGTTTGAAATCTCTAAATACAATGTTTCAACATAATTGTCTCCAGCCAGGGATCATAAACCCATCTAGGGCCTGATGTAGAGAAACACGTCTGATTTTTGAGATTCTGAGTTTTCCTCCCAAGTCATCTCACAACTCCAGAATAATAGCAATGACAAACTCATTTGTTCAACTCGCCATAGCCAAAGCACCATTTTGTTTGGCTTCTTCCTTGAAGGATTGGAAGAAACAGTTACAAACAACCAAAACATTAAAGAAATAATTTCAATTTCTTTCAGAAGCACACAAAATATTAGAAACGGACAGAACTCTAAGACCAAGAAGTCAGAGATTCTTAGCTACTTTTAAGACAAGGATGCTACTGGCAATCTGGTGCTAATTGATATCATATTGCTTGCCTTCTTAAGAAGTAGGGGACAAGAAGGGAGAAGGAAGAGTTTGGAACTCAAAATTTAAAAAAAAAATGTATGTTAAAAAAATTTTAGGGGCAGCTGGGTAGCTCAGTGAATTGATAGCCAAGCCTAGAGACGGGAGGTCCTAGGTTCAAATCTGACCTCAGACATTTCCCAGCTGTGTGACTCTGGGCAAGTCACTTGACCCCCCATTGCCTAGCCCTTACCACTCTTCTGCCTTGGAACCAATACAGTATTGATTCCAAGATGGAAGGTAAGGGTTTAAAAACAAATTTTTTTTAAGTAATTGGTTTCAAATCCAGCCTCAGACAATTCCTAGCTGTGTGACCCTGGACAAGTCATTTAACCCCAACTGCCTAGCCCTTACTGCTCTTCTGCCTTGGAACCAATACACAGTACTGATTCTAAGACAGAAGGTAAGGGTTTAAAAGTAAAAATAAAATCAATAAGATAAAATAAAGTAATTGGTAAATATTTAATGTTATGAAGTTATATAAATTTTTTAAATTGTACATTATGCAAGAGGCATAATAGTTTAGAGCAGGGCTTAAACTTTTTTTGAGTCATGGTCCCCTTTGGCAATCTAGCTGGTGAAGTCCATAAACTTCCCCTTCTCAAAATATTTTTAAATGTAGAAAACACATAAGATTACAAAAGGAAACCAATTATACTATAATCAATAATATTATAATATAGTTATCAAATATTTTAAAAAAGCAAGTTCACAAACTCAAACCAAATTGCTCCTGATCTAGGTAAATCCTGGTTCCCTTCATTTAACAGATAAGGACATAGAGGCCCAGAAAGGAGAAAAGACTGGGGCAGCTAGGTGGCTTAATGGAGGAAGCCAGATCTAGAAATGGGAGGTTGTAGGTTCAATCTGGCTTTAGATACCTTCTAGCTATGTGACCCTGGACAGGTCACTTAAGCCCCCACTGCCTAGTTCTTATTGCTCTTCTGCCTTGGAACCAATACACAGTATTGATTCTGAGATGAAAGGTAAGGGTTTAAAAAAAAAAAGGATAAATGATTTGCCTAAAGTCATAAAAATAGATGGTTGCTCCCCAATTCATCCTTTGATTCCCTTAGGGTAGAGACTATATCTTTTACTTTATTTGTCCTTGCCCACAATAGGTATCATAACTATTTATGGATCTGTTTTGATATGGGTGCTGCTATGGGCATGAGAGACTCAAGTCAGTGCTATCCCAGAATTCACCAGTTTTGACACAATTAGTTTCTAGCAGAGCCAGTACTGCCTCCCCTACAACACACCTTCCCCTATGAGCCTGGATTCCTGCTCCTGTCTATTTCACAGCCCCGTGTGATGATTCTCAACCTATCACATTTATCAGGCCGACTCCAGAAAAAGAACATGTGCCACCTGACCTCTAAGAGACCGGCCGCTTTTATTTCGGTAGGAAGTGGCTCAAACAGGTGAGCAAAGCAGAGTGAACCACCAGAGCAGGAAATAGACTTTGGTCCCTTTGTTTTCTTAACGAGACTGGGAACTTTGGGAAAGTACTCTTGAGGATGCTACTCTAAGCATGGCAGGCTGGCATCAGGGCAGGGAGTGATATCATTGCTATTAGGAGCAATAAGAGGGATGACACAGAACGAGAGTCCTTGGAGAGGATGGGACACCCAAATATCATCATGAGAAAATTATAAGGTAAATTTTTGTCCTGGCAAGCAAAATATATACCTTCCCTACTTTCTTTTCCCTTGAAAAATTCATGAATTAGGCGCTCTTAACCATTTTGGGGGCATGGATACCATTGGCAGTCTAGGGAAGCCTATAGACTCCTTAGAGTAATATTTTAAATGCATAAAATAAAAGAGAAGCCAATTCTATTGAAAGATAGTTATCAAATTAACAACAATACTCCCAAGTTCATGGATCCCATGTTAAGAACTTTTGACATAGATATATGCATAGCTTGTGGCAAATAGGTTTAAGAGCCTTGCCTAGGGTAAGTCTGAGGTCATGAGGTCACATTCAAACTCGGGAAGATGAGTCTTCTTGATTCCAGGCCTGGTATTCTATCCACTGTGCTACCTGGCTGCCCTAAACTATACTACAAAGCAATAATCATCAAAACAATTTTACATTATTTTTTTAAAAGATAAGAGTTGATCAATGGAACAGAGAGGTAAATAAAACCCAGACAAAATGGAATATAATACCAAAAGACACCACCTACAGTTGGTATTTCACTAATATGGGGGGGGGGGGACTGCCTGTAAAATTGGAAATCTGGGTAAAAATAGGCTTAGACTAACTTTTCATGCCATATTTTACAAGTTTCTAATAGATATTTGACTTGGATCTGGAAAGCTATAAAGTAAAGGTAGCAAGATAGGAGATATCTTTCACAACTATAGGTGGAGGAGAGTTCTTGAATAAACAATGGAGATGATAGAAAAATATATAATTATAGTTATATAACATTAAAAAGCTTTTTATACAAAATTTATGTAGTTAGAGGGGAAATCATTAACTGGGGAAAATCTTTGCAGCAAATTTTTCTAGGGAAAATCTGATATACAAGATATAGGAAATTGATACAAATATATAAGAACAAGGGACATTTCCCAGAATGTAATTTGTCAAAGGACACAAAGAGATAGTTCTCAAAGGAATAAATGCGAGCTATCAATAACCAAATGGGAAAAATCTAACTCATTATTAAGAGAAGTACAAGTTAAAAACAAGTGAAGTTCTATCTCACATTCATCAGATTGGCAATGATGATACAAAAGGAAAATGATAATTGTTTGGGGAATAACTGTGAGAAGACAGTCACACTAATGCACAATTGGAAGAGCAATAAAGTGGTTGAACTATTCTTCATTGGAATTTGAAATTACATCCCCAGAGCCACTAAACTCTGTATACAACCAATACTACTACTACTAAACATATATCCCAAAGAGATCAGAGACAAAGAGAAGAGACCATATATATATAAACGTACCTAAAGCAGTACTTTTTATTGTAACCAAGAACTGGAAACCCAGGAACAAATTATGGTATATAAATGTAATGGAATATGAATGTTATTAAAAATTGTGAAAGAGATAGATTGAGAGAAACCTAGAGATAGTTGTATGAACTGATGTAGAATGAAGTATGCAAAACCAGAAGAATAATTTACACCATGATTATAATGTTATAAAGGAAAAGAACTTTGAAATACTTAAAAACTCCACTCAATACAGTGGCCAAACATGCCACCAGAAGACTGATAGTGATTCATGCTTCCTACCTCTTGGCAGAGAGGTGACATACTCTGGGTGCAGATCAACATGCATATCTTTTCAGAACAGTGTGTGAATTTGTTTTTCTTGACTATTTTTATTTGTTACAAGGGAGAAATTTTATATGGTGATAGGGAGTTATGATGGTAGAGGGAATGGAAGATTGAGAGAAGTAGTAGTAGTATTTTAAAAAGAAGAAAGGAAATAGTGTCAATTAAAAACTGATAAAAGAGAGCAAAAGGAAATTCATTAGGTGACAAAGAAAGGCAGGGAAGTTTTGTTACTACTATATGAAATTTTATACATATGTATAAAAGGTTATATATACTTAAAACAGTCTGTACATGGAAATTGATATATAAATCCTTTTCTGTTCATTATATATGACATTTTTCATGTTTGTTGAATTTTGTCAAATATCTAATAAAGAAAAATTAAGAAAAAGAATTAAGAAAGGAGAGATCACTTATGCCTTACTAGCACTTCAAAGAGAAAGCAATTATTGACTTTGGGCTTGAAAGATTGGCAAGATTTAGACAAGATGAGATAGAGAAAGAGTTCTTTCAATTCATAATGCTAGATTGAGGAAACCTTGGGACAGAAAGCAAAGGGTGTGCCAAGAGAACATGAGTTTGAACACAGAGTACATGAAAGTTAGGTTTCAACTTTTTTCAAAATGGAGTTAGGTTTCAAAATGGAGTTGGATTATGTTGGGCCTTAAACGGCAAGCTAAGGTGTTCTCATTTTATTTAGAAGAATAAAAGGAGAGGGGTGGCATTGAAGACATTTAAAGAAAGAGAGACATTCTGTTTGTGAAAAACTAATAGGATAGTAGTACGTGAGGTAGATTAGATGGGGAAAAGAAGAAAAGTGGAGCATCCTTTCCCAAGCTGCCCAGTCTCCACTTCTAGGTAGGCTATCCTTGGGTTTAAGTAAAATTGTGATCTTTTAGGAAAAAAGGAAATGAACTAAAAATGTCTTCTAGTCTTAGGATTCTCTATGTAATTAGTCAGGGAAAGAAGGTGTTGGGGTGGAGAAAGAATGCAAAGGACTTTTCAAAATTAGTTTACATAGGACATAGCTGGTTAGGGGTGGGTGGAGAAATGATAGTTTGATTTTTGGAGATTGTTAAGTTTGAGGTTTCAGATTTCATGAAGAAATGGGAAATGGAGCACCGGAATTCACAGAGAAGCCAACACTGTATAAATTACATTGTTGAAGCTATAGGATTTAGAAGAGGTCATTAAGGGAAAAAAATTAGAGAAGAAGCTTATAAGAAGCAGTGGTATAGGATATGAAATCAGTTTGTAGGATTTCCCCCTTAAAGATTTTTAGATGCCAAACACAATCAGATCTGAGATGAGGCAGACATCAGAACCACCTCCCACCCATGTTCCTGGAGGAGGTATTTTTAAATTTGCTGGCATGGAATGTGTAATCAAACATTCTTTTCTATTCAATCTTTCCCCTCCTTTATGATTGTAGAATGTTGTTGTTCAATTGTTTTCAGTCATTCCAACTCTTTGTGACCTCATTTGTGGTTTTCTTGGCAAAGACACTGGTTTGTCATTTTCTTCTCCATTTTATTTTACAGGTGAGGGAACTGAGACAACAGGGTTAAATGACTTGCCCAGGGGCACATAGCTAGTATGTATCTAAAGCCGGATTTGATCTTGGAAAGATGAATCTTCCTGACCCCAGATATGGCATTCTATCCACCTACCTGTCCACTATAGAATCTTCCAACCAATAGTTATCAATATGGGGTTGTGGTTGAGATAGCATTAATTTATTTTGTTTCTTATAGAAGAGTTGAACACTTTCCTGTGCCACCCTCCCCACAGAACTCCCCCCCCAACATATGCATAAGGAATGTGAGGTCCTACATGTGGAAAATTAATAAAATATCCAAATAGGGTATGTGTGGAGTGAAGATCAAGGAAGGCTTAGCAAATGAAAGGGAAAAGGATCAAAAACTCGTGAAGGCTGGCATGACCCAAATGAAACATTAAACTTAGGAGGGGGGTGGATCTAGTCTTAGCATACCAATTCAGACTTAACAACTAGCTCTTTGAAAACACATGACCATTTTAAGCTTTATCTACATCATTTACACTTTCTCCATCACTTTCTTAAGTCCAAACAATCAACAAAATAATAAATTAAGCCATGATTTGTAGTGTTTGCAGATTGCCAAGGTGTAAATGCTCACACTGAAAATTTAATAATAGGCTCTCAAACTAGTTTGAGTTAACTCCAGCACATCCCTGGTCTAATGAAATTGCAAATGTCTGACTGAATTTCCCAAGCTGCGTGTTATATTCTCCCCTTCTAGGTAGGACATCCTTGGTTTAAGTAAAATTGTGATCCTTTAGGGAGCAAGGAAATGAACTAAAAGATGCCTTATAGTCTTAGGATTCCCTATGTGTCAGTCATTTCAAGTCAGGCTTGAAATCTGGGTATTCTTATTTTGAAGAAGGCTGGTTGCCCAATTCAAAAGCAAGTACCACTAAGTATGGAAGATGGTCTAGGAGTAGCAGGGTGGTTCAGTGGATAGAAAGCCAGGCCTAGAGATAGGAGATCCTGGGTTCAAATATGACTTCAGATACTTCCTCACTGTGTGACTCTAGGCAAGTCACTTAAGCCCAATTGCCTAGCCCTTATTGCTCTTCTGCCATGGAACCAATACCTACCATTGATTCTAAGGGAAAGCAAGGGTTAAGGGAAAAAAGGATGGCCTGTCTACTCCTCTAGCATTGAGATGAAGAATTGATAGGTTTAAGCATCAGAAATATTAAATATTGCTGCATGCACATTCCTAATAGTAACCATAGCCAGAATTTCCATTATTGCAAAGCACCTCAGATGTTGTCTCATATGATACTTAATAACTATGAGGTTAGTGATCTTATTTTCATCCTCATTTTATAGATGAGGAAATAGAGTTTCAGAGAGATTATTTGCTTAGGGTGACACAATAAGGGTCTAAGGAAGGATTTCAGCTCAGGTCTTCCTGACCCCAAGTACAATGCTCTATCTACTACAGTACCTAGCTGCCTCAAAAAATAAAGCAGCGAGGTGGTGCAGTGGATAGGATGCCATGCCTGGCATCAGGAAGACTCATTTTCCCCGAGTTCAAATCTGGCATCAGATATGTCTTAGCTGTATGACCCTGGACAAGTCACTTAACTCTGTTTCCCTCAGTTTCCTCATCTAAAATGATCTGGAGAAGGAAATGGCAAACCACTCCAGTATCTTTGTAAAAAAAGACCCCAAATAGTTGGATATGATAGAAAAATGACCAAATGTGCAAAAGTAACTTAATGATGTCCAGCTAGAATGAGTGCCCTGAGGGAAGAGAAGGAACAAGCAGACAAAAAGATATTTATAATGATCGATAAACTCATTGACACAGCATGGAGTCAAGAATCTCTGGATTCAATCCTTTCTGATACTTATTAGCCATATGACAGACTGTGCAAGTCATTTAAACTCTTTGAGTCTCAGTTGCCTCACCTGTAAAATGGTCTAATGATTCCTATCATATTTACCTCAGAGACTCTAGTTAAATCTCAAATGTGATAGTATATATAAAGTACTTTGCAAGGCTTAAATCACTACACGAAGTCTATTATTATTATTGCTCATGATTGGTGTATTCAAAAGATACTTGGAAACTGCTTGCACTGGATTGGAGCATTTGAAAAAGTCTCCATTTGAGACTGTTCTAATTTGCTTGCGATAATCTCCCTTTATACCTAGGTCATGTATCCATTTTGAGTTTACCTTGGTAACCAGTGTGAGATATTGGTCTACATCTAATTTCTGCCAAACTACTTACTAGTTTTTCCAATAATTTTTACCAAACAGTGAATTCTTATTTCAAAAATTGGAACTTTAGCTTTGTCAAACATAAAGTTACTATAATATTTTACAACTGTTTGTTATATGTCTATTCTGTTCCATTGTTCTACTTTTCTACTTCTTAATCAGGGCCAAATGCTCTTGATAATTACTGCTTTATAATATACTTTGAAATTTTTGTACCATTTGTCCTTCTGTGTATAAAACAATGATGTATTACCTCAATATCTGTGCCTCTTGGACCAAGTCCATATTTCTGGACAGGATTATTTTCTCTAGAATTATCAGGTGTGCAGTTTTGCAGCTTTGAACCTCAGTGGCCGGCAGAGCTGATTAGCATATGTTTCCTTGTAAACTTTTTTATATGTGTGCACCATTAATGGTTTGCATATTAATTATTATGTTACAATATGTTATCCATAAACCTAGCGTTAGTTTTAAAGAATGTTTTTAATCCCTTGAGATCTTGCACTGGACCAACTCAAATATAAATTTATTTTCCAGTGCCCAAGACAGGTTCTTGGCAAAGTAGAGAAACCATATTGCTCTCACCCAGTAGACTTGTCTATAACATCATGAGTAGTCCTTTTGTTTGCTCTTTTTTTAAAAAAGCTACATTTTAGTTCGAAAAAGGTAATATCTGAGCACTTAAAAATTATCATGAATAGGGGCAGCTAGGTAGCTCAGTGAAGTGAGAGTCAGGCCTAGAGACAGGAAGTCCTAGGTTCAAACCCGGCCTCAGCCACTTCCCAGCTGTGTGACCCTGGGCAAGTCACTTGACCCCCATTGCCCACCCTTACCACTCTTCCACCTATGAGACAATACACCGAAATTAAGGTTTTAAAAAAAATTATCATGAATAGAGTAATGGTGGCCTTATCGACACAAACACAGAGTAGCAAACTAAAGAAGCTATTCTTAAATGCAAACCCAACTGTCAAATGCTAGTTTAAATAAATAGAGACAAAGACAATATGGTAAAGAATCAGATCAACATCAAGGTCACAGATACCAGAGAAGCCCATTAAGTTTTTTGGCAGTCATAAGATATTCTGCTCTCCCAAACATGGGCTGGAAAACCATTAGCTTATCACCAAGTCATGAGATACTCACACCAAGTTTCAAGCCTCCAGTACCCAAGCTGAAATCTGGGTCAGAGTAATGGGCACCTGACTGCCCTTACCTCTGGAACTGGTGCTTTAACACACATTCTTGGCCCAAAGCTCTGCTATTGCAGTTGAGATAGGCATACTGTATGCCTTTACCTTGAGAGGCTGCTTGCTCTTTCTGAATGTCAAACCATACATTTTCTTCCTACTTTTCTCCATTCTGTGCTGTTTTCCTGATGTTGCTCCAAGAAAGACCTTGATCCTGTTAATAATCTCTTGTCTTCGAACCTAGCCCAAATTCCAAGGCCTGGGTTCAAATTGCAACTTTGTCATTTACTAGTTTTTGTGATTATGTTGAACTGTATACCCATCTGGCATTATGACAACATAATGAAACTATACCTGAGATAAAAAGAAAAATGAAACAATATAGAAAAGTTCTTTGTTTCCAAAACTGAGTATATTATCTTTTGCCCCAACTCACTCCTCCTACTAATTGCCTTCTCTCTTTTAATTTTTTCCCATTTTTCCTGTTTATAGCTTGTTTGTACATATTTGTTTGCATCTTGTCCATTAGAGTTTAAGTTCTTTGAGGACTGAGACAATTTTTTGAATCCTTGTGTATCTTCAGTGCTTAGCATAGTAGACTTAATAAATGTTTACTGACTGACTAGATTTTTTTATTTTAACAAAATGTTTTATTTATTTCCCCCAATTACATGTAAATACAGTTTTCAACATTTTCATTTTTCTTTTTTAATTTTTTTATTCAAATATATTTTATTTTCCCAATTGCATATAATAATAATTTTCAACATACATTTTCCAAAATTACTAGATCCAAAACATCTCCCTCCCTTGCTTCTCTCCTCCCCAGAGGTGGATCTGGGTCATACCTGTATTGTAGTGCAAAATACACTTCCATAGTGGTTATTGTAAGAGCACATTCATACAAAATCAGAACTCCAGGTAAAACCATAACTAGAATTATGTGAAAGATAGTATGCTTTGAGCTGCATACGACTCCAACAGTTTTTTTCTGGATGTGGATAGCAATTCCTCCAGAACTGTCCCAGATCATTGCATTACTGAGAGTAGCTATGACTGACTGACTTCTAATAAAGACTGTTTATTATCCTGTTAATCAGATTTTCAATCTGTGAGTCATCCTCCACTCTTCAGTTTCCCTCTTTCCTCTAACCCCTCCAATATCAAATTAGTTTCCAAGTCTGGTCCATTCTCTCTCTCTCTCTCCATTGCTGTAAATAGCACCATGTGACCCAAGACCTCATCATCTTTTGTCCGTGAATTGCAATAGCCTCCTAATTGGTCTTCCAGGACTCTCCTCTCTCCAACCTGTCCTCCACACAGGTGTGAAATTGATATTCATAAGCACAAGGAAACCTTATTGCTCTTCTTCTCTAGAATCTTCAGTGATTCCCAAATACCTTTGGAATAAATTATAAACTTCTCTATTTGCTACTTAATGCCTATTGCAGTCCGTAATTTTTCAGTCTTATTTGACTCTTCCTGACTCCATTTGGGGTTTTCTTGGTAAAGACACTGGAGTGGTTTGCCATTTCCTTCTCCAACTCATTTTGAAGATGAGGAAACTGAGGCAAACAAGACTAAATGACTTGCCCAAGGTCACATAGCTAGTAAATATCTGAAGCTGGATTAGAACTCAGGAAGATGAGTCTTCCTAACTCAAAACCAGTGCTCTGTCTACTTTGCAATCTAGCAGCATTCTAACTTTCTAGATTCATTATTCCCCTTCTCCATCACATAACTCCATGGTTTTTTTGCTAAAATGACCTCCTTGGTATTCCCTGTACCCAAATTCCATCACTTGCCTCTATACCTTCATACAGGCTCTCTTCTGTGCCTAGAATGTTTTCCTTCCTCGCCTCTGGCCCCTGGAAACTCTAGGTTCCTTAATGACTTGGTTCAGGTTCCACTTCCTTGAAAGGGCTTTCCTGTTTCCCCCACTTCATGCCCTCCAGATAGAATGCCAGTCCAGAGCCAGAAGGACTGAGTTCAAATCCAGCCTCAGACACCAGCTATGTGATCCTGGGTAAGTCATTTAACCTTGCTTGCCTCCGTTTCCTCACCTGCAAAATGAGCTGGAGAAGGAAATGGCAAAGCACTCCAGTATCATTGCAAAGAAAAACCCCAAATGGAGTCTTGAAGAATTGGACATGACTATCAACTAACAATAACCAACAAGTTGCATCCCTCTAGTAGAATGTAAATTCACTCTCTGCCTCAGTTTTGTACATATATCCCAAGAGCCAAGCATAGTACCTGGCACATGGAGGTCTAGGTATGACCTCATGAATGTGGCAGTGCTAAAACAAAACAAAAAAAGAAAAAGAAAAGAAAAAAAGTGATTCCAGCAATATGAAGCATCCCTTAAGCAATTTATTCCTAAGAAGACAGTAGAATGGGAGTGGATGGTTAGAGAAAGCTTTTAGAAATTACTTTGGCATTGAGGAAATAATGCTAGTGGCCAATGGATTCACGTGAAAGAAAGGCTCTGTTCTTTCTATTCTTTTTCAGCTCTTGGACAGATGCCCTTGGCTCAGTTTAATTGTGAGACACTTAAGGTAATTAGCAATATGACTTTCAATTGTATTTGGTAATGAATATGTTATCTCATGCATAGGTTCTTCTCTTAAAAATTACTTGAGGCCATCAACAAGGATGAATTTTTTTTGTATTTAAAAAAAAAGACACCATGAGCCACCTCCATTGCACTTACTGAAAATTATTACTTCCTAATTAGTATCTTCACAGGGAGTGGACAAGTGATACCTTTTATTGGGCCAACAAAAGAGTTATAAATACAAGTGCTTGAGAGCCAAAAAGCCTTTAGTTATTTTTAAAGGGCCTTTCTACTTGGGAAACCTATGTGATTATAATGCATTTTCTAATCTTGGTAGAAAGCATGGCTTGGATGGAAGTACTTTAATCCCTGAAGCATTGAACCAGTAGGTAGGAAAGCTGGGTTCTCCTACAAGTCAATTAAACTCATCTCCCACCTGATGAGGTGGTAAGGTGACTCAGCCTAGTTCCATGGCCCCAGGGATTGGAAGGGATAGAGGCCATTGGACATATTAGGTAGGGCAAGCAGCAGGTAGTGATGGATAGAGTCACATCTGTCTTTGGCCATCTCTCTACCTGCGGAAGTCTAAAAAGGGAGGAGGGGATTTGAGATGACCCAGAAAGGTAGACAAGAGAGATATTAAGAATGGGGAGGAAAAGAAACATTGTTTTAAAGGCAAATAATAGAAGGTGACTCTAAGAAAGGGGCACTCTAAACCATCAAATTGACAAAGATGATAAAAGAGAGTCTATACTGGGAGAAAGTCTCATAGGAAGTCAGGTACACTAAAACTCTTAGAAAAGAACAGCCAATAAGTCCAAACTTTCTGGGAAAATTATATAAATTACATATATATATACATATATATGTATAGCCTGAGATACTTCCTAGCTATGTGACCCTGGGTAAGTCACGTAACCTCAACTGTCTAAACCTGTATTGGAGAAGCTTGGCATGGGTACCAGAGCAGCACAGAGAAGACTACTTTGTTCCCCCTCTCCACAGCACCTGAGGACATTTTTTGCATACCTCATCCCTCTGTCCAGCCTCTCAATGTGAGCACTTCTTCCCTCCACTGTCTGGGGTAATGCAGGGGGCTCGCAGGCAGCATGGAGGTGCAATTTAGGCACATGAACTCAGAAACGTTTGCCAGTGCTGACCTAGACCTTACTATTCTTCTGCCTTAGAACTGATACTTAGTATTGATTCTAAGACAGATAGTAAGAGTTTTTTTTAAAACACACACATATATCCACACACATATACACTTATATATATGTATATATGCATACATGTACATACATTACTATATATGAGAATATCCCTAATGGTACTTTCTTGTGATAACAAAAAACTAGAAACAAAGTGGGCATCCATTGACTGGATCATTCCTCAAAAAAATGGAGCAAATTATGGAATATGACTATAATAGAATATAATTACAAAATAAAAGAGAAATATGAGGAAAAACAATGTCTTGTTTGTTGATATAAAGAAATGAAAGCAGAACCAAGAAAAATAGAACCAGTGACTAAAATGATGTTAATGAAAACCACAAGAAAGGTGGCTAACAGGTTAAATGTAATGATCAATATTGATTCCAGAGGACAGATGATTAAGTACTCTTTCTCTAGAGGGTAGAAACAAGGGAGGGCCACTACTAATGCCTAATATGATCTCTGTGTTGCTATACTGGCTGGTTTTACTTGACTTCTTTTCTTTACTATTAGAGAGGGTTCACTGGGGGTGGGAGTGGAGAAAAGGTATATCGTAAAATGAATGTGATATAAAAAAACATTAAGACATCAGGCTTCGATATACTTGTGGGTACTTCCAATGCTTCACATCAAAATCTATCTACAACCCTTGTGTGATTCTTGTCCATGTCCTGTTCTATATTAAGTCCTGCATCTAATGTGTAGAGATCCTTCCTTTTAGCCCTTTGGATAATATATGGAGATTCATGGACCCTGTAGGCTGCCCATTGGGTATCCTTATTGCTATATGACTATTTTATCTCCTTTTATGGTCATGAATGTCTCCAATAAGTTGATATCCTTCATGCTACTTCTCTTGTACAATTTTTTCAGTAATAATATGCTCTCGCCTACCAGTATGCTCCCTCTTGGGTCACTGCCTTGTCATGCCAGAAGGGCTTGCATAGCTCAATGAAAGTGTGAGATTGTCATGCAGAATTTCCTGAGATGGACAGTCATAGTGGAGAGTTCTGACAAAAGGTGATTCATTGGAGAAGGAAATGGCAAACTATTCTAGTATTTATGCCAAGAAAACTTCATGGATAGACTTTGCTAGATAGAGGAAGATGGAAAAACATAGTGTGTTACGGATCATGGGGTTGTACAGAGTCAGACATGACTGAACAACAACCACTATCTACCATGTACCTCTCCATTAACCTTTGGGAAATCTATTTGGACTCCTCAATGGATATCTTTTTCTATCACAGCGGTGAACACTTTCTTTTATGTCTCAGAGACATCAGAGGGTCATGGAACAAAGTTGTTATATCTTCCAAGGAATTTTGCATTAATTTTATCATATGCTTGGAATATCCTTTATTGTAAACACATGATGAGTGTTTGAGGAATATTTGCTGAATCAAGGTGAAAGTCAGGGGTTCAAGCACCCATGATTATCATATTTAAGTTTTCTTTCTATTTCAGTCTTAGATGAAGAATCACCAACCTTTTTGAAGCAGCAACTTTCTTTTTAAAAAAAGATCTTACTTTCTATCTTAGAATCAAAACAAGTATCAGTTCTAAGTCAGAAAAACAGTAAGCTTGGCTAGGCAATCATGGGTTAAGTGGCTGACCCAGAGTCACATAGCTGGGAAGTGTCTGAGGTCAGATTTGAATTCAGGTCCTTCTGATTCCAGGGTTGGCTCTCTATTCACTGAGCCATCTAACTGCCCTGAAGCAACTTAAAAGTTTATTTCCTTACTCTGAGGTGGGAGAGAGAGAGAGAGAGAAGGCGACATTGGCAACATGGCAAGGATATTAGCAACTCTGCCTTTGTCTCCTTTGTAGGTGAAAGAAAGGCATTACTAGCCACCTGCAAAATACCTTGCATTTATCCTATTTATATTCATTCTTTCTCTCTGTCTATATATATATGTATACTCATATCTATATACAAACATACACATTTATATGTGCATATGGGTATACTCTCCTCTCTATCTCTCTTCCTCTCTCACTTTCTCTCTCACTCTGTCTCTCTCTCTCTCTCTCATTTTGCCTCTGTCTCTCTGTCTCTCACTGTCTCTCTTTTGCTCTTGCTCTTGCTCTCTTGCTCTCCTACTTGTGGTTTCCCTAAGTAGAATGTAAATTCCTTGCTACATGGTATTGCTTCATTCTTTACACTTATAATCTAGAGAATCTAGCAAAGTGCATTGCATGGAATATGATTGATCAATCACACTTTTCTCACCAGCCCATCTGCAAAGACACACAGATACATGAGCCAAAGTTCCTGTGAACCTTGGCCTGGGCCCTGGCATAGTGATTGAAGGTTGGTAGGCAGAGTAAGAACTCTTCTTTTTCTTCTCTTCTTCTCCATCTCTGAACCCTTCATCAGGTCTGTCATTTATATATCAGCCAGAATTAGCATGAAGAAGGAAGAAGACACAGGAAAGAGAAGTGGGGAGGAAATGAGAGGGCTCAACCAAAAGGAATCTCCAACTACTCAAAGTATTTTTTCTAAACCCTTATTGGTTCCACGTCAGAAGAGTGGTAAGGGCTAGGCAATGCAAGTTAAGTGATTTTCCCAGACAGAATAAATGAGAAAGGGAAGTCCCAGTTTTCTCAGTATTGCTGCATAAATATGAGATGAATATGAGAGTCAGAAAGTTTTGTTTCTCTTATAACACTGAAATGGAAGAATGCTAGGAAAGTGTCTGAGGTCAAATTTGAACTCAGGACCTCCCATTGCTAGGCCTGGCTCTCTATCCACTGAGACACCTACTTGCCCTTATTATTCACTCTAGGTTTCTGGTATATCTTTGGACATGTGTGGTAAGAGAAAGGAAGAAAGACCCTATTGCCCGATGATTTGGGTGAACCTGAGTGCCTCAATCACTTAAAATTCTTCTTGGGTTTGTTCATTCTTCTATTTCAGTGTTATAAGAGAAAAAAAAACTTTCTGACTCTCATATTCATCTGTTCTTTATGTAGCAATACTGAGAAAACTGGGAGTTCCCTTTCTCATTTATTCTGTCTTGTGATCTTTGCCACTTTCCCTTGGAGTGGCTGGATTTGCTTTGTTAGAGACAGAGCCAAGAAACCCACACAACTCTGTTGGAAGGCCTTTGATCTCTGGGAAGCTCAAAAACTCCTGCTCAGAGGACCTATGACAAACTGGTCTAGAGATCAAACAAAGCTTGGCGCAAACAGGGAACAGGAGAACAAAATAGCCTTCCCTGAACCTAGGAGTCTCTGAAGGGAACTTCGCAAGGTCACTCGAGCTGAGTTGGAACACTCCCCTCACCTCCCACCCCAACTCTGGCCCCTCCAGCTTCCCCAGACTTGCCAGTGGGTAGCAAAGCAACAGCCTTCATAGTAAACTCTCCCTTGATCTGTCACAACCAAGGTTTGGATAAATGAACTAGGCAGGAATCATTTGGCTTTGGACTTGAAAAGCTGCAAAATGATCCTGGAAACCAGAGAAAAGTTGCTTCTCCAATAAACAGGAGATAATTCAATGTAAAGAATTTTCATGAATTTCCAATATAAAGAATTCCTCCTTGCCTCTCCTTGATCTTTTCACCCATCTATATGATGCTTACCAATCCCCAGAATCAAGTCATTTTCATTTTTATGTTGCTTTAGCAGAGAAAGGGAAAGGAAGGAAGAATTGGTGAAAAAGGGAAAGAGAGGGAAAGTGGCAAACAATCACTGACTGATTTATGACCTTAGGGGCCATTGAGTCCAACCTCTTTGTTTTGCAAATCACATCTCAATTCTAAAAGTCTTGGACAAACTAAGAGTCCCAGCCTGATCAGCTACCCCCTTGTTGGCTATGGCACCTAAGATAAGTAAGGGAAGGACTTTAGTGTCTCGCCATCCACCCATGTCTTTACTCCACTGGCCCTGCAGCTGAATGACATTTTTGTGTTCTCTTCCCCAATTAGAATGGGAGCTCCTTGAGAACAGGGACTTTTTGACTATTCCTATTTGTACCTCTACCACTGAGCACAAAGTAAGAGCTTAATAAATGCTTTCCCCATCCATTCACTGGCTAGCACAATGCCTGGTAAACAGAAGGAACTTAATAAAAGTTTATTGATTGATTCATTCTACCTACCATAAAAAAGACTTTAGGAGGCAGCTCAGAGTATTGAGAGCCAATTCTGGATATAAGAGGTCTTGGGTTCAAATCTGGCCTCAGATACTTCCTAGCTATGTGACTATGAGCAAGTCACTTAGCCCTTATCACCTAGCCCTTACTGCCTTGGAACCAATATATAGTGTTGATTCTAAGATGGAAGTAAGGGTTTATTTTTTTTTTTTAAATGCTGCGCATTGGAGTGACTTTGATCAATCTTGGGTCTGTCTTAGTGGTACTTAAAGCAAAGATAAGAGTGTCGCTAGAAAGTGATGATTCAGATTTTAGTGTGGCTTATGGCAATCAACTTTGGTGTTTTATAGTCAACCCATATAATGGCAAAAAAGCAATGACAGATATTTATGTAGCTCTTTAACTGAGTCAGGCTAGTGTAATGGATAGAGAGCCAAACTTGAAGCCTGAGTTCTGACACATATTAATTAATTCGCCCATGGCAGTTCTTGAGGGCGATACATTACAAAAAAAGTGCCAACCTGCATTATCTGTCAGTTCCCTCTATTAATGAAATCATACTCTTATGATCAGTTTTATGGTATGGTAGATAGAGCATCAGGCCTGGAGTCAAGAAGGACTGAGTTCAAATCCAACATCAGATATCTCCTAGCTTTGTGACTCTGGGCAGGTCACTTAATTCTCTTTGTCTTAGTTTCTTCAGCTGGAAAATGAGTGGAGAAGGAAATGGCAAACCACTCCAGTATCTTTGCAAAGAAAACTCCAGACAGAGTCATGAAGAGTAAGCCACTATTGAATAACAACAATGCACATTTAAAGAGTCTTATCTCCCCAACATATATGCCTTTGGAGTTCAAGGATCAAGTCTTATCTAACCTGGAACAATGCCACTGGACATGTATATACTCAACGAGCAACTATTTTCATAAATAGATGGATGGAAGGGTGGATGGATGGATGGATCTAGCATATAATCTCCTTTAATGAATAGATACTATATCAAAGGACAGACCTAAGTGGTACTGATCTTTGCTTACACTACAATTCTATGACATTCGAATGAATGTTTCTAAACCTCTCAAAAATAGTTTGTTCTTTTAATAGGTAAACATTTCCTCCTTCAATCTGTTTACATTTTTAAATTGCTAGGCAAACCCTCCTCTTAAATATGAGTTCAAAAGTAAACTTTATCCCAACACAAATCCAAATATTTATAGATTCTGAATTGATCAAATCTGAATTAATGTGATTTTACTAGTGTTAATGCAAGTATGATATGAAGGGTAAGAAATGTCTTTTTCCTTTTAAAAATATCTCTCAATTAAGACCTCAATTTTTTGTGAAATATTAATTAGTTTTTTGCTTTGACAAGAACTAATGTGGTATAAAAGGAAGAGTATTAAGCTTGGAGTCAAGAGATAACTGGGTTCAGATTTCTCCTCCAGTAAACACTAACTGTGCCATCATAGGGAAGTCACTTAATTTGTCTGCACCTCAGTTTCCTCATTTGTAAAATGGAATAATAATTCTTATAACACCTGTCTTTCAAAGGTGCTGTGAGAATTGATTAAAGCAACATGAATTATATTAAAATTTAAAAAGTGCTATCTAATCCTAGCTGTAATTATTTTAAAAAGCAAAATTAATCTATATTTTAAAAGGTAAAATTAATCTGTAAGATAGCTTACTCATAGATATTCAGTAGAGATTTTTATATGTTTGTGTAAATGTGCAAGCTAGATGGTGTACTGGATATAACACCAAGTCTGGAGTCAGAAAGACATCTTCCTGAGTTCAAATCTGGCATCAGACACTTATTAACTGTGTGATCCTAGGCAAATCACTTAACCCTGATTGCCTAGTCCTTGTTGCTCTTCTATCTTAAAATTGATAATAAGACAGAAGGTAAGGGACTTGGGGGTATGTTTTTTAAATATATCATTCAAAAATGTTTGAATTAGTTTCCTCATTCGCAAAATGAGCTGGAGATGGAAATTGCACACCACTCCAATATCTTTGCCAAAAAAACCCCAAATACAGTCATGAAGAGTTGGACACAACTGAAAAACAACTCAATGACAAAATGTGCTAGCGTATGTACAGGAAAAACATTATTTACCAAGGCAGCAACTCTACATTTAATCTGTTTTTATCCTTTCTGTCTCCTCCTTCCTTCTCGCTTCCCTCTCTATCTTTTCTGTTTCCCTTTGTCTTCTCTCTCTCTCTGTCTCTGTCTCTCTGTCTCTGTCTCTCTGTCTCTCTCTCTCTCTCTGTCTCTCTGTCTGTCTCTCTCTCTCTCTCTCTCTCTCTCTCTCTCTCTCTCTCTCTCTC
>NC_058132.1:453183628-453236505 GCF_016433145.1 Gracilinanus agilis
ACACACACACACACACACAAACACAACTGAAAACAAAAACTCCTACCATCTCCCTTCTGTCCTCTGATGAATGCACCGCGAATGTCCGCAGGAGCAGCTCTGCACAAGCCGCCGCCAACTGAATTACCATTGGGGGGCTCTCCTCTCCAGCCTGTGCTGAGAATCTCTCTGTGTGGTTGCAGCTTTCCCCCCGCCCCCTAAGTTCTCCCACCACGTAAGGATGTGAGGAATCAGTTAAAAATGACGTCACTGCTGATTTCTGTTCCCCAATTACTTGCTAGAAAAGCCGAAGCTGCTCCTTACTCACATCCCTGCAATGGCCAGTGAACCCAGTCTTGGAGGGCCGGGGGGCAGGGTGAGGGGCGCTGGTAGATCTGCACCCGATATGAGCCCATCCCTACCAACCCAGGTCACCAGTGTATAGGACGTTAGGTTTTGGGAATATACTTATATTCCCCTGCCCCTTCCCAGCTTCCTTCCCCTTTGCCACCCTCCCTATCCCCCCATACTCCCCCCCACCTCCAACCCGCACTTCAGGGATCATTCTGCCTGGCAAAATACATAAGGATTCCAACCTCACCATGTACAGTACTTTTCTGAAGCAACCTCCTGGGAAATGCAGATGTCAGGCAGGTATGCAGTCTCCACACTGGAAGAAGCAGTAACAGGCGGAGAGCAGCAACCTCTTTCTGATTCTGCCTTCTTTCCCTTTCCTCAGAAAAGACAGGGCCCTCTCTGGTGGCTTTCTATATTCTTGTATTGAAACTGCATTCTACATTTTTTTTTTAGGCTAGAATGAGCCCATCATCAAAGCCTGACTAACTCTAACTTCCCAGTCACAGAGAGAATTGTGAATGGATGCTGCCTGGGAAAGAGGGCGCCTACAAGTTGGGAGAGATACTATGTGCCTCACAAAGGCTGTAGCTTCATCTACTGGACTGAAGAAATTGGTATCTCCTGGTCAGGATAGCCAAGTGATCACTGGAAAATCAGGGACCCATCTACCAGGAAAACCCAAATGAAAACACCACCACAAAAGACAAACCTCTAGAGAATAAACCTTAGAGATTTGGAATGGACAAAGCACTGCCATAATATCCAGGCATTGAGAGCCTTGCTTTGGTAGGTAGGTAGGTAAGCGCTCTCGCTCTCTCTCTCTCTCTCTCTCTCTCTCTCTCTCTCCCCCTCCCTCCCTCCCTCCCTCCCTCCCTCTCTCTCTCCTTCCCTCCCTCCCTCATTGATTTACATCCCTTTCCTAACTGGCCTGCGGGATGCTGCAGCAAAATCTCTTGGCCAGCAGGCAGGACTGGTGCAAGAAGCCCTACTTGTGAGCAAAGTGTTACCACTCCACAAACACTTCCCCTGTTCCCTGAAGATCTCCAGCTTGAGCAAGGCTGAAAAGGAACCTGCTAAAAATAATCTCACCCCGACTCTGCTGCAGTGAGTTGCAGCAACCTGACTCCAGCCACAAACTCAGCAGCAGTGGTGGCTGGTGGTGGTAGTGGAGGTGGTGGCAGCAGCAACAACAGCAGTGGCAGCGGCAGCAGCAGCAGTAGTGGTGGTAGCAGTAGCAGTAACAGCAGCAACGGCAGCAGCATCATAGCAAAAGGCCAGCCACAAAGCAGGGCCTATGTGTTAAGACAGGCTGATTGTCACCAAACCCCCCCACCCCACTCCCCTGCCCTTCCAACAACATACACACATCTACATCTTCATTTCTCATACCACTGTATTTTCTTCTCAGATAGCCCTGCAGTTTGTTCTCAGAGTTACCCATCCCTGGTGTGAAAGTCAGTGGTAAATGGCATCCTAAGAGAGCCCCAGTGATCTAATGGATGGCAGCTACTTAGCTTTGCGCGCTCTCTCTCTCTCTCTCTCTCTCTCTCTCTCTCTCTCTCAGCAGAGGAGTCAGAAACAATATAGTATAGCAGCAGCTGCAGCATCTACATCCCTGGCAAGGCATGTGCATTTGTATCATATATAGTATACATATGGGGCCCCTGTGAATTTCTGTATACTGCTGATTGATCTCTAAATGCTTATGTGTTCCATCCATCAAATGCTACAAACAACAAAGACTTTAAAACATTAACATACACAATGTCTTGCAGAAACTTACTGGTTACTAGTGTAAAATGAGAGCCAGATGAGCATAATTCATACCTGCAATTGCATATGTATGTGTATCTTTGTTGTATACGTGTGCATTCATTGTATCCTGTGTATGAACACCAAATTAACTCTGACTGAGACTGGAGAACCAAATAGAATAAATTAGAGTCATTTAAAATGGAATCTGGTTATTAAAATGTCTCTGCCTTTTGACCCAGAGATTCCGGGCATATAGCTCAAAGAAGTCAATGATAAAAGACAGGTCTCATATATCACAAAATATGTACAACAGCAGCACTTTTTTGGTAGTAGCAAAAATCTAGAAGCAAAGCAGCTACTCATCCACTAGGAATGGCTAACAATCTGAGATACATGAATGAAATGGATATGGCTGGACTGTAAGAAATCAATATATGAATATAGAGAAGTATGAGAAGATTTGCATAAACTGATATGAAATGAAGCAAACAGTACCCGGAAAACATTATCCACAAAAACCACAACCATGCAAAAGGAAAACAATGATCACCACCAACACAACAAAATAAATGAAACTCAACATTGAGAAATAACAATTACTATGATTGATCCCAAGAAGACATAAAAAGGCACCTTCCCTCATTACTTTGCAAAGGTAGGAAGCCTTAGTTATTGATTACTGCATATAATGCTAGACTTCTTTTTTGATGTGTTGGTTTGTTTTTCTATATTTTTTTCTTCCTGTTTTTTATTCTTTATTAAAAAGGATGGCTCTCTTAGAGTGGGAGGGGAGACATAGTAGAAAACAAAGTTTTAAAAACAATATATAAAAACTATATTTATATAGTTAAAACTATGTATACATATATGTGAATATGTATATACATATATATATAATAAATATACATATATATGTGTAAGACTAGGGTTTCCTATCTTGCCTGGACTAGAAGTAAAGCTCACTAGCTTTCTCTACAAAACATTGATAGGAACAGAAACTTTCCCAACTTGGGCGATTTGCCCCTCCTTAGGCAGCCTGGTGGTCCTCTGCTTTTGGGGGCTTGTTATACTGGTACAGGGCTTAGATGAACACCTTTGACCATACTGTGGGTCTTTAGTTCCAAATGCAAGTGGCCTTCAAGGCTCAGCTTTCCCATAGGGGGAGAGATAGAGAGAGAGATAGAGAGTTAGAGAGAGAGACAGAGATAGAGAGAGAGAGAGAGACAGAGAGAGAGACAGAGAGAGAGAGAGGAAAAAGAAGAAGAAGAGAGAGGAAGGAAGGAAGGAGGGAGGGAGGGAGGGAAAGAGAGAAAGAGAAAATGAGGAAGGAAGGGAAAAAGAAAGAATCTAGTCAAAATACCTTTTGAATTAGAGATAATTAAGAGTGATATATTGAATTTGTCTCATAAATATAATACATACATATGTAAATGTGTAATATTTTGTGTAAAGTACTATTCCAGCTAAATTTCAAAGCATGCTTCATCAAAGACTAGATTTTACATACCTATTTTCAAATTATCACATTTTCCCAAAAAGACAGGGTTTTGCAATGGGCAGACTTCCATATATGAGATGAGTTGTATAAATAAGAGAAACCACCAACATCCAAAAGGGTCAAAGAGAATCTTTAAGCCACTCAAAAATGAAATGATTTGCAAAGTTATATGGTAAGTTAGTGACAGAATTAAGAGAAGGCCTGAAGGTCTTCATAAGCTCAAGAACTGCCTCTTTTCAGGAGGCCTTTCCTAGTAATTAGTGTCCTCCTCATCATCAGTGTGTATATGTTTTACATATTTCCTACATTTATTTATCAACATGTATCCTAGTAAAATATAAGAGCCCAAGGGGCAAGGATTGTGTAACTTTTATCTATGTATCCTCAACCCCTCAGCATACAGTAAGTGTTTAATAAATGCTTATTGGTTGATTCTTATTAAAGTTTACTGACTTAATTGGACAGGTTACATATCTGATGGAGTAATTAAGAAACTTATACATTGGGTAGATGCACTACAGGAAAACTTTGAATGGTTTATAAATAAGAAAGGGATGTTCCAGTTTATTAGGAAAAAAACACTTCTTTTACAATAATCAAAGTAAAAATCTTTTTCTTTCTTCCTCTTGTGGAAGGAGAAAAGGTATTGTTATTACCACATAGCTTATATATCTGTGGCATAATAAACTATGGAATCTAGTTGAATTACATTTGCCTCTGATTGCTTTCATAGTTCCCTCCCTGCCCACCACTTTCTGATTTCCTCTAAATTATAGAGTGACAATAATTCTATTTTCAGTGTGGGGTTTTGGTACAGTGCCAATTGATATGGTTCTCAAATTACTAAAAATATAAAAGCAACTCCCACATCACATTACCCTACATGATGCCAATTCATAACATTAGCATTAAGACATTATAACCAAACCCTAACACAATTTCTAGAACCTTGCTATAATGTCTTTAAGCCAATTACCCAAACTCACCCAGTCTTAACTCTTTATTCTTACAAACCCCATCCTTAGTTCAGCAGACTAAGTCCAGGAATTGGCTTCATCCTCTACTATGTTCCCATACAATTAACTTCTCTTGATAATCCTATTTTGTCTAAAATCCTATTTTTCTTTCTTTTTTTTTTTTGTGCAACCAATGAATGATATAAGCTGGGATACTCCTGACCTTCATCTCTGATTTTCAGACTTTTTAGGCAATGAACCCCAAACTTATATTTCTAGAATTAAGACAACATAATCATTTTTATGTTGAATATTGATAAGGGAAACAAAGTCTAAGTAAAAAAGAAAGTGGTCACATGAAACACACCAGAACAATCTTTTCCTAACAGTACAATCCCAAAGAAAAAGATCTTTATTACATACTTATGGATCCCCACACCATTACTTTCTAAGTTGTATAGTTGTTTTGTTTTTTTAACTCTTACTTTCTGCCTTAGTAACTAACTCTAAGACAAGGACAGGGCTAGGTAAACTGGGTTAAGTGACTTGTTCAGAGTCACACAACTAGGAAGTGTTGGAGATCAGATTTGAACCCAAGATTTCCCAACTCCAAGTCTGGAATTCTATCCACTGTGTCACGTAGGTGTCTCTAAATCCTATAGTTATTAAAGCTTTCTGGCACTTATACCACACCCTCCTTCCCACATCACTACTCAATGTATATTTGAGCAGTAATAGGTATTAGTGACTTTGAAACCAGGAAGATTTAGACTCATATCCTACCCTTGGACACAAGCTAGTTATATGATCCTGGCAAAGTCACTTAACTTCTCAGTGATCTGGGCAGCTCTCTAAAACTACAAATTGCAGAGAAGGCGCTGACCTGCATTGACTGAATCAAGTCAAATAAAATCAATCTGCATTTACTAAGTATTATATTAAGTATCTAATATGTGTCAGACCCTGTGCTAATCACAAAGAAAGGAAAAAAAACTAGGCTGTGCTCTGATAGAACTCATAGGCTAATACAGGAAACATGTAAATCACTGTGTAGAAACAATATATATATTCAGGGCGATTCTTCATCTGAAAGTACCCTATACTAGTAAGTAGCACAATGAATAGAGGGCTGGGTTTGGAGTCAGGAATAAGTTCAAATCAGACCTTAGACACTAACTGTTTGATTCTGGGAAAATCACTTCACCCTGTTTGCCTCAGTTTTCTCAACTGGAAATGAGCTGGAGAAGGAAATGGCAAGCCACTCCAATATCTTTGCCAAGAAAACTTGATTTGGGATCATCAGATATAACCAAAATGACTCAATAGCCTATTCCAGACGTATCTGATCCCAGGCTTGCCGCACGACTGGGCAATACTCCTCATTATTATTGCCTGAACCACATTAAAATAGAATGGGGAAATATTTACTAAAATAAATGAGAATACGATGCAACAGAGGTACTGCTCAAATATATATATATATACAGCCTGCAGGAACTTTATGAATGGTTAAGTGGTCTCCAGTCCTCCAAGACACCACTATCCTATCAATGAAAAATACAGGCATTGATGGACAATAGTGCTGAAGGGACAACTGGGAAGAGGTCTCATAATCAGAGTGCATTTTCTGAACTTTGCTGGAAATAAAAGGGAAAGGGTAAAGAGTACTACTGGTAAGTGACCCTCAGAATCTCTCTTTATTGGTCCAGGGTCCTTGGCATTTCCTTAGCCTTCTTTTCGGCTAGTAGTCCAGTCTTCATGAGGAGTATGTTTTGTTCCATTCAACAGGGGTAGCTATTTAATGTCCCAGTTTCACAGGCTACTTAAGAAATATTCAGCAAGAAAGATTTGAAACAAATGACTACCTTCTACAACAATGATGCTGACCAACAATTTGACCTCCTTATAGTTGATAGACTGGTGTGATGATAGAACCTGCAGAGCTAGCCTTATAGGAAGACAGAATGGATCCAGCCACTGTGGGATTAAGAGGAGCTGAGTGATATCTGACCATCCTCACCCCTAGCCTGGTGTAGGATCTGAAATGTTCCCTAAGAGCTTCCAAGAAAAAGATAGATTTTAATTGGGTTAAGGCATTATGTTGTGAGCAGAGCCAACCATTAGCCCAGACTAGTTTATCTGATTAATCCATCAGCATCTCCCTTTTGTAGAGAAGAGAACAAGGACCCAAAGAAGCCTGAAGCATGGGTGTTGCCATCAGAGACCTGACAATTTATGACCAGAAAGAACTTTGGATGATACTATAGATCACATATCCCAGTGTTGTCTGAAGTAATGAGTTGGCATATTTTGTATTTTTAAAAGATTTGAGTTGTTCAGTCATTTTTCAGACGTGTCTGACTCTTTGAGACTCCATTTGGGATTTTCTTGGCAAAGATACTGGAATGGTTTGCTATTTCTTTCTCTAGCTCATTTGACAGAGGAGGAAATTGTGTCAGGCAAACAGAGTTAAATGACTTTCCCAGGGTCACACAGTTAGTATCTGAGACCAAATTTGAATTCAGGAAGATTCCCCTTTCTAATTCCAGGTCCAGCACAATCCATTGTACCACTTAGCTGCCCCTTATTTAAATTAAAAAACAAAACAAAAAAATAAACCTTTACCTTCTATCTTAAAATCATTAATAAGTATTGGTTCCGAGGCAGAAGAGTGATAAGAGCTAGGCCAGTGATTCCCAAAGTGGGTGCTACTGCCCCCAGTGGGTGCTGCAGCGATCCAGGGAGGTGGTGATGGCCACAGGTGCATTTATCTTTCCTATTAATTGCTATTAAAATTAAAAAAAAAAACTAATTTCCAGAGGGCTAAGTAATATTTTTTCTGGAAAGGGGGTGGTAGGCAAAAAAAGTTTGGGAACCACTGAGCTAGGCAATGGGGGTTAAGTGGCTTGTCCAGGATCACATAGCTAGGAAGTAACTGAGGCCTGATTTGAACCCAGGACCTCCCGTCTCTGGGCCTGGCTCTCAATCCACTGAGCCACTTAGCTGCCCCCATCGGCCCCTATTTTTTTTTAAACCCTTACCTTCCGTCTTTGAATCAATACTGTGTATTAGCTCCAAGGCAGAAGAGTGGTAAGAGGTAGGCAATGAGGGTCAAGTGACTTGCCCAGGGTCACACAGCTGGGAAGTGTCTGAGACCAGATTTGAACCTAGGACCTCCCATCTCTAGGCCTAGCTCTCAATCCACTGAGCTACCCAGCTGCCCCCCATAAGCTAAATTTCTAACACATTTCTTCCACAATCCAAGCCTATACTTCTCGCCAAATTTGCCTGGGCATTTTTGGTCTATTCATTTACAATATTCAAATGAATAGGTTTTCAAATCTATCAGCTGGCTATTTAAATGCCAGTAATTTTAACACTAGGTAATATGTATTATGTATTTTTATACATGAGGATATATATACACATATTTATTTGTGCATAAAATGTATGTTAATATATTAATGATACAGTTGACACTAGATATAGGAAATAAATAAAAGTGTTTAAAACTAAAGGGAAATTCATTTTCCTTCTACTTGAGTTGTAGAATGGTGAAACATAAAGCATCTATTCTATACCTTTGCAGAAAAGCACCAATTTAGCTAGGGAATAATCTAGATCCTGCTAGTATATTTTAGCTCCTAAATCTTTTATTCCATGTACCTGTGTAGTTTGGTTTCAAAACATCTGCTTCTACCATCTTGAGGATAGAAACTTCCTGTTGCTCTGAGTCAAACTCTCAATTGGCTGTATCTTAAGCTGAATGCCAATGGGGTCCAAGAAAATGTTTTGGGATGAACTTTTGGGAATGTTTTTGGATTTAGCCTATATATAGTTAAATGCTCTATAAAGTATAAGTACCATTCTTTGAATTCTTGATTTACATGATTGTAGCCTGGAAAATTAGGAAATTTGAAATCCATGATATTTTCTGAAGCTCTTACATTCACCTTTCAATGAGATATCATCAGCAATAATAATAATAATAATAAACAGAAACTTATATAGTACTTTAATGTTTAAGAGTATAGGGGGTGACATAGGTCCCTGGAGGAAATTTGATCCATTAAGGGAGAAAGTTTTCAGGACTATTTATGGGTTTGGGTATAAGTCCTTGTGATTTCTATAAGGTTAAATAAAACCTGTCTTACTGTTTTGTTAGCCCAGGTGCCCTTAGTAGACACAAGCCAGATTTTGATGTTTCTAGGGGAGATTCTGGGTAGGGACATGAAGTAGATACTGATATTCTCAGGGAAGAACTTGGATCCTTAGAGCAAAAGAAGGCAAAGAAGTGTATAAAAATCACCCCCAAGATGAATCTGGTCCATATGAACCAGAAGAGAGCCTTGGAATTACACATTATTACTACTGATTTTATAATATACATTTACAAATGAAAAAAAATCTAAGGATCAAAGAGACTAAATGATTTGAGAACAGTAAGTATAGGAGACAGGACTGGAATTCAAGTCACTTCTGAAATGATGTTGATTTGTGCTAACAAATAACAATCCCAGAGAACTTACAATGAAAAGGTTAAAAATTTCAAAAACAGAGAAAATTTCAAAGAAAAAAAAAAGATGTCAAGCAAAGTAACCAAAGTCAAAGAAATAATACAATGATTAAAAGATTATAAATGGGAGCAGCTAGGTGGATCAAGGGATAAGAGAGCCAGGAGTGGGGGTGGGGGTGGGGGGTTTCCTGGGTTGAAGTCTGGCTGCTTCTTGCCTATGTGACCCTGGGCAAGACATTTGACTCTCATTGTCAGCCCTTACCACTCTTCTGCCTTGGAAATGATACTTGATATTAATTCTAAGTCAGAAGGTGTAGGTTTAAAAATAGTATAAATGGAAAGAGCCACCACCACAAACAACTGAAAATAAAATGTTGTGAAAATACAAAAAACAGCATGACCCCAAAGAAGAGATATAAGATACTTCCTTCTATGCCTTGGCAAAGGTGGTGATGGGGGAACCTTTATGGTGGAACAATACATATATTGTCAAAATTTCAATGTATGGATTGATTTCTGCTTATTTTCCTTATTTTCTCTTTTTATTTTTTCATTATATGAAATGGTTTTTGGGAGAGGGGATAAGAAGGGACAATGAAATTTAGGTGGTATGTAAAACAAGACATCAACGATGTTTCTTTTTAAGTGTTAAGTAATTTGGAGGTGGGTTGTTAGTCATTTTTAGTCATATTTGATTATTTGTGACCCCATCTGGGATCTTCTTGACAAAGATTCTGGAGAAGTTTGCTATTTCCTTCTCCATCTCATTTACAGATGGGGAAATGGAGATTGTAAGGATTAAGTGATTTACCCAGGGTTACATAGCTAGGAAGTATTTGAGGTAAGATTTGAACTTAAGTCTTCCTGAATCGAGGCCTGGTATTTTATTCACTGCACCACTTTGCCACCCCTATTAAATAATACTTATGACCAAAAAATTGGGGCTTGTTTATATATTTTGATACTCCAGAGATGTGTCAGTGAACTAAATGATTCTTTTGTACCTCAATAGAGTAAATAGATCCCCAAACAATGGCTTATAGAGATAACTTTATTAGTTCTACTTCTTGACTCATATTCAGTTTATGTCTTTTGATTATAGAGGCTAGGATAGATGCTAGAAAACTGTCACATAGATGGCATCAAGAAAAAAGGTAGGTGGTAGTACGATAAAATCAGAAAGCAATGTTATTTGTTGAACATCATAAATTTTTTTAAAATTATGAACAAAACCACATGGAAAGATCTTTCTTGATTCTTTTGTAAAAACAAAACACCCCAAAAAGACAAATGAGGAGAAGGCCTTTACCCAAAAAAAGTACAATCCTAAGTTTTTCCCAATAATTAATTTATTTCAAATAATTTACATTTTCCTCTTAAAACAACTACCTGAGAAATTAAAGCATTAGAGTCTAGTCTTTCCCCTTTACTTACATTTCTTTTCATGTCAGCCTGCCCACCAAAATGGGTTAAAATCTCTCAAATCCTAATTTAAACAATGAGGTCGAGATAAGTAAAACTACAGAAACTCCTGCCAAGATCAGTTTCCTAATAGCCAAGTCACTCACCATATACCCCGAGGATATAAGCTCGGTTACTCCCAGTCTGTACTGTCTCTTTGTCAAATAGAAGCAGATTAAGAGATAAAAACTATGAAGGCTTCAGAGGTGACCTTGTATATCTACAAAAATGATGATGATGATATTACAGAACTGCAATATCATCAATGTGGGTCCTTCCTACATTGGTATGTTGGTAACACATCTAGTTTTGCTCATCTATTATCTGTCACTCTTGCTACATGACTAGAGATCATAGCTGTGAAGCTGAAAGGGACCTCAAAGACCACCTATTGTGACCATGTCTCTCTTCCTACCCTCAAGGCTGCTCTCTAAAATTCTTTGTTGTTATTTAGTCATCTCAAGTGTGTCTGAGGCTTTAGTCATAAAGACACTGGAGTCGTTTGTCATTTCCTTCTCTGGTTCATTTTACAAATGAGGAAACTGAGGCAAATGGCGTTAAGTGATTTGTCTAGTTCACATGGCTAGTAAATAAATATCTGAGGCCAGATGTGGAAAAATGGGGACACTAATGCGCTGTTGATGGAACAGTGAATTTATCCAACCATTTTGGAAGACTATTTGGAATTATACCCAGAGTCATAAAACTATGTACCCTTAGATCGATCAATATTTGTTCCCCAAGGAGATCAGGGGAAAAAGGAAAAGAACTTACCTGTTTCAAAATATTTATAGCAGTTCTTTTTGTGGTGGCAAAGAACTGGAAATTGAGGAGATGTCCTCTAATTGGGGAATGGCTAAACAAATTATGGAATATGATTGTGATGTAATATTACTGCACAGTAAGAAAACTTTAAGCTGGATAATATTTTTAAAACTTGGAAGGAACTATATGAGATAATGAAAAACAGAATGAGTAGAACTAAGAGAACATTATATACAGCTACAAATTTAATATTTGAAAAATAACTTGTGAATGCTCACTTCCAGAGAAGGAACTGAAAAATGGTAACACAAAAGCCACAATCTATATATACATATCTGTTTGCCAGATGATGCCTTCTATGGTGTGAGGAGGAGAGGGAGCAGCTGAGATATCTGGAAATAAATGCCATTATTAAAAACAAAAAGGAGAAGAAAAAAGTGTCTGATATCAGATTTGAACTCAGGAAGAGAAGTCTTCCTGACTCTAGGCTCAGCAGTCTATTCACTACACCACAGAAAATCTGCCAATATATCTTGGTGAAAGAAGCATCCATGAAGCAAACTCCCTATATTGATGAAATCTCGAATGCAGATAAAAATCAAAATAAAATGAAACTCTTTTGTTGTACAGACATCCAAAAAAATAATCTTAGGAATTCCGGTTTTAAAGATGAGGAAACCAAGGCCCCAGGAAAGTAAGTGATTTGCCTCAGGTCACCCAGGAAGCAAATATCAGAAGAAGGATTTAAAGTTAGGTCTTTGGACTTGCAAGCTAATGTTTTGTTACCATTTTTATGATATTGGCCCATCTCCTTTTCAGATTATATATTTCCTGCACATCTTTTACTCCATTTTCGTACTCTACTTTTAACTTCTCAAACAGTGTTGATATATATCATCTGATATCATTTTATATTTATATGCTTATAGCCTTATAAGAAAGGCTTGGGTCTTCCCATATTCTGCCCCTGTATCTTCATAACCTTCATTGGTAGAAATTCAAGCATGTCATAGTCATGTACAGGAAAGTACTAATAGAGCAGAATATTACACAGTGATGACTTCTTTTATCTAGCGTTGCTAGGGAACAAGTTATTTCACAGAGGCACCTAGGTGGTCTCAGATGCTCCCTAACTGTGTGACCCTGGGAAAGTCACTTACCCCTGTTTGCCTCAGTTTCCTCATCTCTCAAATGAGCTGGAGAAAGAAATGGCAAAACACTCCAAAACTTTTGCCAAGAAAACCCCAAATAGGGTCACCAGTTGGATATGACTGAATTGAGTGAACAATAACAAACAACAAATATTGATAGATTCAACCTACAGGAACAAAACTCTTGGTGGGGCTTCCTCAACAATTTTTTAAGAGTGAAGGCAGGACCTGAGAAAAAAAGGTCGAGGATAACTGATGTAGGTAATTGACACTTGGCTATTTTATCCATAAACTCTGTACTTCCAATTGTGGGGAAAACTGAAATTTAAACTATACTTTCTTCCTTTTTATTACATTATAGCAAGCCCTTATTTCAAAGAACCACTGATAAGTGTAAGTGCTCAAAAGTACTTGCATTCAATTTTCATTGTGGTGTCTTAAGCTGTCACAGCCCCCATTTGCTTACAAATGGAAGAGAGATCATTGGAATTTATTAAAAGCAAAGCCTATTGCTTCATTCAGTTACTTGGGTCTTCAGTCCTAGAATCTCACCCCAGATTCCCTGATTTTATATTTACTTTTTCTGTTTTATGATCTTCACTTGAAAAGCTGAGCTCTCGAAGCAAAAACCTGGCTCTTGGGGCTTATTTGATAGGAAAGGATGAACCCTCCCCTTTCCATCACTGACCATTCTAGTAACAGCCCCCTGCTGTGGTTGCTATGGAGGGAGAAGGAAGACACAAACAGTAGACAGAAGAGGGAGGGAGACAGACAGACTGACTTGACAGTGACACACAAGACAGAGAGGAAGAAATTCAAATAGACAGAGGGAGGAAGGAAGTGCCTGATATCTAATAAAGAAATGACTGTTATAAAAGGGATCACTGCTTCGTAAGTAGGGAAGTGTTTATACATATAGATTTAATAGGAAAACAAATGTAAATTAATTTAAGAATGCTACTATTCAAACTAGTATCTATATGGCTGTCTTTATATAATTTCTTTCTCAAAATCCTCCAAACCATTTGGCATAAACTACTGTATTGTGACCTGTTAAAATAAGTAACAGCTGTGATAATCCCTCCCGATTTATAGCAAGCAGTAAAGCACTGCATATACTGGTGATGCATATAAAACAATAAATAAGACCATTATCATTCTGAACTGATTGTCTGGGTAGGAATTATGATGATTTAGTTGAAATGGAGCTTCATGGAAATGTATCAGAATGTAATGATGTTCAGCTTTCTCTCTCCCCATTTCCCCAAACCATACTACTCCACATCTCCCCATGCATAAAAAACACAACCTCACTAATTTGGAGACTATGGAGTTGTCAGTTAGATGTCAAGGGGGCACTATCTTCATCATAAACACACCCTCTAAAAATAGAATGTAGCTCTGATGCATTTTTTCCCAAAGTTTACTATCTCACATTCTGCCATTCTGATTGGGCAGCTAGCTGGCACAGTGGATGGATGCTAGGTCTTGAAGAAGACTTCCTGGGCATCAAAAAGACTCATCTTCTTGAGGTCAAATCTGGCCTCAGACACTTACTAGCTGTAGGACCCTGGGCAAGTCACTTAACACTGTTTGCCTTAGTTTCCTGATCTGTAAAATGAGCTGGAGAAGGAAATGGCAAAACCACTCTACTGTCTTTACCAAGAAAACCCCAAGTGGGGTCATTCAAAGTTGGACACTACTGAAAATGACTGAACAGCAACAATGTATATTATAATTACCTTAGGGAAAGAGACAAAGTTAATGCAGCTTTGTACTACCCACAAGACTTGGCTTAGTGCCTTAGATACAGCCAACAAATATTTGTTTAACTGAATGAAATTTTACTACATAGAAGGATTCACTAAATAGAAATGTTAGATGGATCAAAGGATCTAACTTTGCTCATTCCAGTCTTGTGTATGTCCAGCCAATGTCTCATGGACAGAAAACCATCAAGACTCATGGTATCAATTAGGACGTGTATAGAAATTCAGTTAATATATGGAGGAAAGACTGACAGATCTAAATGCTAAGTAAATCTAGGGCTCAGGAACATATATTTCTCAAGGAAAAATAGAAAGAATGCTCTGGGATTAAACAAAGTGACTATCATTAAATATCTTTTTTTAAAAAAAACTTAATCCTGGCAAAAATGTCTGCACCTAGGGATGATGGTGGTAAAGATATTTATTCAAAGGTGCAAAAGATGCTAAATATAAGTCATATACACACTCATGAGTGATATTCATGCTCTCTGGGGAAATTTAAAAGTATAGACACCAAAAAAGGAAGCATATTGTTTGCAAATCAAAACCCAAACTTACCATAGAGCAATTTTCAACTGGTTTAAAATGAGACAGTGGAACATTGTCACCTGTTAGGAAAACACTATGACTTATTTATTTTATTTAATAGAAAAAAACAAACTTCCAGGTACTAGAGTTCCCACCAGCTTCTCCAAAAGCCATTTATCTTAGAAAGCTAGCTAAACTATAGCTTTTTATGGGAAGATTGCTATGTTAACATTTGGAAGCTCGGGCTACTTTTTTCTTATTTTCATAGCAAATCTGGGACTCCTTTTATTTTCAATAAAGCCCTCTTTCTTTCCATCAGTGCCCCCTAGTTACACATATAGTACAGATAATTACAGAGACAGTATTTACATCCATACCACTATGGCTTTTTCATTTGGTATTTACAACATTATTTCCATGTACTCATTTTGTCCTTTTGCAAAAGGGCAGTGCCACAATTGAGCAGCTACCCCCTTTCAGTTGAGTCTGTCAAGGGAAAATTATTAGAAATGGGGCAGGAGAGTAGTAATACATTTTATATTCCTAAGAAAATATGGAGATTTCCTGTTCTGGAAATGTGTTTCTCAGTTTGAACTGAACTATTTACTAATTTTGTACCAGTAAAGATGATACAATTCTGTGCTAAGAGTGCTGAAACTGGTGTCAAGGAGACCTGAGTTAAAGTCCTAATTTAGATACACACACAATTTTATTTGCCTCAGTTTCCTCATCTGTAAATGGGGATAATAAAAGCAACTACTTCCCAGGGTTTTTTATCAGTGTAAAGAAATCCATATATGTGTATGTATATAGTATGTACATTGGGGTAGCTAGATGATTCCATGGATAGAATCCTGGACCTAGAGTCAGGATGAATTGAGTTTAAACCAAACCTCAGACACTAATTGTATGACCCTAGTCAAGTCATTTATCCTCTGTTTGCCTTAATCCTCTAGAGAAGAAAAATAGCAAACCACTCCAGTATTCTTCCCCAAAAAATCCCAGTATGGGACATGTCTTCATGAAGAGTTGGACATGACTGAGTGACTCAACAACAACAATAATATATATATACATGTATTTGCGACACATATGCACACATACATGTGTATGTAGATATGCGTATGTTCTCCTCCATGCTTCCTTTTCCTCAGTTACCCAGACTCTCTAAGGCTGTTAAGAGTAACAAATTGGAAATAGCAGCCTAATTCTTTGCTTTAAGGTTTTAGTTGTCTTAATAAATGCAGCCTTTGAATCACAAATGGAGTGTACTCCCAAAGTTCATTTATAAATTGGTAGCAGTGAAATCAAAACACATTTCTTCATAGAAACAATGTTATTTTAAATCATTGTTAAAAGGGCAGCTAGGTGGTTCAATAGATAGAGCATCAGAGCCAGAGACATTAGGTCCTGGGTTCAAATTCTAACCCTTCATAGATATGTAACCCTGGGCAAGTCGCTTAACTCCAATTGCCTTTACTACACTTCTGCCTTGGAACCAATAACAGTATCGATTTTAAGACAGAAGGGAAAGGTTAAAAAAAAAAAACAAAAACAAAAACAAATAATGATAGTTCGGTTCTGGGCTAGTCCACAAATGCCTATGCAACTCAAATGGTAACTGAAATGCCATTAATTTTCAGTGAAAGAGCAGAACATTACACAGGTCCATGTAATTTGAAAATTCAACAATTTGAATAGAAGAAATTTTGATTTCCTTCCCCGCTCCAGCCCCATCTTCAGCAATGGTGCTTGAGGAAAAGAATTTTAATTTGTGGAAATTACTAGTGGACTTCAGAGTGCTCACAATAGTGAACTATTGTACTCAATCTTGCTTAAAATTGTCTGGTTTTTCCTTCTCTTTTTTGAGATAGATATATTAGGAATACCTAATTTAAAATACCTAATTTAAAAAACACTTGTTTATTAGCTCTGATTACACTTTTGATTTCTATTGTTTTTATTTTTTCTTACAAATGAATAAGAATGATATGAATATGATAATATGAAATATATGAAATATGTTGATTATATTGAAATATATGAAATAAAAAAAGATTGAAAATAGAGAAGGAAAGAGAAAATTTTTCCTGAGGACAAAACGAGGGAGGAGGTTAAAGGGTTCCTACATTATGGATGCAGAAGAAAGACATAGGATAAAACAAAATTGAGTTTTAAGTGACAAAAGAGAAGGAAAAAGATGGCAAGTGCACTCCCCCTTGAAGGGTAAGAAAGAATTTGGGTCTAGTACTTCTCTATACCATCCACTAGTTGGCACTGTCTGCACAAGATAGCATGTTTGCCATCCTGAGTGTCCTGAGTACAGAGAAGGCCTGTACAACTCACTGCCTGTATAAATGGGAGGTCTGAACATCAGATCTGCATAGATTTCAGTGAATACTTGCAATCACATCAATTGCTTTGCACAAGCAGCAAGTGGATGGTATGAGTTCATTTCCTAGTGGGTAAAAGTTATACAATCTCCCGTCTCTAACTCTCTCAGTATCTTTGTGGATGGCTTGATGAAGAGGAATAGAGAAGGAAAACTACTTTTTAAAAAAGATTTACCATGAAAATAGCCTCATTTATACTAAACTTCCAAAACAACAAAGGGATGAGGGACTTTTTAGACTGTCAATCCTATCACCTTTTATGGTCACAGAAGACATTCACAATTTTCTTCCAAAAATCTACTATAATAAACAAGTATGCCATTTATTAAAACAATGGTGGATCATAAATATGTCAACCCCTCAGTAGTTGGGTTAGTTGCCAAAGGTTCTAGGGGAATTAAAAGAGGTGAGACAGAAAGAAATAGGCATCCTACCCACTCCCCTTCTCAAGAAACAGGACCATGTTGCTTCACCAATTTTTGTAAATCAAGTCAACTAGCATTTATTAAATGAGTTATATGCTAGGTTCTATGCTAAGCACTGAGTGATTAATTATCATGAAGACTGTCACCTTTGTGGAGCGCAGATCATGAACCACTTATCATGAACCTATCAAGACTACCATTTTGATAGCAGGAACTACTTTTTTTTTTATCTTTGAACCCCAGGCATCTATGATTCATGATCCTGACAGGGGCTTAATAAAGGCGTGCTGATTCAGTGGATAGCAAGAGTCATGATCAATATTATGGAATTCAACCTGCATGAAGATTTTTGTCAATTATTAACCCTCAATCTCAATCTTTAAGAGTGTTGTCCAAATGGAGATCTAAATAACTCTGAGGCACTACCCTAACACCTAGAAAACTGGCCCATATAATAGTAAAGGAAAATGACAAATGTTGGAGGGTATGTAGCAAAATTGGGACACTAGTGCATTGCTGGTGGAGCTGTGAATTGATCCAACCATTTTGAAAGGCAATTTGGAATTATGCCCCTCTGGGCATTAAAAGACTGCATGACCCTTGATTCAACTATACCACTACTGGGTTTGTGCCCCAGAGAGATGCTAATGAAAAATGTTTGTACAAAAACTTATAGCTGAGCTTTTTGTGGTGACAAAAAATTGGAAAATAAAAGGATGCCCTTCTGTTGGGGAGTGGCTGAACAAATTGTGGTACATAATAGTGATGGACTACTATTGTGCTATAAGAAATGATAAAGTAGGATGATTTCTGCCTGAAAGATCTGCATGAAATGATGCAGAGTGAAATAAGCAGAACTGGGAGAATATTTTACACAGTAACAGCAATATTGTACAATGATCAACTGGGAAAGGCATGATCTGGGACAATTTTGAAGGTCTTATGACAAAGAATAAAGCAAATTGGGAGTTAGAAGAATCTGAGAAGCTTCATGGAGAAGGTAGCTGAGTTTAGCCTTGAAGGAGTAGAAGTTGGCAGGATCATGGACCTAGAGTTAACCTTAGAAGTCATCTAGTCCTATTTCCTTATTTTACAGTTGCAGAAACTAAGGCCCAGAGAAGTTAAATTTTGACCAGAACACATGAAAAAATAAGGGTTGATTTTACAAGTAACAAACTTATACGCTTAAATAAAAATTCTTACTCTTTGACTTAGTATCAGTTCTAAGACAGAAGAGCAGCAAGGGCTAGACAATTGGGTTTAAGTGACTTGCCTAAGGTCATGCAACTAGGAAACATCTGAGGCCACATTTGAACCCAGGTCCTCCTGACTCCAGGCCTGATGTTTTATTCACTGTGCAGCCTAGCTGCCCCCTTTAACACTTTTCAAAAGAAAGCCTAAAAGCAGAATTTTAAAAAAATGATGGTAAAATAGAAAATGCTAAATCTGGAGCCAGAAAGATCTTAGGTACAAATCTTATCTTGGATGCTTGAACATGGGCAATAACTGAATGCCTCAGTTTTTTCATCTCTAAAATGTGGATTTCAAGAAAGGAGCAGAGGGATACCTGCCTGTGCCTGTACTGGGGTAGGGGATGGTATGTTGAGTTCAGGCAACAGCAAGTAGTTTAATTTGGCTGGAACATTGCTTCAAAAGGGGAGTAATGTGAAATAAGGCCCAACAGGCATGCTGGAGCCAAACCGAAGGGCCTTGAATACAAAGAGATAGCTACAAAATTTAATTTTATTTAATTTCACCATTGCTGAGCCTTAAATTCTAACTACTGGGAGCACTGCAGCCTCTGTTGAAGGCTATCAGCAGAATGTGGGTGGCCAGTAATCAATCATATTTGGCTTTCAAATGACCAGTTACTCCGCTTCTGTAGGGAGGCAATAGCCACAAGAATGCCCTGGAACTGGAAAAGAAGCCACAAGGTTACTATTATACTCCTCCCTGACAAAGCTCTCCTCCAACTAACCCATCAGAGGCTTAATCTTTCTTCTATCATTTATTAGAACATCTTAGCTCATTTCAAGACAAAGTAAAACCATCAAGGACATTTTGGGGCTGGAGCCAACAATATGCTGTAAAGGGAGGTAGGAGAAGGGGAAACAGATTAAGAACCATATGGCAAAGATAATCTTACAGGAAGAAAAGTATGTGCATACAGCCCAATCAATGTGCTTGTCCTCTTATTAAAGCAGGCACTGATTTTTGGAAAAAAATAAATCTGGATTCTTTAAAAATGCTACTTTCAGGAGTAGCTAGGTAGTACAGTGGATAGAGTTCCAGATTTGGAGTTTGGAAGATCTGGGTTCACATTTGGCCTCAGACACTTTCTCATCATGTGACCCTGGGGCAAGTCACTTAACCCTGATTGCCTAGCACTTGCCACTCTTTTGTCTTAAAACTGATACTAAGGGAGCAGCTAGGTGGTTCAGAGGATTGAAAGTCAGCCTAGAGATCAAATCCTAGGTTCAAATCAGGTCTGAGATACTTCCTAGCTGTGTGACCCTGGGCAACTCACTCAGTCTCCATTGTCTAGTCCTTATCCTTCTTCTGCCTTAGAACAAATAAACAGTATTGATTCCAAGACAGAAAGTAAGGGTTAATAATAATAATAATAATACATTTGGTCTTTCTTTGGACAGTATAAAAATTAAAAATTTTAAGATTTATAATTTGAGGCTTCAGTCAGGAAGACCTGAGTTTGAGCTCTGTCCCTCATACACAGTGACTGTTAAGTTACTCTGGGGAAGTCACTTAACCTTTCTTTACCCCAGATGACTGTCTAAAACGAAAAGATAATGCCAATCTGCATTAGTAGATAGAATTTCTTTACTGGAGGTCCCTATACCAATTAAATCACCAGTCTATTAAAAAAAAAAGAGAAACAGAAACAGAAAGGAAGAAAAAAGAAAAAGAAAGAAAGGAAGGAAGGAAGAGAGAGAGAGAGAAAGAAAGGAAGGAAGGAAGGAATGAAGGAAGGAGGAAAGGAGGAAAAAAGGAGGGAAGGAAGAAAGAAAGGAAGGAAGGAATAAAGAAAGGAATGAAATACTATTACTAGCTTGTAAGAAAGAGTTCTTTGCAAACCACAAAGTGCCATCTGAACATAAGCTGTTACGACTATCTTTCCTTCCTTTGTGTATCTCATACAGTCATCATGTTCCCATTTGTATCACAGTTACTTGTTTATATGGCATAGAAGGCTGTGAGCTCAGTGAGAGCATCTGCCTTAATCTTTGTATCTCCCTCACTACCTGGCATAGTGCTGTGTATGCATATAATAGACACTCAGGAATGGTTATTGAAGGAATTCTGATAGTGAGAGAATGTCAGGAATGGAAGAATCCTGGTAGAACTCCTAATGCTATCCTCCCCATATTTCAGATGGGGAAACTGAGACCTAAAGAGGAAAGTAGAGTGCCCTTGGTCACATTGCTCAAAACTTAGCATGGTCTTGAACCCAAGAGTCCTGACTCTAGATTTAGTACTATTTCCACTATACCATTGTTGTTGTTTAATTGTTTCAGTCGTGTCTGACTCTGTGATCCCATTTGGGGTTTTCTTGGCAAAGATACTGAAGTGAGTTGCCATTTCCTTCTCCAGAATATTTTAAGGTGAAGAGCTGAGGTGAAGAGGGTGAATGAAGTGACTTGCCTAGGGTCACACAGCTAGTGTCTGAGGTCACATTTGAATTCAGGTCTTCCTGATTCCAGGCTTGGTGCTCTATCCACTGAGCTACCTTTACCACTAGGTAGAACTAACTCTTTTGTTTCTATCAACAAGCAGTACAACAATCAATCACTTCAAAACTGGAGATACTCTTCGAGGTTTCTGTACAACACTTCACCATCTGATGATCTACTCAAAAAATGCACTGAAAGAAAATCAGTCTCAGTATAGAAACTTGCTAGTTCTACCCAAGATTCAGAGGACTATAAGTTTAAGAAATGAGATATATTGCCAATTACATCAATACATCAAGGACCTGTGACTTTGTTATTGTGGAAACTTTCCACAAACACAGATCACTACCATCTATGATTTAGCAAACAGTCCTAGAGAGAAGCAGGAGACTCAGAAAAGTTAAGCAACTTGCCCAAGGTCACAAAGCTAATGAGTCCATATGTATTCCTTAAGTGCCTACTATGTGCCAAGCACTGGGCTAAGTGCTGGAGATACAAAGACACTCGAAAACAGTCCCTGACCTCAAGAAACTCATAGACTAAATGGGGAGACAACATGAAAACAACTAGGATCTAACAAAATATATACAGAATAAAATGGAAATTATCTCAGAGGGAAGGCACTAGCATTAAGGGGAACTGGGAAAGTGTCCAGGCCAGGATTTGATCCCAGATTTTTAATGTTATTAAGAACCTACTATGTAAACAAGGCTAGGTAGCACAGTAGATGCAGCACCAGATCTGGAGTCTGGGAGGTCCTGAGTTCAAATGTAGCCTCAGACACTTCTTAGCTATGTAACCCTGGGCAAGTCACTTAACCACAATAGCTAGCCATTGCTTGCCCTTCTATCTTAGAGTTGTTACTTAAGACAGAAAGTAAGGGTTTAAAAAAACCCTACTATGTGCCAGGCTAGATGCTGGAGATACAAAGACAAGAAAGAAATTGTCCCTGTTTTCAAGAAACTTACATTTGTAATAAAACCTTAAAACAGTTCGTTTTAAAAAGTAAAGCATAAATTCAACAAGCCAGGACACTCCTGAATGACTTAATGTAAAAGAATGCTCTCCACATTGAGAGAAAGAATTGTGGGAGTAGAAATGCAAAAGCAAAACATATGATATCACTCATCACACGTATATATAGTATATATAGGTATGTGATTTGGGGTTTAGGCCTTAAAAAAATCTCTCTAGCAAAAATGAATAATCTGGAAATAGGTATCAAGTGACAACATTTGTACAACCCAGTGGAATTGCTTGTCAGCTCTAGGGGGTGGGGGAAGGGAAGAGGGGAGGGAAAGAAAATGAATCATATAAATATGGGGAAAAATTAATTAATAATTTTTTAAAAAGAAAGTAAAGCACAAAAGTTTAAAAGTAACCCAAAGATAGGTTTGTAAATCATTGCATTTATAATGTTACTCATAAGCCTTCAGTTTGTTTTCCACTGCCTGAAGACAAAACACAAACTACATAGCCCCACATTCAAGATTCTACACAATATGATCCAATCACTTTCTCCATTTTACCCTCTACTCTTCGGTTCTTACTGTCTGTATGGTATTTATCACTGTATACTATGTGTGCTCACATAATTTCTCATGGCTAAAATTGTCTCACTCTACCCATTCCTTATTAATTCAAAGCCCACCTCTCTGGCTTTATATTGATGATTTTTCACTCAGATAGTAAAGGCATGGGCTAGGTCTTTTCCTTCCATCTTTTCTTTCCTTCCTTCCTTCCTTCCTTTCTTGCTTCCTTCCTTCTTTCCTCCCTCCCTCCCTTACTTTCTGTATTAGTAAAAACTCTAAGCCAGAAGGGCAAGGACTAGGCAAATAGGGTTAAGTGGCTTGCCCAGGTCATGCAGCTAGGAAGCATCTGAGGCCAGATTTATACTCAATTCCTCCTGACTCCAGGTCACCCCTTTTACATCTGTCACCCCATAATGCCCTGAATTTAACAAGCAGTCTTCAATAAAAAGGTACTGACTCAATTATGAAAAAGTGTTGCACTTTTGACTTCTCCCTGGTGGCCTCTGAGTGCTATGTCTATCAATTCCATAAATATTTGGAGTAGTAGATAAAAGGCTAACTTTGCAATTGGGAAGGTCTGGGTTCATATTCCACCTCTAATACCTATTGCCTGAGCGACCCTGAGCAAGTCTTTTAACTAATCTCTCCACCATCTATACCATGTAGTCCCAGAAAGTCACTCAAGTTTCAGTTTAAGTGCCTGGCTTAAGATCACAAAGCTAATGAGTTAACAAATCAAATTTTAAAAGTATTTCTTATGCACCTACTAAGTTCCAGGTACTGTGTCAAGTGCTGGAGATGTGAAGAAAGGCAAAAATTATCCCTTACCTCAAGTAGTTCACAGTCTAATGGAGGGGGTGATAACATACAAACTACATCCCAACAAGATATATACAAGATAAACTGGAGATAATCAGCAGTAGCACAGAGGTTCCCAAACTTTTTTGGCCTACCTTCCCCTTTCCAGAAAAAATATTACTTAGCCCCCTGTAAATTAATTTTTTTAAAAATCTAATAGCAATTAATAGGAAAGATAAATGCACTTGTGGCCATCACCGCTTCCCTGGATCGCCGCAGCACCCACCAGGGGGTGGTGGCGCCCACTTTGGGAATCACTGCAGTAGTATTAAGAGGGATTGGGGAAGTGTCAAAGACAAGATTTGAACTTAGGTTTTATGACTCTAAGTCCAGCACTCTAATCATTATGTCAACCAATTGTTTATTGAGCAAGCATTTACTAAGGACCAATAGAGGAGCTGCCAATCTACAATGACGAAGAACAACTTCATGCTGAGAGTTGCTTGCCCTGATGAAACCCTAACTCACACATGAATATGAAAAAAGAGAAAACAATATGATAACTATAATCAAAGAGCTTAGCTTTTTTACTAGGTCTATAAACTCAATTTAGTTCATGTTTCTTTCTCATAGGGGCACACGCCTTACAGTGTGGTCATAATTCATGCATTTGCTAGACAGCTCCAGTCATGTTGACCACTGGACTTTGGTGGCTCTAGAAAAGAGGGTGAGGATGATGACTTTGTACAAGGCTGCCTCACTTTAGTCCAATATTCATGAGTCAAAAGATATCAGCAGTGATGCCATTTTGGTTCTTTTCCAGTACAAAGGACAACAACTAACCAACCAGACAGCTGGCCAGATCATGAGTACATGCTGTGTTATAGAATCTAGGGAAAGTTGAACTGGTCCACACAAAAATCAAATCCATTATCTCATTTGAATGACCCTGTGAATGGAAGAGAAAACTGAGGTGTTTGATGTTATTGCCAAGCATCTAGAGAATCTTTTAAAAAGTTTAATTAAGTATTCCCAGGAAGCCAGATGCTTCTAGATAATGTATGACTCACAGAAAACAATCTGTTATCTTTTTTTTTCTGGTCAAAAATCTGGTCCTTTCTGATACTATAACAAGTAATATAGAAAAGCACATTGATAATTGGGAAAAATAAAATATTACAGATGTAAAATAATAAGAAAAAAGGATAAAAAAGGAAAACTCATTGGACTGAATGGCTTTTAAATCAAGAATACCTGGGTGGTTAGGAGAGGAGAGGAAGAATGATAACTGTGTTCAAATACTTGAAGGGCTTTCATATGGAAGGATTTTTCTGTTTGGCCTTGAGAACAAAAGAAGGTGTAATAATAATAGCTGACATTCATGCAGTACTTTAAGGTTTGAAAAGTACTTTACAAATATTATCTCATTTGATCTTCATAACAATCTTGGTAAGTAGGTACTATTATTAGGCCTATAATACAGATGAGGAAATGGAAGCAGGATGTTTAACAGACTTGCCTGTGGTCACACTGCTAATAAATATTTGAGGGCAAATTTGAACTCAGGTCTTCCTGATTTCAAGGCCAGCACAATACCCAATGTGCTTCCCAACAGTCTCTAACAATGAGTGGAGTTAGAAGATGGGTAAATTTATGTTTGGCTTATGGAAAAACTGCCTAACAATTGCACTACTAAAAATGGAATGGGTTCTATTAAGAAGCAGTACAATAAATCCTTGCCCCTCTCACTAGAAGTCTTCAAGCAAAGTATGGATGTCCACTATTCAAATATATAGTCGTCCCTTGCTATGTCATAGTTCACTTATTGTGGCTTCACTGTATCGTGTCTTTTAAAAAATATATATCTAATTTGTATTGTGGAGTTTTTGCTATATCGCGGGATTTTGTGAATGAATACTATTCTGTAACAATGGAAATGCAGTATGCCATTACCACTTGTACAAGTTATAAAGTGTTTATAAAAGTGTGGGAAAGGTTAATAAGAATGTGGAAAAGGTTTATAGGAGAGTGGGAAGGGTTTATAAAGCCTTAAAATATATATAAATAATAAAATAAATTTAATGCTGCTACTTTGTGGATTAATAGGTGAGGAATCACTGTATGCCCAAGAAAGCACCTGCTTTGGAGAAGGGCCAGCTGCTGACCAACTGCCATCAATAGGAAGGAAAGCCCAAGGACCTTGGGAACAATAACATTCCTCCAGATCCCTGATCCTGTTTCTAACCCAACCCCTAAGCTATTATTCAGGAAAGCAACCTGGGTAAAGGAATGGGAGCAGCTATCCCAACCAACTACCAACCAACTGGACTAGATAATATAGCAAGGCAGTAGGGAGGGCAGGGAAAGAGCCCTAGGAAGCAACATGTGCCTGTCTCAAGTAAATTAATCCATCTAGTTGTTGTTGTCCTTTGTACTGGAAGAGGACCAAAATGACATCACTGGTAATATCTTTTGATTCGTGCATAAATTGGATTTAACTGAGGCAGAGTTTTACGAAGTCAATAACCTCACCCTCTCAGAGTTGTCAAAGTCCAATGGCAAGACAAAAGGCAAGAAGATTGGTGATTCAGAATGCAGTGGATGACCGTGGCTTCTTTGATGTCTAACCAAGCTCTACAAGTCCACAGTGCCTGTTTTGGCCCACCTTAATGGCAGTTGGAATTGGTCTCATCCACCTCTTCTGCCTGAGGAAGTCTTCATATGCCTAGGGTAGATATCCCCTCTAAATCACCGACAAAACCAGACAGTTATTCTCAACCTGTCAGCTCGCCTACCTTTCCACACAACCACAGCTTCTTGAAGCCACAGTGGAGAGCTGGGTGGCAGGAAATTACCAAAGGAGGAAAACAGCCCTGAAAAGGGCTCAATAAGCCCTCACACCAGAGGTGTCTTCCCTGAGCACCTCATAGACCCCAATCCATCCATTACTACTATCTTCACCTTGATCATCACCTTGTTTGAGAGCAGATCATCACCTGCAGCTACTTAGACTGCTACAAATGGGCAGGTACTACAGTTCTTGCCATCTTAACAGCCACAGGTCCCAAAGATCCAGAAGAAAAAGTTCACAGAAACAAAAAGTCTTTAGAATTGTGAAATGGTTCGTCTTCAGAGAAGGTGACATTAAAGAAGGTAAATGTTGTCATTATACCTAAAAATCATGACACTTTTCCATCTGACTTGCAGTTAAAAGCTCCTGTCTGTTTTCTCTCAGCCATGAGAATATGAACTCCGTGATTATCTCTCTTTTCTATTTGTATTCCTGGAACTTAGTAGAGTGTTTTCTCCAAAAACGAGTGCTTAATACTTATTCTTTCATTCATAAAAGGAAGATTCTTGTTCATATTTGTACAAGTTAGTTTCTTCCAACTCTGATATCCCATGATTCTGTTAATAGTCTGTATCTCTATAGCCAAACACACCTATTCTCTTGTTGACAGGCCATAAATATCTGTATATATGTTTGTTCAACAAGCGCCTTCTGAGTCATTTGGCTACAGATTGTTGGGAAATCAGTTCTAGAATCATCTTGTTCAAGTTTAAGGAAGACTCATGGCTATAGCATCTACTCCTATTTCTCCTGTAGATTCTTCTTTTCCTCAGTTGGAATTGCCACCATGTTTGGGGGTCCTCTGCTCTGCAGAGAAAATTCAGTACACAGGATCAATAAATCCCATCACTTGCTAAAAGCATGGCATTAAATGGACTGGGAGGACAGGCTAGATTAAATTCAGGGATGGCTTGGTGACATCGCCACTTGACCTTTCTCTCAGGCTAGCACTTAACACTCTTCAGTTCCTAAGCCTAGAAATCTACTAATTCGTTTTGAAGCAAGGGTTATGTGTGTTTTTGCCCAGTTCCACTCCACCTTTTCTTTTTCTATCTTTAAAAATTTCATTGTTTTTAGACTAACTGCAGGAATCCCTCTGTAACTTCCTGAGGCAGTAGAGTATGTAACCCTAGGCAGCATTCTGCTAAGACTGGGATGTCAGGGAAAGCTATTATGAACTAGAGGTAGGTGTTTGTCTCTAAAAGCAAACCCTGAGAATGAAACAGGTTATTGAGGGTGTGAAGCAAAACTGCCTGGTAAATACTGACTCTTTTGTATCTTTCAAAATACAGCTCAGTGATACTATGTTAATGAGAACATTAGAAAACTTAGAAAAAAAAACAGAAATGGAAGTCTTCAGTTCAAATCTGGCCTCAGTGACTTTCTAGCTGTGTGACCCTGGGCAAGTCACTTAGGTCCCATTGCCTAGTCCTTACTGCTCATCTATCTTGCAACCAATACACGGTATTGGTTTTTAAGACAGAAGTTAAGTGAGGAAGGAAGGAAGGAAGGAAGGAAGGAAGGAAGGAAGGAAGGAAGGAAGGAGGAAGGAAGGAAGGAGGAAGGAAGGAAGCAAGCAAGCAAGCAAGCAAGCAAGCAAGCAAGCTATGGCCTTATTTTAAGTTCTATGACCAATTCATTACCTGATCTCAAGTAACACATTTATAATATTCTGTTACTAGGCTTTCCAACATGCAAAATGGAGACATTTATCTCATTAGTGGTTGAAATGTGCTGATGTTTAGTTAGGTACCCTACTTAATCACAAAGCTAAGAGAAAGTTTCCTTTTGAACATGCTGGAAAAAAGTACAAGGTTCTTTTGGTCTCCTTGGAGGGGAGGGCGGCGCTCCAAGCTATCCACATATATTGCTCTAAAATGATCTAAGATTCCACTGAATCAAGACATTTTGAGTACTAAAGTCCATGGGTTAAAATAGGAAACCACATTCTTCTCTTGTGAATAAATGATTTCTCAGCTTCTGATTAGTGAAGCTAATTGTGGTGAAATATTAGAAGCTACTAAGATAATATGGAACTTGTAAAAGGTGATGGATTTAGAGTTAGATGTCCTGAGTTTGAATCTCAGTTTTGCATTGACCACTTGTGTGACCTAAAGCACGTCATTTAACCTCTCATAGACTTAAGTTTCCTTATTTTAAAAAAAAGGATTGGGGGGCAGCTGGGTAGCTCAGTGGAGTGAGAGTCAGGCCTAGAGACAGGAGGTCCTAGGTTCAAACCCGGCCTCAGCCACTTCCCAGCTGTGTGACCCTGGGCAAGTCACTTGACCCCCATTGCCCACCCTTACCACTCTTCCACCTATGAGACAATACGCCGAAATACAAGGGTTTAAAAAAAAAAGGATTAACTGAATTCTGAAGTCTCATTTAACCAATATAGATTGATTCCACATCTTCTAAAAGAGCCTCTCTTTTTCTGGCAGCTTAATGGGAAAAATATAGAGAAGGGTTAGATTTCAATCTGATGAACTTGCCAGAGGAGGATTTGCATCTTCTTAAGAGGTAGACAGGTGCTATAGTGGGAAGACCTGAGTTCAAATCCAGCCTCAGCTTCTTAGTAGCTGTGTGACATGAACAAATTGCTTAACCCTGTTTGCCTCAGTTTCCTCAACTGGAAAATGAGATGGAGAAGGAAATGGAATGGCAAACTGCTCCAGGACCTCTGTCAAGAGAACCCCAAATTCTATAACAAAGAGCAGAACACAACTGAAATGACTGAGCAATGGCAATCACTCTTCCCATTTTAGTCCATTCATGCTCACCTGAAAGTAATAAAGAACAGCAGAGATGATGTACTATAAGCTAAAGTATCTGTCCTTTATCTTCAGCCCGTAAATTCTTAAGGAGTAGGGGCTGGATCTTTAGTCTATTATGAGCAACAGCTAGCTTACTAACTTGTGTACTCAGTGAATAATAAGTAGCTATCATAGTAACAGAGATTTTAGTTTAAAGCCCTTACTGTAAAATGCATCCCACAAATTGTAGTGCACACTTATATGTATATACAAAGTCGCCTACTAAAACATCAACACATTTCAACCACTCATGGAGATGAATGTCTCCATTCTACATATTCTACTGACTATCCTAAGGAAATGCTTCCTAGCAATTAGGGCTGTCTAAAAATGCAATGGATTGTTTTGTGAAGTAATGAACCCCCCATCACTGAAAGGCTTCAAACAAAAGCAGACTTAAGACCATTTTTGTGGTGTTAGGGAGGAAGGGTCTTCAAGAATGTTACGAACCAGATGGTTTCAGAAGTTCCCTACATCTCAGTGATAAGATAGTTCAGAGCTACCTTATTTATGTGTCTTTAAATAATCTCAATTATTCATTGTAAATCACTTTTCATACTTTTCCAGTATAAGTACCCAAAGGATACTTTCCCAGTATCCAAAGGATAATTAGTCCTATCCTCTTCTCAAGCAATTATCACAGTTATGAGATTTAGTGGTCTCATACATTAATAACTGAAAGATCTGTGATTCCAGCAGCAGCAGAAAAAACTTCTAATATGGAAAGTTTCTCCACTGAGATAGCTAGTAATTTGTTATTTAGTAAATAAGTTATAGAGGCTTCTCTAAAACAAAAAGAACCTATTTGTCCAGGATCACACAGCAGATGAGACTTTTGCCCCCCTGCCCTTGTGACTCTATTTCTTCTCTTGATGTCTAATATGTATTTGCTTTGAGTGCTGTGTGCCTGCCTGGTCTTACCTTGTTCTGACTTTCAGACCCCTGATTCAGCCTTGTCTGTGGATTTTTAGGTCCCTTTACTGGATCAAGCCACTCCCCAAATTCTATCCCTATCCCTATCCCTTGTGCTTTCCTTGCTGCTTCAAATTTCCTTGACCCAGATCTTCAGCCTGCATCTGTATCCCACTGTCCTGGATTTTAGTTCCTAAGAACATAATGGTACTAAAACAAGCCTGCAATCCACATGTTCAGTTGAGAGCCACTAGATGGTGCCAAATCTGGCCATGAAAGGAGCAAGCCTTGTTAGGAGGATGAAATGGGGGAGATGGTATATGAATGATAAAGCACTGTTGAAATGAATACCACTGAGCTCTGTATCCAGGACTCTTCTTTCCTTGCATCCTTCCTGTGCCCTCTGACCCCTGCTCTGCCGAAAATGTAGCTTCACAAGTAACAAAGCTGCCACATAAAGACAATTTTGAATCAAATTTCTTTTTTGGGAAAGCAATGGCCAAAGAGACTTAGTAAGTTGTAGCATCCTGACCTGTGAGATGGATATTCTCTTCTTCCAAAAGGAAGACCACACTTCTGACTCTCCAAATAACATTCACACCTACTGGATGGAGATTCTTAACTTTTTTAATATGTCTAACAAACTGGTAAATCTAATAGACCCTTCTTCAGAATAATGTTTCTAAAATGCAAAAAATAAAATATGTGAAATTTACAAAGGAAACTGAGGGCAGTGAAATCCAGTTACCAAAATACTTTTTTTTTTCTATTTTTTTAAGACCCTTAACTTCAGTGTATTGTCTTATAGGTGGAAGAGTGATAAGGGTGGGCAATGGGGGTCAAGTGACTTGCCCAGGGTCACACAGCTGGGAAGTGGCTGAGGCTGGGTTTGAACCTAGGACCTCCTGTCTCTAGGCCTGACTCTCACTCCACTGAGCTACCCAGCTGCCCCTACCAAAATACTTTTTGAAAAAATAAGTTCATAAATCTACAGGAACAGATGCAGGATGAAATAAGCAGAACAGGAGAACACTGTACACAGTAACAGGAATATTGTTAAATGATCAACTGTGATAGATTTAGCTATTATCTGCAATACAATGATCCAGGATAATTCTGAGGGACTCAAGAACAAAGAACGTTATCTACCTCCAGGGAAAGAACTGTTGGGAGTCAGATGAATGCAGATCAAAGCATATTATCTTTCACATCAGTGTATTTATAACTTTCTTTGGGGTTTTGGTTATATATGAATGTGCTCTTACAACAATGACCAATATGAAGTGTGTTTTATATGATAAAAATAAAATTTAAAAAGATATAAGTTCATTCATTTTCCAGCTATGTGACCCTGAGCAAGTCATTTATCCCCCATTTCCTATTCCAGTGATGGACAAACTTTTTAAAGAGGGGACCAAAGGAAAGGAAATGCTCATCTGTCATTCTGTTTCTAAGGCAACTCTTTTGAAGTTTCATTGTATTGTATCCTATTCATTGTATTCATCAGACTAGGAATAATGTCATGCTGCTGGATAGAACATTTCAGGTGGCCACATCTGGCCCACAGGCCATAGTTTGGCCATCACAGGCTAGTCCTTTTCACTCTTTTGCCTTGGAACCAATATACAGTATTGATTCTAGGATGGAATATAAGGGTTTAAAAATAAATAAGTTCATGGATGCCAAGTAAAAAATAAGTTCAGGATCTCTGGGATCTGTGTTTTCCTAGGTGTGGATACTCCATTAATCAACAAAGGCTTCTCTAACTTAGAAGAAAGTCACTGATAATTGCTGAAAAATCCACCCCTCTATGGTTTATCTGATGATCAACATCTCTGATTTTAGCTAAGCTGAGTCTCAGACAACAGGAATAGTCTGCCATTAGGACTGTTCAGAGGTAGTTTTCCAAAAGGGTCTTTATCTGTCATCAGACTTTGCCTATGTGTTTTCACAGTCAGTTCCAGTGACTCTTTCTTACCTCTAGTATCAAGCATAAACTCTACTATATATTTGGCATTTAAATCAAAGCTAAAGATATATATGTCCCTAATGTCCAGAATGCCTCCCCTCCTCATTGCCACAACTTAGAATCTTTGGCTTTCTTTAAATCTCAGGTACCATCTTCAACAAAAGGATTTTCACAGGTCAGTTAAGTGGCTTAGTGGATAGAGAGTCAGGCCTGGAGATAGGAGGTTGTAGGTTCAAATCTGACTTCAGACACTTCCTAGCTGTGGGACCCTGAGCAAGTCACTTAATCCTTATTGTCCTTACCTCTATTCTGCCTTTCAACCAATACTTAATATTGCTTCTAAGACAAAAAGTAAGGATTTAAAAAAAAAAAAAAGAACTTTCTCACAGATAGACTTCCTTGCTTCCCTTTTCTAGCTACTGGTGGTATTTTCCTTTCTAAGATTACTTTATACATATCTTTTAGAATCTCAATCTGCCCCATTAGAGCATGATTGATTGATTGATTGAAAGTAGAACACCACTCTCAAATCCATAAATAACCTTATATGCTCTTGGGTTGGATGCTGGTTTGACAGTTTCTCAAAGTGACTTTTCTGTTCTGTTCTGTTCTTTTTTTTTTTTTAATCTTCATCTTCGTCTTCTCTCTTAGAATCAATACTGTGTATTGGTTCCAAGGCAGAAGAACAGTAAGGGATAGGCAATGGAAGTTAAGTGACTTGCTGAGGGTCACACAACTAGGAAGTGTCTGAGGCCAGACTTGAATCCAGGACCTCCCATCTCCAGGCCTGGTTCTCAATCTGCTATGCTGCCCATCTGCCCCCCAAAGTAACCTTTCTATTTTGTTCCCCTACTCAATAAACTTTAGTGGCTCTCTATTATCTCTAGAGCAAAATATAAAATTCTCTGTTTAGTATTTGCAAGACCTTCATAACCTATTTCCATCCCTTTTATACATTATTCTACTCTCTACTCTCTACATTCTAGCCATACTGTATTCTTACTATTTAGTACTACTTACTATTCTACAATTCTTTTTCACTTAGCAGTCCCCCATACTTAGAATACTTTCCTTCCTTACCTCACCAATTCGCTTGGATTTCCAGACTTTCAATCAAAGCTCAACTGAAGTATCATCCTTAATATGAGCTCTTTTACCTCGTTGGGCCCTAGTGCCTTACCCTTCCCATATCCCCTCCACCCACCCAAATTATCTTGTATTTATTTTCTATATCATTATGTATGTGCATATTTTCTCATCCAATAGAATACAAACTCCTGGAGGGCAGGAATTGTCCCACTTTCATCTTTGTATCGCCAGCACCTAGCACAGTGCCAAGAACAGTGGGTACTTAATGAACACTTACTGACTGCTTGACAAGTGAAAAATAAGAGAAGCAATTCTCATTACAGTCTTTAAGGTCTGAAATGTTAAGGGTAAATGGCAGGAAAACAACATAATCAAGAGAAGCAGGAAATCAACTTCTTGAAGAAAAGCACTCAACCTACAATTATCTTAATTCTCTTAAGTGGCCACATTACTTTCTATCCAAAGTAGGTGCAGAAAAAATACCCTGGCAGTGCATCTCCCCTTTTGTTATTAACTATCTGTTCTCCTAGGAAAGATTTCTGTCCTCTGTTAGCCCAGAACATGTGATTTATCATCCATTTCAGCCAAGTTCTTGGTATCTATGATGTGTACCCCTTGCTTTCTCTCAAGCACATTCTTATTTCAAAATTAATCATCTGGCTTTAACTTGCCAGTGAAAATTTCAAAGAATAAAAGGAAGGGAGGCTCTCTGGTTGTTAATGGTCAGGGGCCATCAGTGGTAAGCATAACACAGAAACGGTATTGATGGGAAGTCATTTACAATGGATGGGAAAAGTAAATGTGATTTCCTTTTCACTGGTCCCAGGATAGAATCAGAAAGAACAAAGGCAGCATTCCTGAGATGCCTCAATTATTCCAGGATGAGGAGACATTTGTATCTTTCCTTTTATCAGTATTTATCAAGGATACTCCACAGGCCACTTCACTTTCATTTCCAAGCTCCTAAGACTTTAAAGGAAAGATACCAGACAGCTCAATAAGAATGGAATCAATATGCTTTGCTCTGAATAATAGACAGCATTTGACCAAATATCTGCAATTTACTGATGAGGAAACTGAGGCCCAGGGACTTGCCCAAATTTATACAGGTAGTTATTGGAAAATCTAAGACTAGAATGGATACTGTAGGATAGAAGGAACCTCTGAGGTATCTAGTTCAACTTCCTAATTTATAGATGAGGAAATTGAGTCTGAGAGAGATGAAATGACTTGCTTGAAGTCAACATAAGTAGCTTGGGATCAGAACCCAAAGGATCAAATATTCAGAGGTGGAAGAGGCCTTACCGCCATCTAATCCAAATCTCAGATGAAGAACTTTATAATGAACAACTTTACAAATGAAGAACTAGGGCCAAGAGAGGTGACATGACATAAGATCATACAGGTAAATAGTAGGAGATCCAGGTCTCAAACTGATCCCTTGACCCCCAAACCAGCCCTCTTTCCACTGAACCACTGTTTTCCTCGATGTAGAATTATTTAGGGTGTCCCCAAAGTCTTTAAATTACTAAAAAGACTTTTGGAATATCCTGGAGAGCACTTTCATATATATTATCTAATTTAATTCTCATGTTAACTTTATGAGGTAGGCAAGAGATTTTCCCCACACTATGCAAATGAGGAAGTTGAAGTTAGTCCAAGGAGGTAGAGCTGGGTTGCTCCACGTGAGGTCTTGTCTAGAGGAATCCAGTTTTTCTGACTCTAGATCTAGTGTTTTTTTCCTCTATGTTACATTATTTTGTGGTCTGGCTTCCAACTCACCATTCTACTGGAACTTCCCTTTCAAACATTAGTAAACCAATGGGCTTTTCTCAGTCCTCATCTTCTCTGTTGCTTTTAACACTGCCAAAGAGTTTTTCCTTTCATCCAGTGCTGCTGTTTCCCAGTTCTCCTACCTGTCTGTAAATTTCTTCTCAATTTCTTTAGCTGGATCATTCTCCATTCTCCACTTCTTAAGCAAGGAAATCTCTATCCTGTTTCTCTACCCGTTTCTCTTCCCTCTTTCTTTGTGATTTCATCAGCTTCCATGGTATTTAGACAACAGTGATTCCCAAATCTTCATATCCAGCTCATATTTTCTTTTTTTTTTTAAATTTTTTTTAAACCCTTGTACTTCGGTGTATTGTCTCATAGGTGGAAGATTGGTAAGGGTGGGTAATGGGGGTCAAGTGACTTGCCCAGGGTCACACAGCTGGGAAGTGGCTGAGGCTGGGTTTGAACCTAGGACCTCCTGTCTCTAGGCCTGACTCTCACTCCACTGAGCTACCCAGCTGCCCCTCCAGCTCATATTTTCTTAATGATACCTAATGATATCACACTAGCACCTCAAACTCAATGTGTCCAAAATGGAATCTATTCCATTATCCCTTGAACCATTTCACCTCCAAATTTCCCTATATCATCTTTCCATTTAACTAGGCTTATAGCTTTCCTCTTGTGGCTCATACCCAATAGCTAAGTCCTGTCAAATCTATCTTCACACTATCTCTCAAAACTAGACTACTCCCTTTGTCTACTACATGGTCACCACCTTAGTTTATACCTCCATAACTTCTTGCCTGGAATATTACAGTAGCTTCCTACTCAGGCAACTTGCCTCCAGTTTCTTCCTTCTTCAAACCAAGTAACCCTCCTAAAGTACAATAAATTTGATCCTCTCATTTCGCTGCTCAAAAGCCATCAATGGTTCCCTACAGTACCTAGGAAAAACCACAGGCTCTTTAGTCTGATATTTAAAACCCTCTACAATTTGTTTCCAACCCACTTTTCCAAAACGAATTTCTCATTACTTCCCTTCACAAATTTACGTTCTAGACAAATGGAACAGACTAACTTACTATTCTCTGAATTCAACATGGCCTCTCTTATCAACCTGTATTCACATAGCCTCTTCTGTTCCCATGTACAATGCACTCCGTCCTCCTCTCTACCTCTAAGACTCCATATATTTTTTCAAGGTAAACTTTAGGTGCCACTTTCTCTGCGAATCCCTTCCTGATCTGTATATATGAGCTCTCTCTCACTCAAATAGTCTCATAATTCTTTGTTCAGGCTCTCCCTTGCCTCTTAACACACTGCTTAGGGAGGCAATGCAGGTATACTACACCTGGAGTGAGGAAGACCAAGGAAGGCCTAGGAACCTTCTTAGACTTTTACTAGCTATATGAGCCTGGGCAATTTCACTTAACCTCTATCAAGCTGAGCTTTCTTATTTTCAGAACGAGGATAATAAAAGCAACTGCCTCATAGGGTTGTTGTGAGAATTTATTGAAATGTGTTACTTAAGAAATTTGTAAACCTTAAAGCTTTAAATGAATGCGACCGATTATTATTATTACTACTACCCTATTTTAATGAGAAGCTAAATGGCAGAGTGAATAGAGTGCTGAGCCTGGAGTCAGGGAGACCCATCTTCCTGAGTTCAAATCTGGTCTCAGACACTAACTAGCTGTGTATATCTGGCAAGTCACTTAACCCTTGTTTGCCTCATTTTCTTCATCTGTAAGATGAGCTGGAGAAGGAAATGGCAAACTGCTCCTGTATCTTTGCCAAGAAGACCCCCAAATGGGGTCACAAAGAATCTGAAAGGTCTCAATGATACACTTTTTTAAGCATAATTGTGTTCAGGTTATATTCTGCTGGCATAATATAGGTTACTTTGGAGAAGGGATTTTCATTATGTCTGAGTGGATTTAATAAGTGTGTGGTTTCCTTCGAAAAAACATCGCCACCAAAACCTTATTTAAAAAACACCACCACAAGTAGGTGGCTCAGTGGATTGAGAGTCAGGTTTAGAGATGGGAGGTCCTGTATTCAAATCCAACCTCAGACACTTCCTAGCTGTGTGATTCTGGGCAAGTCACTTAATCCCCATTGCCTAGCCCTTACCACTCTTCTCTCTTGGAACCAATACACAATATTGACTTGAAGATGGAAGGTAAGGGTTTAAATAAATAAAAATAAAAAATACTACCACAAAGACCTTGTTAAAATATTTAACTACTTAAATGAACACGTCTTTCCTAGTATAAGTTGTGGCGGAGAGAAAAGTATCACAACTTGGAGTAGGATGAATCCTATTGGGACATCAAGTTTATTCCTCCTGCTTTATTGAAGGAGTAAGGCAGAAGCTGGGAAATAACAGGTTAATTTTCTTGAGGCAAGGACTGAGATCACAAGAAGTAAAGAACTGGTGAACTGGGGAAGTTTTTTGTACCTAGGATTTTTTTTTCCCAGTTCGAGGCCACTTGATCTTGTGTAACAATTTTCTGTTGTCTCTCCAGGCATATAGCTAAGAACTTCATTGCCCATCTGCCATTCCAGCAGAAGGTATTAGGATAAATTGGTAGCCTCACAAGGGATGCCTATCAACCTGGCATACAGCTCAGGTGTGCAGGTAAAATATTGGTTTGCTCAAAAAAAACAAAACACCCCAACAACCAAACAAATCCCCAAACAAAAAATCCTTGTCTTGTTGGGTAGCTTTTGATGCTCTCTGTTGCCTCCTCCCTCCCCATCCCTGTAATTTAGAGATTTGGGAGCCTAAGATCATCTCTGGGTTGGGTCTGTGGGAGGGAATGGGAGTGTGGCTTCAGTCCAGAGCTGCCAGGAGGAATTTGCTTGTAGGAAAGAATGAAGCCCAGAGATCTAAGAGTTCTTAGGAGCTATTCCAGAGCCCCATGAGATCTTGATTTTTCCTTAGCAACCTCAGACCATAAAGGGAAATGGTTTGGCACTGATTTCCATTTCCTCTCTGCTCCACTCCCCACCCCCCCAAAACAAGTTATGATTTCACAGTCATAAAGAACTCCCAGTTAGGATACTCCCTCTACCAATGCCAGTCAGATCAACCATTGTTCTTCAATGTATAGTCTTTTAGTCTTGAGAGATGAAGTGATTTGCCCAACATCACAAGCCCAGCATGTGTATGAGAGGTGGGATTTGAATCTTGTTTTGACCAGAGGTCAACTCTATTCCCTTGGCCACATACCATTCCCGTTTTCCCATGGAATCACTGAATATTAGAGCTAGAAAGGATCTTCAGAGATTATCTGCTACTAGTCCAATCTCTTAATTTCACAGGCTCAATGAGGGAGAATGATTTAGGATTGAACTATTTATTATGATTTAGGAACTGATTTAGAGCTTGTTCATAAGAGTTAGGGTCAGAGTCGGGTGTAAAAATTCAGAGTACTCAAATCTGAGTCATTACCCCACATCATATCTAGCCACTCTATTTTTGTGGGCTGAAATTCTCCTCCCCATACCTGCCAGTATCACCATGGCAATACATTAGCATTTAAGCATCAAGGAACCTGAAGATGTGTAATGCCAGGGCTATCAGTCAGACTTACCATTTTTATTAAAAACCTAACTTTCCCACAGTCTGATTACTTTTAAGCTTAGCCTAATTTCTTTCAAAACCCCAGACCTTTGCTAATTTATGTGGTCCATTTCAATGGTAGAGTCCAATTATCAGTATGGGGTCTCGGCATTATCTCAGAGTGAGGACCTAAATGGGGAAAAGGGAAGAGAAAAAAAGAAGGGATTTTTCAAAGTGAATGTTGCCCTCACCACTCCCCTCTTTCAAAAAACAAACTGGTGGCTTATCTCCAAGGATTATATATAAAATCTTGTTTGGCAGAGGACACATATATATCACAGACATTTCTCTTCTCACTGGCTCTATATCTATGTGTGCATATATAAGTGCACACACACATTTGTATATATGTAGAACTGTTCCTCTAACAACGATTCAATTGATTGTTTTACATCTTTAATTCTGGTAAACAAAATCCCAAGACACAAAGTTGAAAAGAAAGTGATAGAAAAACAAAAGACACAAAGTTGAGAGATGCTAAAGTAAAGAAAGACTATTTTACTTTGTGTAATGAAAAAAAACCCCACATAAACCCATAACATTTTCATAATAAAACCTGGCCTAATAAAATTTGTATTGAGGCAGAAAGCAAGCAGTCATTTCTCCTGCAGTTTTTATTGGCTAAATGTAGCATCTCTGCCAAGTCGTACTCAGAGGCATTTTTGATTAAGGGACTGGTTTCTCCACCTCTCTTTTTAACTGTGTTGTATGGAGTTGGCAGGAGTACAGTGACCTCATGTACAGTAGATGAATGCCAAGGGATGGTTTTTTTGCTTGCACAAACCAAACCTCATAAAGTATCTAGGAAGTTGAGCTGTCTAAGAGGGGGTCTTGCAGATGCCCTGGATCTCATCCCAGGAATCTTGTGATGCCCAATGCTATTATAGCTAGGGGTTGCTGAAACACAGAGACAAAGAAGGATAGAGAGAGACCCTCTGGTTCAGTTGTTGCAGTCATGTCTGACTCTTTGTGCCCCCATTTTCTTGGCAAAGATACTGGAGTGATTTGCCATCTCCTTCTCCAGATCATTTTAAAGATGATGAAGTGAGGCAAACAGGTTCAAGAGACTTGCCCAGGGTTGCATGGCTAGGAAGTGTCTGAGGTTGGATTTTAACTCAGATCTTCCTGATCCCAGGAACAACAACAAAACAATATACTATACAATTGGAGCTCCTATAATTTCTAGAAAGCAACTTGAAATAATTCTAAGAAAGTGACTAAAATGTTCATATCCTTTTAAACTAAAAATCTCATTGAAAGGCATATACTCCAAGGAAGTCAAAGAGATCATATTGAGTCGTTTCCCAGTAAAATAATAATATCAGTTTTTTTCCATAGTAGCAAAGAACTGGAAACAAACTAGATGCCTAATGATTGGGGAATAGTCAAATTGCAATATAGCAATATGATGGAATATTATGATTGTAAGAATGGACATTTACAAAGAATTCTGTGAAGTATGCGAAGACATAGGAACTAGTATAAAGTTAAGTAAGCAATCAGAAAAACAATATATACAATGATTACAACAATATCAACAGAATGAACCTCAAAACAAAGTAAAATTGAATGCTTTGTAATTGTGATGACCAAGATAAGCCTTAAAAAGGAATGATGGGAACAGCTAGGTGACTTGATGGATTGAGAGCCAGTCCTGGGAGCGGCAGTTCTGGATTCAAATATGACCTTGGACACTTCCTAGAAGTGTGACCCAGAGCAAGTCATTTAATCCCCATTGCCTAGCTCTTACTGCTTTTCTGCCTTGGAAGCAATACATAGTATTGATTAAAAAACAGAAGGCACAGCCACTTCCCAGCTGTGTGACCCTGGGCAAGTCACTTGACCCCCATTGTCCACCCTTACCAATCTTCCACCCATGAGACAATACACCGAAGTACAAGGGTTAAAAAAACAAACAAACAAAAAAAAAAAAAAACAGAAGGCAAAGATTTTTTTAAAGGAGATGAGAAAATGGACCTTCCTCCATTTTTATTAGATGTGGAGGACTATGGGTAAAGAACATTGCATATAATGTTAGACTCAGAAGATCTGTAGGATAATTTTGCTCCTGTACTACTCCCGCATTTTATTCTTTGTTATAAAGGTTGACTAGCAAGGGGAGAGGAGAGAGATATATTTGGAAATGAAAGTGATATAAAAACAAAATATATCAATAAAATTTTTGAAAAGGGGAGAAATGAAATAAGACAAAATGAATGTGAATTAACAGCAAACAAAACAAAATTGTTCTAAATAGTGCAGTATATGAGTGTTAGACTTCTAGTCAGGCTGCTTCCTTGTTGCCTAAAAACATTCATGCTTCCTTCATCCTCAAAAAACTCTCACTTGATTTGTTCATCCCTGCTAACTAGTGTTCTATAGCTCCCTTTTGGGGCTAACCTCCTTTAGGTAATCTACAATTGATGATTCTGTTTCCTTCTTCTCTTCTTAACTCTGTCAGGCTTCTAATCTTGTCTTTCAACTGAAACTACTCTTTCCAAAATTATTAGAGATCTCTTTACTGAGGCTTTTTCCTCAATGTACATCCTTCTTGACCTCTGGAGCCTCTGATGCAACTGATCAAACTCTTCTGATAGTCTCTTTTCTCTAGGTTTTCATGGCACTGTGTTCTCCCTATTTCTTCTGCCTATTTCATCAATTCTCAGCCTCCTTTCCTGGATCTTCATCAATGGATGTCCTGCAAGGCTCTGTCCTAGGACCTCTTCTCTTCTTTCCTCAGTGATCTCATCGGTTCCCAGGGATTTAGTTATCATTTCTATTCAGATGATTCTAGGATCTATTAAGTCAGCCCTAACTTTTCTCCTGATCTCCAGTCACATGTCTCCAACTGCCTATTGGACTTCTTAAACTCTTGCTGTCCCCAAATTGCATTCATTATACTCATATGATCGCATATGACTCTCAAGCACTCCCTCTTCCCAACTTCCTTATTTAATAATTAAGAAAGCCTCTGCCAAAACTGTAATAATAACGAGAGCCAAGTAACCAATGTTATGATAGAATGGGAGAGAGAGAGAGAGAGAGAGAGAGAGAGAGAGAGAGAGAGAGAGAGAGAGAGAGTCAGTCTATGAAGTGAGACTCTCTTCCAGCTCTCCCCTCTTGCCAAATATACACTGGGAGACTTCGAGGTGGTGTCACTCTGAAACTGGGTAACCTGGATAGTCATGCTGCCTCACAGGAGTTGGGGGCAAGACTTCCCTATAAGATGAGGTATGGGGGACCCCAACTTCCTTAGTCACCCTATGTTCACAACCTAGGTGACAATCTCACCTCTTCACCCTCCAACTGATTTAATAATCAGTTGCCAAATCCTGTAGCTTTCTACCTTTGCGATATCTCTCAAATGCCTTTGCAAGTCTTCTCTTCTGAGTCTGCCTCCATCCCAGGGCATATCCTCATCATCTCGTGCCTGTACTACTGCAGTAGTCTTCCTATTTCACTTCTGTTCTTCATCTCTCAACACTTCAGTATATCCTCTATTTAGCTACCAAAGTGAGCCATCAAAGTTCAAGCTAGACCATGCCTCCCTTTTTTTATTCAGTAAACTCCAGTGGCTCCTGATTACTTCTTCTTTTTTTTTTTTTTGTTTAAACCCTTAACTTCTGTGTATTGTCTCATAGGTGGAAGATTGGTAAGGGTGGGCAATGGGGGTCAAGTGACTTGCCCAGGGTCACACAGCTGGGAAGTGTCTGAGGCCAGATTTGAACCTAGGACCTCCCGTCTCTAGGCCTGACTCTCAATCCACGGGGCTACCCAGCTGCCCCCCTCCTGATTACTTCTAAGATCAAATATAAATTTTTCTGTTTGGCTTTTAAAGCCCTTTATAATCTAATTTCTTCCTTTGTTGTTAAAATGTTTTTTAGTCACATCCAACTCTGTGATCTCATCTGGGGTTTTCTTGACAAAGACATCATTTTCCAGATGAGGAAACTGAGGCAAGCAGAGTAAAACACAGCTAGTAAGTATGGTTTTTACCTTTTGCTTCTCCAGCTCATTCAACAGAGGGAAATAGGGTTAAGTGACTTGCTCAGAGTCATATAGTTATTAAGTGCCCAAGGCCAGATTTGAACTCAGAAAGAGGAGTCTCCCTAGCATCCAAGCTCAGCACTCTATCCACTGCACCACCTAGCTGCCAGTAAAAGCATGACAATAGTATCCGGTATATGTTGGGAAGAAAAAGTGAGATTGGATTGGTAGGCTGGGAACAGATCACAGATGACTTTGAAAGTCTGATAAAGGTATTTAGATTCTTCCTTCAAGATCAGGTTACTTCAGATCTGGTTCTTGGAAAACACTGGTATGGTAATTTTCACAATCACTGTTTTGTATCAGATGTTTTCCATAGGTGGTCTAGACAGATTGGATTAGAGATAGACTGGTTTCCTAATTCTTTTGTCTAAAAAAATGAAATTCATTTTTCTTCTTTTTTCCTACCACATACATAAAGTTATAGTAAGCCACAGGGAGTTGACTAAAGGAAAGAATATATTTAGGATTTTAGAGTCAGAGGACCTGGGTTTATTTATATTGTTACCTTGGGTATGTCATTTAACTGGGCAGTTAGGTAGTGTAGTGGATAGAGTGCTGGTCCTGGAGTCAGGAAGACTAACTCTGAGTTTAAATCTGACTTCTGACACTTTTTAGCTGTGTGATTCTGTGCAAGTCACTTAACCCTATTTGCCTCAGTTTCCTCATGTGTTAAATGAGCTAGAAGAGAAAATGGCAAACCACTCTGGTATCTTTGCCAAGAAAATTCCAAGTGGGATCACAAAGACTCAGACAGGATAGATTCAACTAACAACATGTCCTTTAACTATTATATAACTGTTTCCTCATCTGACTAAATAATATCTCTAGTCCCCAAATATACTAAATACAATGTTTGTTTGAAGCTTTTCAAGAAAAGGTCAAATGTGTCTCATTTGATCATCATTAATTTTACAAAGGAATATAGGAAAGGTATTATTCTTATTTGACATATGGTAAACTGAAGCACAGAGTAGTTTAGTCACATACTCAAGGTTAAACAGCTTGTAAAATAGAGCAAAGTTTGGAAATCAGGTACATTTTCAGGATTTTGAATAGTTTTTTTAAGCACAATTTTCTATAATCTCAGATGAGATAGGATAATCTGAATTTCTTCTGTATTAGGATTCTAGAAGTGTGAGTCCTCACTTTGGTTCTGATACTAGATTGCCATAGTGCAAGGGAAAATCTGAATGGAAAGACCACAGGATTTGAGTCAGAGAGTTTGGGTTTGAACCTGCTCTGTCATTTACTTCTTGGGCCTCTATTTCCTCATTAGTAAAATAAGAGGCTTGGACTAGATGATCTCTAAGGCTTTGTCCTGCTAACTCTATGATGCCAGGCAGAGAGTAGTAAGGGATGAAGAGATGAAGGGAAGGAGCTGGGGTGACAAGGGATAGTGGGAAGGAGGCAGTTGGAAAGAGACAGTAGAGTTAGCTATCAGTTGAGCCACAGCTGGAAGATCTTGGATAGCCTCCCCTGTTCTTTAATCCTGACTAGCAGTTGTAAGTTGAAGGGCTGAAAATACTAAGTCTACTCTTAAAGGCTCACCCATAAGGATTTTTTTTAAACCCTTGTACTTCGGTGTATTGTCTTATAGATGGAAGATTGGTAAGGGTGGGCAATGGGGGTCAAGTGACTTGCCCAGGGTCACACAGCTGGGAAGTGGCTGAGGCCGGGTTTGAACCTAGGACCTCCTGTCTCTAGGCCTGACTCTCACTCCACTGAGCTACCCAGCTGCCCCTCTCACCCATAAGGATTTTAAAAAAAAACCTTTACCTTCTTTCTGACTTAGAATCAATACTATGTATTGTTTCCAAGGCAGAAGAATGGTAAGGGCTAGGCAATGGGGGTTACGTGACTTGCCCAAGGTCACACACACAGCTAGGAAGTATCTGAGGTCAAATTTGAACCCAGGACCTCCCACCTCTAGGCCTAGCTGTCAGACCACTGAGCTATCCAGCTGCTCCCAGCTGTAAGCATTTAAATGCCAAAAGAGAATACAGAAGCAGGGAAAGAAGAAAGAAAGAAAAAAGCCTAGCTTCCCTCTGCCTGGGTAGTATGAAAGAAAGTCAAAATGAGAACTGACACAAGTTTTCCAAAATTCAGTGGGCAGGTGAGAGCGACCTGCTGTCCTCAAAACCAAAATGTTCTTCTCTATAGAAGAACAAGGTCATCACGGAAAAGTGGGAGCGGCTTTCTTCCTTGATCTGTTCCAGTACAAGAGGTCACTTTCTTTGGGGAACAAAAAAGAGGCAGCCAATTTTCAGTAAAGAAAATGGCCAGAACAGAAGCATTTTCCCTCCTCCCAATCTCCCTCCTTTGCCCAGAAATCCTGCTCAACTCAAATACCTGCATTCTTCAGGATGCAACATCCCAGAGACATGGTTGATCACCCTGCTTGGCTTCTTAAGAATGTATCCCAGTGCCCAACAGGCTCCTCAGGACCCCCGCCCTCCCCTTTATCCATAGAAGTTACTGAGTTCCAGGGATATGTGAAAGCTGAGCTGCTTAAATTAGCAGGAAGGGTAGGGGGTTGCAGGGTCAGGAAGGGTAATCTTCAGGGAACAGAGATAGCATAAATTGGGATAGAACATCTGCACAGCCTCCAGGACTCCCCTACTAGGTCTGTAAATGGTCTAGTCCAAATGCTTGGCCCTTCTAATCTTTTCACAGTCCAGTTGAATGGCAAATCAGAAGTGGTGAGCTGTAATCCCTCTGCTTTTACACTCCCAACTCCAGAATCCTTTAACACGTTCCTTTCCTGACCCTGTCTCCAGAGTTGCTGTGGTTCTATCACCATCACCACTTATTAAAGCCGTTTTATTATATGCCAGCCATTGGGCTAGCCCGAGAAGCGGATGGATCTGGCTTCAGTTCCTGGACTGCAAGGTCGGAATGATACAAAAGATGGTTAGCATCCCGCAGGCAAAGACAGCTCTCAGAAAATGCAAACTGTCAAAAGCTTGAATAAATAAATAAATAACCGTGGCTTCCACTGACTACCCAAGATTCATCCCCAACCATCTGACCCAAGCCCAACTGGCTGACTTTGGATATGGGATTGTATAAGTCAATGAAAACACGAATTGCGAAAAAACGGTCCCATGGGGGTGCAGCTAGGTGTCCCACTGAATAGGTAGCCAGACCTGGAAATGACAAGAGATTCTTGGGTTCAAATCTAGACTTCCTAGCTGTGTGATCCTGGGCACTTAGCCCCCATTGCCTCTCCTCTGCCTTGGAACCAATACATGGTATCTATTCTAATCAATAGGAAATGGAAGGGTTTAAATTATTTAAACTATGGGTTTAAAAAAACCAACAACAATAACAACAAAATAAGAGTCATAACTATTTACCCAGGCAGTGAAAGTCTGGGGCATAACAGAATTTTAACTGACATTTTTCAAGGTTTTAATGCTGTATTAAAGTAATCCTTTTTTTCACTAAGATTTGTGTCATACAAAATCCAGATAGTACTGAAAATAAGGGTCCTTAGAGTGAATATAATATAATCATCCTTTAAAAAATACTTTATAAACATTTACTAAGCAGCTTCTTGAATCTCCTCAAAAACACTTGGAATGGAATACAACAAATAAAGTCAAATACCACAAAGTTTTGAAGTTTTCATTATCTTATCTCTTCAACCTTTATAAAGTCAAGGACTAATCTTAACTTCTCTTTGCACTTCCTTTTGGTTTCAGCAAGTGGAGTGGCATGGCATAAAATGAAGGAGAACAGATCTAGGAGGGAGAGGGGAAATGCAGCAAGAAGAGAAGGGACTCTAAAATAGAGGTTCTTAATCAGGGGTCGTTAAACTGTCTAATATATATTTAAATGTTTTTTAAAATAATTTCTTTTGTAAGTATCATCTAGCATTGTAATCCTATGTGTTTTGTTGGGTCATGTCTGACTTTGAGACTGGTATGGTTTGCTGTTTCCTTCACCAGCTCATACAGATGAGGAAACTGAGACAAACAGGGTTAAGTGAGTTGCCCAAGGTCACATAGCTAGTAAATTCAGAGGCCAAATTTGAACTCAGGTTTTTCTGACTCTAGGCCTGACATTCTATCCACTGTACCACTTGGCTGTCCTGATTTAATGTATGCAACTTTATTCTTTTAAAAACATTATTATGAGGAGTCCTTGGACCACCAGACTGCCAAAGAGATACATGAAAGGGTGTGCTGATGAATGTTCAATAATCTGTTGGTAGAGGTAAGATGAAGAGAAATATGCTCAGAATGCATTTTTAGATTTAATTAGTAACATTTACATTTTCTATATTATTTTCTCAAGTCTGGACCATCGATCTGTCAAAATTTATTAAATGCATACTATGAACCAGGTACTGTACAAAAGCACTGGGGATATAAGAAGAGGTAAGAGATAATTCTTGCCTGCAAAAGAGCTTACACTCTAATGAGACAAAAACAAATTTATGCAAACAAGCTAAATCCAGGATACTTAGGAATTCATTTACAGAGAGAAGGCAGTAGAATTTAAAGGGGTTGGGAAAAACTTCCAGTAGAAGATGGAATTTTAGTTAGAGCTTAAAGGAAGTCAGTGAAGTCAGTATGCAGAATTAAGGAGGGAGAACATTTCCAGGCAATAGAAACAGCCACAGGAAATGCTGGGAGCCCAGATATGGAATGTTTTGTTCATGGAACACCTAAGAGGCTAGTGTCAGTGCAGGGAAGAGTATTTCCCCGGCAGTAAGGTGTAAGGAGACTGGAAAAGTAGGAGGGGACTAGGTTATGAAAAGCTTTGAATGTAGAGGATTTTTAATTTGATCCTGGAGGCAATAGGGAGCCACTTGACTTTAATGAGTGGAGGAGATAATATAGTTAGAAATGTGCTTTAGTAAAGTTACTTTAGTAAAAATCACTTTAGTGGAAGTAGGGATTAGAGTGAGGAAAGACTTGAGGTAGGCAGACCCATAATTGACAAAATAATGATTCAAGGTGGGATATCTTTTGCTTACTCACCTTGAACATTTATTTTTTAAATATTTTTTAAACCCTTACTTTCTGTCTTAGAGTCAATACTATGTATTGGTTCCAAGACAGTAGAGCAGTAAGGGTTAGGTAATGGGGGTTAAGTGACTTACTCACAGTCACATAGCTAGAAGTGTCTGAGGCCAGATTTGAAACCAAGACCTCTGGTCTCTAGGCCTGGTTCTCAATCTACTGAGTCACCTACATGCTTCCTCCCCCTGAGAGACACAAAGAGACCTCATCTCATCCACAAGACCCTCCAAAATTTAAGAATCTCCACTTTAAAAGAAACAAATCTGAGATTATCTTCCATTTACAGTGAATAGATCTCAAAGATATATATATATGTATATGTATATATATGTAAATATATATACATTTTTAATAGGGTTTTTTCTTCCATTACAACATGAGTTTCTTGAGGGCAGGTAATTTTTGTCTGTCTTTGTAGAACTAGTGCTTAGCACAGGGCCTGGCACATATTAAACATATTTATTGGTTATTAATAATGGTATGATGCTTTGTGACATTTTCTTCTAAGATGATAATAGCTAGTCATTTACATAGTGCTGTGAGATTTAAAAGGCATTCTGTTATTTTTTTAACCCATCTTAGAATCAATACTATGCATTAGTTCTAAGGCAGAAGAGTAGTAAGGGCTAGGCAATGGGGTTAAGTGACTTGCCCAGGGTCACACAACTAGTAAATGTCTGAGGCTGAATTTGAACCTGGGTCTTCCATATGACAGGTCTAGAGCTCTATCCACTTGAGCACCTGGCTGCCTAAGAAAGCAGTTCATTGTTACTTTGGGCTCCATTGTTAGCACTTTTTAATAATAATATTTTTAAGCAAATGCCAAAATGTACAACTTAATTTCAGAACAGGACCTGAAGCAAAGCTGAGGCTCTTTAATGCATTAAGACAACCCAAGACAACAGAAGGTCTGGCTGTAACAGAGGCAGTAAATAGCCTTGGAGAATTTGACTTAAATAGAAACTTCAGCCTTGCAAACCTCAATAAGTGGAATCAGCAGCTTATACACCCATGGTTATTTCCTAAAACTTATAATTGCAGTGCTTCCAGTTTGTCCTCCCCTTTTCCCTTCTGTGAAGTCTGGGCAAAATTTCAGGAGAGAAAAGGAGAGAAGGGCCAGAGAAAAGGGAAGCAAAGAGAGAGAAAGAAAAACAAAGGAGTTAGAAAGAGAGGGTGAGGTAACACCAGAGAGAAACAAGATGCCTTTTTATGAGGATTTATTTAGGCAGGGATTTTAAAAACTTTTTAATGGAAAGCAAGCTAGAATAATCTAAAATTCATCTTCTGATTTCCAGACCTACCCCAAACAATATTAACTTTCAGAATTAGTGGTATGAGCAACATCTCATAAAAATAACTTTCCAAATGAAAGAAAATAATGCCTTTATTTTATTTTCTATAGGAAGCAATAATCATTTTAAGAGGGTTAAACTCTCTCCCAACCCTGTTTTTCCCTTCCAATGACCCCAAACTGAAATGGAAAAATATTTGCACTTAGTGTTCAGCAAACCACAATGAATTAGTTTTTGTTGTTCATGGCAAGGCTGCTATTTATCTGCCCAGAATCAAACCAGATGTTGGGAAATAATGGAGGCTCCATGTTATGAAGAACTAGCCTTTCACCTTTGCTGATGGACTGACGACAAAACCAGGCAGGGGTTACCAAGAAAAAGAAGTTAGATAATCAGAGTTTCATTCTCACCTCCCGGGTGACTTGTTCAGACCAAAGCCCAGTCAGTCCAACAGAGAGTGACTGCTGTACTGAGAAGGCTGGGGGGGGGGGGCGCCAAGGGGGGAGGAAGAGAGAGAAAAAAATTGAAGAGAGAGAAGAACACCTGTGGGTGATGTCCATGACTCCAGCTACTGCCTTGTGGTTGTCTCCATACAGCAGTTGATTCACTCTCAATTTTTTACTTGGGATTTTTTTTTACCTTGGCATCACAAACAAGCTACTAATTTCCTTGGAAGATTTTTCTGATGTTTTAGGCTGGCCAACAGCTCCGCCTTGCAACAAATTTACCACCTCCATCACAATGTCTGTCCTATTTAAACCAGATGAAGTTCTCACTTCTATATGCCAGAGTGGGGTTCATAGGGAAAGGAGAAGAGGGATTTATCAGAAAATACATGCAACCTACTCCCTAATCTGAATGGGGTGGAGGTCAATAGTATATATTCCAAGAAAGAAGAAGGAGCTGCACAGGGAATTCCAAAGGTACTTTGAGAAAGAAGGTAGAAGTTGAACAATTACCAGCTCAGATCATTATCTGTATCTAATAAGCTATCCTCCATTTTATTGATCAGGAAACTAAGGCACAGATTGTTGTTCTGAACCATTAGTCCAAAGTTATACAAAATGGCAGAAATGTGAACAAATCCCAAGACATTTCTAAGGACATTAAGAGAGTCGTCAGATGCTATTTTGTCATTTCTTATGGCTCTTTAATCAATTTGCTTCCAAGTCCCTGAAGGACCATGGCCTTTTCTCCTCAATGGGAAAATCATCTTACCTATTCATTAATTTTCCTGTCACAATGTTCTTTCTGACAACAGAGCTAAAAATTTCTTTTTTGGAATTTCATCATTGTACCATCTGTCCAAATTGTGGATCTAGTCTGCTGAAGAGAAAAGAAATAATTCATTCATCTTCCCAGGAGGGAAAAGGGAGATTGTTAGTTCTTTTAAGCCATGTTTAGTAAAATGTTTTGACCATAACCTATGACTAGAAAGGGCTCTCCCCTTTTTAAGAGTAGGTTCAGGGGCAGGTAGGTGGTTGGGTGGATAGAGGACAAGGCCTGGAGACAGGAGGTCCTAGGTTTAAATCTGGCCTCAAATACTTCTTAGCTGTGTGACCCTTGACAAGTCCTTTAACTCCAATTTAGTATTGATTCTAAATCAGAAGGTAAGAGGTTTTTTTTTTTTTTTTTTTTTTTAAAGTAGGTTCATTTTTTAAATTTGCCCCATGTTTTCATTAAGAGAGCTCTTGGTGAGTAACTGCTTATACTAGGGCAGGAGTGTTTTAAACTGCCCACCAGATTAAAATATAATTGGGAAATATTTAACCAAATAAATTTAAAAATACAAGAAAATATAGACAATTCAGTCTTCTAAATCAATAGGTGACCCATAGATATCCTTGTGTATGGTTTAGTGACCCTTGCTTCTATTTGAGTTTGACATTCCTAGTAATAGGGCACCTAAAGGTTAGGTGACTTGCTTAGGGTCACACAGTCTATGTTAGATATAGTATTTAAATCCAGGTCTTCCTGATTCTGATGATAGCTTGCTATCCACCACTACAAACTCCCATTCATAGGAGTTCATCACATTGTAATTTTTTAAAAATGCTACAACCGGATATAAAGAAAATCAACTGGGATATATGCAATATGTAAGGCATCTTGCAACCTAGATTCTAAACTCAGCTTTGCTCTTTCATTTTTAAAAAAAATTTTTTTTAACCCTTAACTTCTGTGTATTGGCTCATAGGTGGAAGAGTGGTAAGGGTGGGCAATGGGGGTCAAGAGACTTGCCCAGGGTCACACAGCTGGGTGCTCTTTCATTTTTATTATAACAGGAGAACTGGTTACTATCTCAGGAGAACACTACATATCTGGATTTCAGTAAAGCATTTTAAGAGAGTTGCTCTTGATATCTTTGAGGACAAGATGGAGAAATGCCAGATGGATGAAAGTAAAATAAAGTGGATTCAGAACCGCTTGAAAGTCTATACCCAAAGAATGGTGATTAATTGACTGATGTCAGCCTAGAGAAGGAAGGGAGGAGCAGCTCTGGGCTTTTTAACATTTTTATCAGTGACTTAGATGAAGACATTGATAGCTTGCTTATCTGATTTGTGTAAGACACAAACTGAGGACAATCAACATGGGATCCAAAAAGATACCCAATAGCTGGAACAATAGGTTAAATATGGATCAAATGTCATAAGGATATATGTGTGTGTATGCATATATAATATATATATATATATATCGTCTTCTTGGGTTTGAAAGAGAAATTATAGGGGCAGCTAAGTGGCACATTGGATAGAGAGCCAGACCTGGAGGTCCTGGTTTCAAATGTGACCTCAGACACATCCTGGTTGTGTGATCCTAGGCAAGTTATATAACCTCTACTATTGCCTTGCCCTTACCTCTTTTCTGCCTGGGAACTGATATTTATTATTGATTCTAATATAGAAGGTAAAGGTTTAAAAAAGGGAGAGAAAATTACACAAATACAATATAGTTGAGCTCTAGCTAGACAATAGGTTTTGCTTGTTTCTTTGTTCAATGAAAAAGATCTGGAGTTTTGGTAGATTACAAGATGGAAGCAAATTAATAGTGTAAAATGTGAGCTCCCCGGCCCAAACTTAACAGTATCTTAGGCTCTATTATTAGAAGCATTATGTCTTTTTTTTTTTAAGGGAGGTGAGAGTCCCATTATAATTTGCTCAGGTCACATCACAGATGGAAATATATTTAATTCTAGTCAACACATTTTAGGAAGCAAATTGACAAGTTGGATTCCTTCTAGAGAATCTTGCCATACATGGATCAGCAAAAGAAATTAGGGTTAATTATGTAGCTTGATGAATAATGATAACTAACATTTACAAAGTGCTTACTATTTGTCAGACACTGTGATTGTGCTTCACAATTACTATCTCATTTGATCATCACAATATCTTATCCCCATTTTACAGATGAAGAAACTGAAGCAAACAGAGGCTTGCCTAGGATCAAACAGCTAGTGTCTGAGTAGTAAAAAAAAAAAAAAAAAAAAAAAGGGCAGGGGCAGAGGGGAAGAGGGACAATGAGCTGTATTTTTTTTTTCTAATGCTACTACTCTATACCTAACCTGTCTCACCTATCCACTTTCCCCCAATGTGGGAGGAAGGAAGGAAGGAAGGAAGGAAGGAAGGAAGGAAGGAAGGAAGGAAGGAAGGAAGGAAGGAAGGAAGGAAGGAAAGAAGGAAGGAAGGAATATTTTAGTCTGTGAACTCATTTTCCTGATTCTGGGTCCAGCACTGAAGCCACTGAACCACCTAGAGAAGAATAAAGAGAGGACAGTTGCTTTTTAAATATCTGAAGAACTTTTATGTAAAAGAGGGATTGAGTTTATTCTGTTTGGATCCCAAAGGACAGAACTAAGAATAACAGGAAGAAATTACGGAGAGGCAAATTT
>NC_058132.1:453246095-453351978 GCF_016433145.1 Gracilinanus agilis
TTCTTCTTCTTCTTCTTCTTCTTCTTCTTCTTCTTCTTCTTCTTCTTCTTCTTCTTCTTCTTCTTCTTCTTCTTCTTCTTCTTTTCTCTCTCTCTCTCTCTCTCTCTCTCTCTCTCTCTCTCTCTCTCTCTCTCTCTCTGTCTCTCTCTGTCTCTGTCTCTGTCTCTGTCTCTGTCTCTGTCTCTGTCTCTCTCTCTCTCTCTCTCTCTCTCTCCATCCCCCCCCCCTCTCCTTCGGTCTCATATTCTATACAAAGTATCTGCTTCAGGGCAGAAGAGTATTAAGGACTAGGCAATTGGGGTTAAGTGATTTGTTACACTGCTAGGAAGTATCTGAGGTCATATTTGAACCCAGGACTTCCCATCTCCAGGCTGGCTCTCTATCCACTGAGCCACTTAGCTGCTCCTTCCTTCTTCCTTTCTTTAAAAAAAAAAAAACCCTTACCTTCCATCTTAATATCAATTCTAAGATAGTGGCAAAAGCTAGGCAATCATAGTTAAATGACTTGTCCAGGATCACACAGCTAAGGGGTGTTTGTCCATTGTGCTACCTAGCTGCCCCAGAGAAAGGTCTTTTCTATTTTTGACAAAGGGCTCACAGCAAACCCAGTCTCCAGATTCTCCAGAAGAGAAACAGCAGGAAGGTAAAAGTGATTTTTGTCCTCAAAGTGTCTATATTCCCTATGAGCAAGAAATGATGTTTGATGTTCCTCTCACTTTTTCAACCTCAATCACATTGAACCCTTTCCCCTCTCTTCAACCTATCCCAGGAATTTTCAAAGTTTCATTCACATAAGCTCAGAATGTCCATTCTTCATTTGAGTGGAGCCTTATCCTGCAGAATGCCATTCCCATTGTGCTTCTCAGGCTCTCTCTCTCTCTTTGGCTGTGGCTTCACTTCTTTACTCTCCATTCCCTTGGGCAGGTCACTTTACTGAGGTGATCAGCTTTCACTGCATTAAACTGTCCATGGTTGCAATTACCTTAGATAAAAGGCTGCTCCAAAGTAAATAACCACAGCACTCATACTGGCTAGATTGGACAGGGAAATCAAGGATTCCCACGGGACACTGGCTGCACCTATTTGAAATCCAGTATTCTAAATGGCTTTCAGCTTTCAACCATGTAACCATAATGATGATGTAAACCTGAAAGATATCTAGATGTATGCTGGCATTGAGGGGAATCCTTGATTCCCTCTCACATATGTTGCTTAGTTGATTAGTCATGTCTGACTCTGTGGCCCTATTTGGTGTTTTCTTGGCAAAGATACTGGAGGGGTTTACCATTTCTTTCTCCAACTCATTTTATAGATGAGGAAACTGAGGCAAGCAAAAAGTGACTTGCGTAGGGTCACATGCTAATGAGTATCTGAAACTAGATTTGAACTCAGGTCCTCCTGACTCCAGGCCCAGAACTCCATCCACTGCACCACCTAACCCCAACCTCCCATGTGAGCAGATATATGAGAGACTGAGGACATGGCAAACTGATACCAAAGGTGTTATGATCAATGGATCACAATTTCTTTTTAAGACTAGTTCATGTAAGAGGCAACTGTAGAGGTCACTTACCAACTGATCGCTATAATGATTGGCATAAAGACTTTAATCTGCCCCATTTTTCTGGTCTAGGCTGGTTTGTCCCTCCCTGATTGCCCTCTGTTCTGGTACACTTAACATAACTGTGTTGGACTTAGTAAAGATGTGACTAGCTTCAGCCTCTTTCAGTAGCAGAGATTACAGACAAGAGCCATCACATTCAATAGATTTTCAGTCATAAATTTAGAGCTCTAACCTCAGCTGTTGTCCAGTCCAGTAACCATGGGGTTACTTCATTTTGCAGATGAGGAAACTGAGGCTTAGATAAAGCCAAAGGTCATATGGGTAGTAAAAATCAGGACTGGGACTCAAGTCCATTTTTCCATTAGAACTCTTTCAAGTATACAACTTTCATGGGAGAAAGATCAGCTCAATTACATAGAGACCAAAAGGCTTGAATTGGTGATTTATTTTTTTCCTTTTCAACTGCTTTTGGTATTGTTGCAGACATCAATCGCCACCTGTACCCACTCCTTGTCTCTTTTCTCTCTTGTGTTTTTCTGGGGGAGACCAAATTAATTTTTAAAAGGACAATTCTTTTATCCAAATGTACTAGACAGAGTTTTTAAAAATAAAATTCTCGACAATTTTTGTTTTTACATTGCTGAAATTCCCAGAGAACCTCAGATGTCCTGTGTTTAAAAGTATAAAGTTAGCAAAGGGAACCTTCCTTCTTCTTTAAGAGGACTTCTGAAATCTTGCACTGAAGCACTCAGTGAAAGGATATCTATTAATTATGCCGATCTAAGTCCAAGTCTATACCTTAAATGTCTAGATGTTGTCCAAAGGCAACATTCAAAGAGCCAAAATTTTCCTTATTTCAGGATAAAACCACAGGATGAACAAAAGTACATAAATATGCATCATTCCACAAAGACAGGCATATAAGCACATAGATAAATACAAGCTTATAAAGTGTCAAGATCTTCTGGTGAAAGTTGCTATCCAAGCACAAAGTATTATTAGATTTGCCTGAACAAGGTGGAGGGAGACAGGAGACTTTGGGGAGAATCCAAGAATTAATGATGTGTATTTGGTTGTGACAGTGCCCAGAGGTTTCTCATAATGGGTACATTGTACGAACTTCAAAAAACCATAATGATTAAATATTCTAAACGCCTCTATATCATCTCCCCCTGAACAGAGCCTAAAAGATAGTTCCAAGGCAAAGAAGTGTGTCAACACCATCTCACCACAAATCGGGACACCGAGACCACCCTCCGAAGGGTTATTTGTATAATGAAGTAATTGTTGAATGACAGACAGCCTGATGGCCCCAGCTCCGATATGTCAGCAAGTCTGAAAGTCCAGAGTTTATGTAGCTTGGTAACACAGTGGCCTACACATGTTTTTTACATTAGGGAGCAGATGGAAGCTATAACTCCCATCATAGATGAGGGATGCCTTTCACCCAGTGGCCACAAGTGATAAGCTCCTTCTTGGAACTTTGTCACTTCAATGTGCTTGGCCAGGTGCTCCTGAATTTAGGCACTGGAATCCTGGATTCATTACATGAGGAGGAGGAAGAGAACACATCCATTTCAAAATCTCAAAGTGCCCTTATTCTTCTGGTCCTTGTTACCAAAGGGAAAACTCTGAATGTTTTAGAGACATTGTCATATCTGATATTTTGACAATACTAGCCAATATATCAGCCTGACAGAATAGTCTAAAGATATAAATGGGTGGAGGCAGCTGTGTAGCTCAGTGGACTGAGAGCCAAGTCTAAAGACAGGCGGTCTTAGGTTCAAATCTGGCCTCAGACACTTCCAAGCTCTGTGTCTGGCAAGTCACTTAGCCCCCTATCTTGGCCCTTACTGCTCTTCTACCTTGGAACCAATAGAAGGTAAAGGAATTTTTTTTAATTAAAAGGATATGAATGGGTAATGATCATGAGAGAAGCCCATGCTATCTATAGCCAAAGGGGGAAAAATCCTCCAAATTACTAATAATTAGAGAAATATAAAGTAATTTTGAGGTTCTACTTTATACTTATTAGATTGGCAAGGATGATTAAAAGGGAAACTGATAAATACTTGAAGGGCTTTTTTGGAAAATAGATACAAGGATGTGCTTTTATCAATTGAGGATGGCTGAACAAATTGTGGTATACGAATGTAATGTATTGTGCTCTAAGTAATAAGGGGAAAGATGGTTTTGAAGACACATGGAAAAACTTGTACGAACAGATGCAGAGTGAAATGTGTAGAAGCAGAAGAACAATTTATACTGAAACATCACTAAATGAGCAACTTTGAAAGGCATTAGAGTGCTAATCAACCATGATTCCAGAGGACTGATTAAAGAAGAATGCTCCCTATCTTATGACAGAGATCACAGACAGAAAAAGAAATGTATTTTTGGATATGAACAATGTGAGGTATGTTCTCTTTGACTATAATTACAGGATACAGAGATTCTTTATTTCTTTCAAATGATTGGGGGACAGGTGGGAGGAAGAAAAAATTGAATAGCTAAATAATTAAAAAAATCTTTCTATATCTATCTATCTATCTATCTATCTATCTATCTATCTATCTATCTATNAAAAAATCTTTATCTATCTATCTATCTATCTATCTATCTATCTATCTATCTATCTATCTATCTATCAATCATCTATATTAGAGTGCTGGACTTGGAGTCAGGAGGCCCTGGGTTCAAATATTATCTCTGACACTTATTAGCTGGACTGGCATTGAGAAAATCATTTAATCTCTTTAGACCTTAGATTCCTCATCTGCAAAATGGGAGCAGTAATACTTGCATTACCTATCCCTACAGTGTTTGGCGAACCCTTAAATGAGATACTGTATACAAGAAGCTTTGCAACATTTAAAGTGCTATAAAATATCATACTAAAAGAAAATTGTTGAGAACTCATTTCAAAATCTGAGTCCCCCCTTTTTTTAGCTTTTCTTTTTTCCTTTCTTTTTTAAAAAATATTTTCCCAAGTTTACATGATTCATTTTCTTTCCTTCCCGTCTTCCCTCCCCACTCCCAGAGCCGACAAACCATTCCATTGGGTTGTACAAATGTTGTCACTTGACACCTATTTCCATATTATTCATTTTTGCTACAGAGTGGTTTTTTAAGGTCTAAACCTCAAATCACATACCCATACGTACATGTGATAAGTGATGTCAATTGTTTTGCTTTTGCATTTCTACTCCCAAAGTTCTTTCTCTCAATGTGGATAACATTCTTTTACATAAGTCCTTCAGGAGTGTCCTGGCGTGTTGCATTGATGCTAGTAGCATAGTCCATTACATTGGATTGTTCCACTATGTTTTACTTTCTATATAGAACATTCTCCTGGTTCTGCTCATTTCACTCTGCATCAGTAACATCACCATCATATATCACAATTTGTTCAGCCATTCCCCAATTGAGGGACACCCTTTCTCTTTGCACTGAGTCTCCTTTCCTGTTTAAATGTTATTGTACTTTCCTACTGGCTTTCCTATTTATGCTACAGATTAAATACCCATAGTACTAGTTAAGAATGCATGCATCTTCATTTGCTCATGAATGATGTACAAAGTCTATTCTTTTTTATGTTATGAAAGAACTCTCACATAAAAGTAAGCATTGAAAGTCAGCTAGGAAAGGGTAGGGTTCACTTCCATGACTCAATGTACTGAGAATCAGGCCTTGAGACAGGAAGTCTTGGGTTCAAATTTGATCTTAGACAATTCCTAGCTACCCTGGGCAAGTCACTTAACTCCCTAATGCCTTGATTCCAAGATGGAAGGTAAGGGTGAAAAAGGGGGAAAAAAAAGGTCACTTACTCTAATCCTCTGTATCTTTGTTCAGTTATTTTAAAATAATGTTCAACTCTTTATGACCCCATTTGAGGTTTTCTTGGCAAAGATACTAGAGTAGCTTGCCCTTTTTTTAAAGCTCATTTTCCAGATGAGGAATCTGAGGCTAAATGGCTAGAGTCACACAGCTAGTAAGATCAAAGGCTGGATGGGGACAGCTAGGTAGCTCAGTAGATTGAGAGCCAGCCCTAGAGATGGGAGGTCCTAGGTTCAAATATAGTCTCAGACACTTCCCAGCTGTGTGTGACCCTGGACAAGTCACTTAACCCCCTATTGCCTAGCCTTTACAGCTCTTCTGCCTTGGAACAAATACAAAATATTGATTCCAAGATGGACGGTAATGGTTCTAAAAAAAAAAAAAAAGATCAAAGGCTAGATTTGAACTCAAGAAGATCATTTTTACTGACTCTAGGCACAGCACTCTATCGATTGTGTTACCTAGCTGCTTTGTGCTACAACTTGATTTAAGAATAGGGTAAAAAAATACAAATATGTAAAAGATTAAAAGCCTTTCAAAGGGGGAAGCTGGGTGGCTCAGTAGATTGAGAGCCAGGACCAGAGATGGGAGGTCTTAGGTTCAAATCTGGCCTCAGACGCTTCCTAGCTGTGTGACCCTGGGCAACTTACTTAATCCCCATTAACTAGCCCTTACTGCTCTTCTGCCTTGAAACCAATATAAAGTAGTGATTCTAATATAGAAGGTAAGGGTTAAAAAAAAAAGGCTTTCAAGCTTCAAACTTTTACCTTCCTGAGTAACTTAAAGTCACATTTGAATCCAGGACCTCCCACATGTAGGTCTGGCTCTCAATCCACTGAACCACCTAAGTAAGTGACCTTTTGAAATATCCTTTTCCACTAGAAAAATCACTTAAAAGTCTATCAGATACTATCACATGTAGTGATAGCTTTACATACAGATACTCCCTCTCCCCCAAAAATGCCATACTAAAAAGTCTTAAGGTTTTTAAAGACATATGACCTCATAAAAGAAGAACTAAGCTAAGAATCAGAAAGTCTTTTGCTATTATGCTCAGCTCTACTATTCACATACTCAGTGTCTTCTTATCTATGAAATGGGGTTCTTAATATTTACCCATTACCTAAGCATCCTGGGAAATGGAGAGATGTCTATCAATCACTGTGTACTCTTTGGAAGAAGGCTTTTATAAACTCTCAAATACTAATATAGCTTGATTTAACTTAGCCACATCAATCGATATTTATTTTGTGATTGCTACTATTCTCTGCAGTACAGGTGTGAATCCAGGAAAATCCTCAATTTCATATTTCCCGAGTTAATGTTCAAATGGGACTTTGTATGAATGTAGTATGTTGACATAATACAAAAGACATCAAAGCCATAACAGATCTATATTTAACATCAGTGCTATATCAGTAATAATGATATACATATAATCAGATGAAAGTCAGAGAAGTCATAGCTATCCCACTCAGAAAATTTAAACTCTAGTGATCAAAGGAGCACATCATTTTCGGTGTGGGAAAATTATCATAGGGTTTGCTTTTACAAGTGGAGCACACAGCAAACTCAGGGCCTCTTCCATCAAACCAAGTAAGTTTTAGGTTTCAAAAAGCAAACTTTCTTCCTGCTTAGCCCTGGTGCTGGAGTTTGTGATTTCATTTTGGTTTTGGCTCCAAACACAGGCAAAAACACTGGTGCTCTTTGGACCCTTTCCAGCCTACTGCATAGTCCTGCTCCTTATGCTTCATTCTCCAGTCTTTTTTTTTAAACAAAGGTTAGCATTTCTCCCTCCTTGGATTGCTTTTCCAATGGGATTGTTTGTTCTCTCAGCAGTTTGGTGTCTCAGAAAGGTGAGGGGCATAGGTGGATTGTAATCACTCATCCCCCCTATTGAGTGGCAACAACACAAACTCTTCTGGGAAACATTGCTGGGGCCCATTTTTAAGATAACTTCTCTACCCCAATCCATACCAAGCTCTCCTTGGAGTTCTACAAGAACAAAGCTGTTGTGTTTCTTCAGTGAAGGTGCAAGTTGAACCAAATGGAAGATGTACTGGAAGAAGAGCCACAAATTGATTAATTAATTAGTCTTGATAAGGGAGGGGAACAGATGGGACCAAAACTCAATTCTTTGGTATCTAACTCACTGCCAAAAGGCAAAATACACACATTTTAAAGTTAAGCACAAGAGCACTAGAATAGAAAACATTAGTCGGCATGCATAAAGAAGAGATAGAGCCATTGTTATTGTCTTTTGGAAATTATGCAAACCAGGAGAGCTAGAGTGGTATAACATGGCACTCGGTTAATTCATATCAACTCTTGCTCTGCTACTGACTTGATGAAGTTCAAGAAAGTGAATCCTAAGTCTCTAAAACTGGGATGGGAAATGTTGGCTTTCACCACAGTTGAAATCAGAGGGTGTAAAGGAAAGTGGAAATAACCACAGTGGGACATGAGCCTTTGAAAGAAAGGATGCTGGTCTGATGAGTAAATGAGCAAAAGATAGACTCTTGACTCCAACTCAGCAGGCAGTGGGCTGGGTTTAGAGAGAGGATGATAGGCCAGAGTGACTGGGTCAATGGTGTCATCATTAACGGAAATAGAGACATCAGAAAAAAGCACTAATATTAGGGAAAGAATGGTAGATAGGGTTTGTCAAGATGCTGAACTTGTGAATTCTGCAGACAATCCGTCTAATGAGACCAATAGCAATAGGACTTTGATATTAACATGAAGTACCTAAATTCTATAGTGGAAAAGCAAAACTATAAAATAGACCAAATACGTTTTTCTTTTCATTTAATAGTTTTAAAAATTTGTTGGCTTTCATAAGAAACTGATAAAGATTGTGATTCTTTAGGAATTAGGGTTTCACTCAAAAATGTCATTAATCCTACAAATATCCTTTGATCAAAGTGAATCTAAAATATCCTGAAAGGGACTAAAAACCATAAACTCATATTGAAAGAAACGAATGACCTGCTAGTATGACCATTAATTAATACAATCCATGCCTAGCATCATGAAAAACAAGTTATGGGGGTAGAGGGTGGCTTACTAATTAAAAGACAACAATCACACACACACAAAAAAGGTTTTGAGGGCCTTTTCCTTTGAGACATTCTATTTTCAAAGTTTAAACAGACACAAAGAGATGCCCTCTGCTGGTGAAATGATGGTCTCAAACTCCTATGCAATTACTGGATATAATTCTCATTTTAGGGAACATTAAAGATAATCTAATCCTGTTCACTCATTTTAGAGACCAGGAAATGAAGGGCCAAAGTGGTGAATTTACTCACCCAAGCTCACACAGGAAGTAGGTAGCAGAAGTAAAATTCAATCCAGCTTTCCCAATCTCCTGTTTTTCCCATTATTCCGTACTGCCTATTTGCTAGTGGTCTGATAATATCATGCCTCTTTGTTTTGTGATGCAAATTTTTATAGTCTGGTAATTTTGCTTTTAAATTTGCTGTTAAAATGAACATGTGAGTCTAAGGGCCTGAGACTCAAATACTAAATCTGAAGTTTATTATTGTTACTTATAATACATTTTTAGAGTGCTTTTCAGTTTATAAGTTGATTTCCTCTTCATCGTCTAATTCTGTCTTCATAGGAGCCTTGAGAGATGGGGAGAATGAATATAATCGTCCTTATTTTAATGATGAGAAAATGCAGGCTCAGAAAGAGATTGACTAACTAGATTCATCTCCTATGTGACAGAGCTGGTATTCTAATCCAAGGCCTGTGTCCTTCCCACAATATACCACTTATTTATTATGTCAAAGAGTCAATTTTTTAATAGGTTAGACTTAGAGAAACCAAGGCTCTCCCACAATATAATTGTGCCTTAAACTCTTTTCCTTTCTCCCTTTTTTGGTAATGGGGAGGAGGTTGAGGGCCAAAAGTTTGTGGCTTTTGGCAGAGAAAGAAAAAGAATTAGTTTCTCTAAATAGAACATTTTGCCCATTTAGCCAGGTCAGGATGTGCTGGCTAGAGATACTTGTACAAGACGTATGAGAAAAGTAGTCTTCCACCAGAATGACAAAAACTCGGGGTCAGAGTGAGTATTTTGATTTTCTTTATTATGTTCACTTATTTCCCCTACATAAATGGAAGTCTGGAATTAGTCCTTACTTGGACAATGGAATTGAAATGATAGGATATCATTAAACATAACTAAACTGATGAAACCAAGCAAAGACTGTTTTAAATCAAATACATTTTGCATCTATATGTACTTGTTTCACCAACTCTCCAAGGCATTGACTTATTTTGAACAAATGTGATAACATTTGCAAAGCTCTTTGCAACCTTAAAACACTATATAAATACTAGCTACTAGCTGTTATTGTTGAACAAATTCTGTACATGATGACAGGGGATCAAAATATACCTTGTTTTTGGTCTATACTGCAGTCTGCCATCTTGAAACAAAACATTGGCAGATAAAATTTTTTGACTAGGAAAATCTGTAATTTTTAACATATTTCAATAAAATTTGCACATGGGAAAATACTCTAGGCACATGTGAGACATACAGTTCAGAAAACTACTAATTTACTAAAATGTACTATGCACACATTTTTCTCCTAGTCTTCTCAGGGACAAGAAATATTTGGAGAGAATAAAGGAAAAAGAATACTTTCTTTTAAAAATCTTTTTTAAAGGAATTTTTTTTGGGGTGGTAATAGTTGGGTATACTTTGCTTGTAACTTATGAGCACAATCTTTTTTCATCTACTAATTTTAACCTATTGAAAATGAATGAAACACAGAGACAGTTGGGTGGTTCAGTGCACAGAATGCCAAGCTTATAGAGATGGAAGGTCCAACCAAGAAATGGACCAAGAAAAAAGAAAGAAAGGGGGTGCTATCAAGCTAGGTGGCTCAGTGGATTGAGAGCCACACCTAAAGAAGGGAGGTCCTTGGCTCAAATCTGACCTCAGACACTCCCTAGTTGAGTGACCCTATCACTTAACCCCCATTGCCTAATCCTTTCTGCTCTTCTGCCTTAGAACCAATACATAGATTGAAGGTAAGGGTTTTAAAAAAGAAAGAAAGAAAATAAATGAAACTCAAGCAGATGAATACTATACAGTGAAGAAAAGGGAAGAAAGATGTCCCTCAGGGGCAATGTCAATCCAGGTTGAAGGGATTAGTTGAGAAAGAAGCAGCTCATACTGAATGAGAATATTTCTGGCATTTCTAACAATGAAGGCTCCTCTAATATACTAGGTTTGAAATTTAGAACAAAAACACCCAGTTTCAAATTTTGGTTCCAATACTTTACTATCTGTGTGACGTGTCTAATTCACCTGACTTCTTGACACTTTAATTCTCTCATATGTAAAATGAAGATAATATCTATCCTACCTAACAGGACTGCTATGAACAAAGTTTTTGAGAAACCTTAGAGCACCGTAAAAATGTGAGCTGTTACTGATTCCAACATATGATTCCATTATTGTGGAGAACTTCCAGTGTGGAAACTGCTTCCATTAAGGTAGCTCAGCAACTCCTCTGCAATTTATAGGCAGAATTCCTTAGGGTAGTGACAGGTTAAGTCATCACCACCATCATGGACCTGGCATTATTTGAAGGGCTGGGGATACAAAGAGAGACAGAAAGGCTAAAGTCAAGTTACTTGCCAATAGTCATATAGCTAACATCTGCTAAAGGCAGGACTTGTATTATCATTATCTTCATCATTGTCATCTCATCATTATCATCATCAGGCCTTCCTATCAAAGGTCACATTTATAATAACTCATTCTTATGTATCACTTTAAGGTTCTCAAAATATTTTCTTCCCAATAAGTCTGTGAGGTAGATCAATTCACTTTGCTCAACAGAGTAAGGCTAGCTAGCTAACCAAAGGTTTCAGAACAAAGTGTGAGGCGCAGCTAGGTGGCTCTGTAGATTGAGAGCCGGGCCTAGACATAGGAGGTTCAGGGATCAAATATGACCTCAGATACTTTTTAATTGTGTGACCCTGGGGAAGTCACTTAACCCTTAAGCCCCCTATAGTCTAGTCCTTACCATTTTTCTGCCTTGGAACAAATATACAGAATAGCTTCTAAGTTGGAAGATAAGTTTTTTTTTTTTTTTTAAAGAACAAAGTGTGTAATGCTAACAGTACATACAGAAATCAGAAGAAAAGTAAGTGGGCCTTCACCATCACTAACAGGAGATGCCTTATTCCAACTCCAGGGTCAAAGATGCAGTGTTCCTCTCTTTAAACACATTTCATATCTGACCGACCTTCATGAGAACTGGTCAGAAGAGCTCCAGGATGAATATCCTACACTTGGCCCCCTTTTTAAGATCTTCAGACCTCACCATGAATTAGGCCAGCTAAGACCTGACTCTATGAGTATGTTTATTTAGCCATTCATGACCAAAGAAAGGAATTTGATTGCACACAATGGGTTAAAATCAAAATTATAATAATTTTTTTTAAACCCTTGTACTTCAGTGTATTGTCTCATAGGTGGAAGAGTGGTAAGGGTGGGCAATGGGGTCAAGGGACCTGTCCAGGGTCACACAGCTGGGAAGTGTCCGAGGCCGGACTTGAACCTAGGACCTCCCATCTCTAGGCCTGGCTCTCAATCCACTGAGCTACCCAGCTGCCCCCTATAATCATTTTTAAAAGATGCTGCAGACAAGCAGGTGAACAGTAGTTAATTGTGAGATTCCTTTAGAGCTACATTGTCCCATCCCACCCTTCACTTTTTTTTTTTAACATAGTTATGTCCATAAAATCTTTTCATGTCCTCTGTAGTTACAATACAGAGATACAAAGGAGCCTTTCATTTGTTGCTCCCTCTCTCTGGGAAGCCAGGTCGAAGAGTAAAAGATATCTTAATGTTCTCTTTCAAGGCAGTGAGATTGTGAAACAAAGATTAGTAGGCCGCTACAGTATCTGCTTCTCTTTTTCTCCTTCTCCCCCCCCCCCCATTCTCACTCACCTTTTGCCTGTGTATGTTCAAGGAATTTGTAACCAACTCCTCTTTTATTTAGCTACTTGAAAGACTATTTAAAATAACTGGAAGAAGGAAGAAATTTAGTTTTGAATGGAAGCCAGATTCAGATTTTAGTAGTTAACATCTTTCCAGATTCAGTTTTTAAAGATGCATTAGGAGTGGAGAGGAAGAGTAGGGAAAAGGGCAAACTTCTAGGGAAGCAAAACTATAATAGCATTCCTTTGCTAGGCTGTGGAGATCATGATGGTACTGGGAGGACAAAAAGAATCCATGATCTTTCTTTTATCCATTCACCAATCTACCTGCAGGGAGAGAGAGGATGGATGGTCCGGATACCAAGACTAATTCCGCCCCTCTCACTTGGGCCCTCCCAGAAAACTGTTCAATGTTAGGTAGCCAGAAAGTTTTTTCCACAAGTGGTTGTGTCCAGAGCATTTCTTCCTTTTCCTTTACACCCTCTTCTTTTTTTTCCCTGCAACTTAAAAAAATTATTTTTTGTTTGTTTGCTATATCAAGGTTCCCAGGTATCTTTCTTCTTTTCCTCCCTGAACTAGAGACAATGTCATTTGACACCGCCTCCTCCCTCCCCCAAACTGTACATATAAAACTATGTCTTGCATGTTTCTGTTTATCAGTTCTTTCTCTGGAGGTGGACATTCACAAGTTATTCTTCAAACAATATTTCTGTTGCTATAGATAATGTTCTCTTGGTTCTGTTTATTTTACTGTTCCTAATATCATGTATGTTGTTCCATTTTTAAAAAAAAAACATTTTTATATCCACTTCTTTATTTTCTAAGCCTGAATGAGTGCTAATATCAAATTCCCTGAAGTGGCCACATTATTAGAATTTATACTGCATATTTACATTGGGTTGGAATCAATGACTATATATTATATAATTTTAACTTCAAATACTGTGAATTTAAATAATGCAACTACTTCCAGGGAGGCTTTATTGACACTAACCAGGACTTAGCTGTACCTAGCTTTCTTCATCACCCTGGTAGATGGGAAAATCTGACCTGATTGGCTAGAGTTCATCTTGGGGATTTTGTTCAGATCTAAAGCTCACAGTAGGCTTTGAGTCCATGGCATGAGGATCATTTGAAGGGGCTGACAGTGTTAGCAAAACTTTTAGAGATCTTGTGCCCAAACTACAACTTAAAACTGCCTGTGAGCTGCTCATATTACTTCAGACAGTGGAGGGACGAAATGTTTGCATTGGGTGGCTGGACAGAGGAGTGGGGCATGTGAAAATGTCCTCAGGTGCTGTGGTGAGGGGGAACAGAGCAGCCTCCTCCATGCCACTGGGACACACATGCCATGACTTCACCAACATGAGGCTAGGAGTGTTTAGCCCAGAAAAGAGAAGACTCATGAAGAACGTGATAACTATTTTTAAGCATTTGAAAGGAGATTAATCTTGTTTTATATGGCCCCAGAGGGCAGAACCAGGAGACAAATTTAGGCTTAATAGAAAAAAAATCCTAAAAACTAGAGTTATCCAACAGCATAGGCTGATGCTGGATGGCCAATTATTCACTATCATTGGAGTGAGGACTCCTTTCAGGTATGTTTTACACAAGATGGCTGTCCATGTCCCTTCCAGCTCTCAATTTTTCTAACATTATGATTCTGTGGCAAAAGTTCTGCTGGGACCAAGTGAGTCCCAGTAAGAAGGAACTCCCAATGCCATGACTTCAGAGATACCGAGCTAAGGCTTCTCCATGGGTCTTTTGCTTAAATTGGTAAGAAGTAAATGCTACCTCTAAGGCAGTGATGAGATGTTGTGTGTAGGAGGCTAGGTTGAAAGTCATGAAGACTTGAGTTTAAATCCTGTCTTAGACTCTTACTAGCTGGGTAATGCTGGTCAAATAGCTCAACTTCTGTGATCCTCATTCTCCTCATTTATAAAATAGGGATAAAAAACACCTACTTCATGGGGCTGTTGTGGGAATCAGGTGAGATAATGTGCAAAATGCTTTCCAAACCCTAAAGTCCTATAGAAATATTGTTATCATCATCATTATCACAGGGAACCTCATGGTAATCAGACTGGGACTGAAGCACATATGAAACAGCAGACAGAACTAAGACAATCTAAATAGATTATTGCATTCCATGAAGGCCTGCTTTTAGCAGAAGATTTGCATGACCTTCAGGGCAAAATTTCTACCTAGTAAAGCTTGATCTTAGATCACTCTAAGTCCAACTTCTTAACTGCAGCATAAGCCAAATGAAATATGGGGAATATTTCTGTGGGAGTCCCAGTGAACACATTTGATGATGATGATGATGATGATAATGATGTATGTGTGTGTGTGGGGGGGTAGGGAGTCAGGTATATTGTATGAAACTAAACATTAGCTCCCTGTTCTTTTTTGTTCTAAGGAGGTATATATTTACAGTGCTTAAATAGAAACAATTTATGTAGTAGCTTTAAATATAGTAAACCTAAACATGTCTAAAAATAAGACATTTCTAAAAGCACTAGGAGAGAAAACCCCTTTCTATAGCTCTAAGCTATTAAGTGGGCTATTTTAAATGGAAATATGTCACGAATAATTTCTAATGGCAGGAAAATGATTCACTGGCAAATTGATGAGGCTCATGGGGCTATATAATCATGATCTTCTCAATGGGAGATCAATATGACACATTAACCAAAGCTACCCTTGAGATCTAAGTATCTACTTTCTTTGGCAAGTGAGTGGGGCAGTAGATTGAGCATTGGGCCTGGAGTCAGGAAGACATGAGTTCAATACCATCTTAGACATTTGTTAGCTGTGTATCCCTGGGCATCTCCGTCTGTCTGTCTGTCTGTCTCCCTGTCTCTCTCTCACTCTCTGTGACTTTAAAACCCTTACTTTCTGCCTTAGTAATAACTCTAAGACAGAAGGGCAAAGGCTAGACAAACAGGGTTAAATGTCTTGCCCCAAAGAGGTATCTAGATGTTTCAATAGATAGAAATCGGGGCCTGGAGATAGGAGGTACTGAGTTCAAAAGTGATCTCAGAGATTTCCTAGAATTGTGTCTGTGAGCAAGTCATTTAACTCCAAATTGCCTAATCTTTGTCACTCTTCTGCCTTGGAATTGATATGTCATATACAAATCCAAGACAGAAGGTGAGGGTTCAAAAATATGATGTTTTAAAAAAAATTTCAAAGCTTGTTGTAATGCGGAATTTGACTGAACTAAATCCTTCTATTGTGGCTCCATGGAGGGTAGCTAGAAAGCCTGTCACATTTAGCCTGTCATATTTGTGGTATTCCCATTCCTCATCTCTAACCTCTATTTCCTCTCTTTCATTTGTTTTTCTAGTCCTTCTCTGAATCCCAAACTAGGTTTGAGGTCCTTGGGGAGAAATCATAGGATTCAGAAATAAGGGGCCTTGTAGATAAACAAATCTAATTCTTTCCTGTTACAAATGAAGAAACTAAAGTGAGAGAGGTAGGTAAATTAATTTGTCCACAGTCATAATAAATGATAGTTAGAATTCAACTAGGTCTTCTGGGACTCTCACTCCCCAGTGCCAGGACCACTGACAAACCAGGATAGAAACTACTGTTCAGTGCCAGTTTGAAGTCAACATCTAATACTGAGTGGGAAAGGTCATAGATACTAATCCTTCGGAACTCTAACCTTTAGTAAAGAAAGAACAGCAAAAGATAGAGGGGGCAGCTGGGTGGCTCAGTGGACTTAGAGCCAGGCCCAGAGGTGGGAGGTCCTGGATTCAAATCTTGTCTCAGACACTTCTTAGGTGTATGTCCCTGGGCAAGTCATTTAACCCCCATTGCCTCCTCACCACTCTTCTGCCTTAGAAAAAACACACAGTATTGATTCTAAGATGGAAGTTAAGGGCTTAAAAAAACAAAATAAAAAAAGCAATAGAATTGAGGATGGGAATCAACGGAAGTATACTAGTGGATATTTGGCATTAACTAGGATTTGAAAATCTAGGAGAACATTCTAATCAGTAAGAATGGAATTGGAACTCACACCCAGATCTTTGAAGCCCAAGGTTCTTTCTACTACATAAGGCTAGAAGGGAAACATCTGGTAAAATGTTTGCTTGGGCAGTGATGACTTTTATGGCATATCAGTGGGAAGTAATGGATTCTGGGATGAAAGGGAGAAAAAGAAGAAATTTGGATCCTTTTTGCTCTGTTTCTCAAGCTCTAAAATGACTTTGTAAGTTATAAAATGGTTAAATATATAAATTCAAGGTCTAGTATGTTTTGTCTAAATCTGGTTCTGGCACCTTGCCAACATATCTTCTTGAGTCCTTTTCTGTTCTGCAAGGAGGGAAGTAGTTTATCTTGATTTAAACACACAGGAGTAACTCCTAGGATCACTGTTCCTAAGTTCATCTGAAATGAAATGTAAATATGCATATAAATGTAAAGAAGTGTTTGAAGAGAGCCATAAAAAGCTTAACAAGTTTATCATATTCTAACTGGGCTTGGGTTTTAACCTACATTTTGCTGCCAAATAACCTTTCACTAGAAGGAATCCCCTTGACATGAAAAAAAAAAAAAACTAAAAATGTTTCCTTTCTGCTCCATCCTGGCTTTTGCCTTTTCCTCTTCCCAAAAGCCTCTTCTCTGAGAGGAGAGTCTAAGTTCATTCAATCGGGCCAAGATGGGCTAAAAATTCAGCCTTTACTGACTAGATCTTACTTCCTGAATAAAGTCACAAATTCTGTCAAGTTTGTGTTGCTCTGCATCACTGTATGGCTATTGTCTGGCAGCTTTGAACACAGTAAGTGCTTAAAAAATGTTTGTTGGAATGAATTGGCCAAATATAGTGCTATAGCAAAAGGATCCTTCTGTATCCATTCACTTAATCCTCTCTGCCTTATGATTGTCTCTCTCTCTCTCTCTCTCTTTTTTTAATCCTTACTTTCTGTCTTAGGAACAGCTCTAAGACATAAGGGCAAGGGCTAGACAAACAGAATAAAGTGACTTGCTCAGGGTCACACAGCTAGGAAGTATCTGAGCCAGATATAGTCTTTTTTCTTCTTCTTTTTAACCCTTACCGTCTGCCTTGAAATCAACTGTATATTGGATTCAAGGCAGAAGAGTGGTCAGGGTTAGGCAATGAGGGTTAAGTGACTTGCCTATGGTCACAGGGCTAGGAAGTGTTTGATGTCACATTTGAACCCAGGACCTCCCATCTCTAGGCCTCATTCTCAATCCACTGAGCCACCCAGCTGGTTCCTCCCTACCTCCCTTCCCCAACCCCCTTCCATGGTCTTTTAGCAAAGGTCCCACTCTTGTTTTCTTTGGAGTGGGACTCATTAGATCTGCTGCCCTGTAAGATTTCAACTCTAAGAAAAGAGATGTTCCTTCCAGTGTAAACTCACTACCTCTAATCTCATCACCTTGCTACTGCTAATTCAAGTCTTGATGGTCACCACCTCTCTCAGCCTCCTCTCCTTTCCAAGGACCAAACTCTTCTCAATGCCTTCCATTATAGAGGTCAGAAACTGGATTTTTTGGTCCATTCCACTCTGCATCTGCTGCTTTTTCTGGTTTCAATTTTACAAAACAATCTACTTCACAGGGGACGACCTGACCCCCACCCCTTTACTGTCTCTTTTTGTACAATGTCTCCCCCCATTAGATTATAAACTTCCCGAGGGCAAGGGCTGTCTTCTTTTGTAATTGTAACCCAAATGCATAGCATAGTGCTTGATACAATTAGTCCTTCATTTTCAGTTGAGTCCAACTCTGGCACAAATTAAGCACTTCCTAGCTGTGTAATCCTGGACAAGTCACTTGACCCCATTTAACTAGTTCTTACCATTTTTCGGCTTTGGAACTGATGCCTAGTATTGATTTTAAGACAAAAGGTAAGGTTTTTTAAAGTGCTTAATAAATGTTTGTTGATGATGATGATAATTATGAAGTCATCACAACCACCACTACCATGACTCCCACAATTTCTCTTTCCTCTCCATTCTACCTCTTTTGAAGCTTCTTCTCCCTAAAGGTCAGCCCCACCATGGAATGTCTATGTTTTGGGTTAATATTCCTCAAGTGTTCTGGCTTGTGCTTTTTTTCCTAGCTGAACTGCATTTTACTTTCTGTCCATAGCTATAAGCTCTCTAGCCTGATTTTGTTAAAGCGCCATCTTTTTACTGGTGTTAGTGACACTTTATATTTGAATGTTATCTGTCAGTTTGTAAAGAGACTTGGCAGAAAGTGTTTCTCACTGGGTTAAACAACAGATTCAGACACTATTAAATCTACTGTAAACTTTATCACAAGCTGAGTAGCTATCAGTGAGGGACAAACTGGATTTTTGCCTCAGTTTCCCAATAATTAAAGTAAAACTAACATTTCCCCATGATCCCCCCCCCTTAACATTACTTCTTTTGCCAGACCACTGAAGAAGATGTTTAATAAGGCCAAAGTCAAAAACAACCCCTCAAAGCCCCATGGACACATTCTTCCTAGTCGAAACATTTCCATTAGTTAAAATCCTTACTCTGGTTTAGAGTTTTAAATCCACATTATACTATTTGTGTCCAAGCCAAATGGATGATTTTTTAAACTTAGATTTTGTAAGACACCATACAAAAGCTGTTCTAAAGATTCAGCCACATAACATGCTCTTAATTTAGTAATTATGAAATTCTTTGGAAGAAAACTTCCCAGCCCCAGCCCACTAAATTTGTCTGGCCTGATTTGTTGAGTTTAAGCTGCCTATTATTGGACATACCCACTATCTCCTGGATATTTTTACTGTATTCTCTCAATGTTTGCTCACTTTTACAGGAAACGGATGCTCATTTACTGGCCAGTAACTGGCAAGACTATGTTTTTCAAATTGCTGAGGACAAAAATGGCAAATGTAGTATTTTCAGAACTCCAAGACCTCCCAAATTTTTCATGACTTTTTGAAGTTAATTGTAAGTAGCTAGGTTGCCAATTTATTTAGCCCACTAGTATGTTCACTCACTGGATATGCTGGTTCACACACATTCTAACTTAACTAGCAGCTGTGTGTGTGTGTGTGTGTGTGTGTGTGTGTGTGTGTGTGTGTGTGTGTACTTTGTGTGTTTACTTACCATTTTTTTTCCAGGCTCCTCACATTTTAATTAGTGGCACCTTTGGCATCTTTCCCCCAGCAATGGCACTAACAAGTGGTTCCTTAGTCATTTCTCCTCTTCTTTATTAATGGTCTACTTTTTCTACTTTATTTTTTTGATAAGTTAAAGGAAGGCTCTTCCTTTCCTTTATACCCTCAATCAGTGTCACTAACTTCTTGGTTAGATTTCCTTTCTGTTTTTCCTATAAGTTCAGTTTAAACAGTCTTAATTACACCAGTGACACCTTTGCTACTTTAGGATTTCATGTCAGACATAGTACTGGGAGTAAAAGGTTTTGTGTATCTGCCCACTCATTCTGTCTCTGCTCCTCTCTCATTCTTGTCTGACTATATTTCTCACTCTTCATCTTGCTCCCTCTATTAACAAGCCTCGACAATACTAGACAGCTGAAACCCATTGGAAAATACTAAAAATAATTGCCTTTTGTTGTTAAAATCAGGATTAGGGCTGATTTTCTCTTCCAGGAATTTGTACAGTTTCCTGCAGGGACTCGGAGAACTCCACGGTGTGCTTTTTTTTAGACTATGAAGGGTAATTTTAATAAACATGCCACTAAGTTGAGCAAGTCACTGTAAAAATTAATGTGCATTGTTGTCCCTCGTCTCATCTTATGTTGGCTGCTGCCTTATGGAATTTAATATAAGAACATTTTAAACATTGGTCTCTTCCTGGTCCCTCCATCCTCTCCTCCACATTAGTTCCAGCTTTTTTTCTCTCTGTCTGTCTCTCTTCCTCTTTCTATCTGTCTCTATCTCCCACTCACCCCCTGTCTCTTCCTTTTTCTCTGTCTCTGCCTCTTTCTGTCTGTGTCTGTCTGTCTGTGTCTGTGTATGTGTCTGTCTCTTTGTCTGTCGGCCTCTGTCTCGGTCTCTGTCTCTCTTTCTCCCCCACCTTCCTTCCTTGTCCCCAGGAGACAAGCTGTATCACTTATGTTTTCCATCTCAACCTCCTTTATCCAAGGTCCTGGGAAACCAAAATCAAGTTTAGTCCAAACTGATATCTCCCTGCCCTCAAAAGCAACTGTTATTGCCTTTCTGTCCAGTGTGTTTTAGGTTGTCAAAATACAAAGGTTGTAAAATGAGTAAATATGGTTAACTGGCATTTAATCCCATGAAGAGGTTTTCTTTCTACAAGAATAAAAAAATATAGTAAGCACCATTTTCCAGAGAATTGATTCTCTATATGATTATAGAAAACTCTCAGACCTGTTTGTCAACAACTTGAATTGAGTCAATGTAATTATTCACAGTTTAGGGATACTATAATTTAAAGAAATAATGTATTTTTAAAAATTTACTTTCCCCCTTACAATTAATACTGTGCTTTGGTTCTAAGGCAGAAGAGTGGTAAGGGCTAGGTAATGGGGGTTAAGTGACTCGCCCAGGGTCACACAGTTAGGAAGCATCTGAGGTCAAATTTGAACCCAGGACCTCCCATTTCTAGGCCTGGCTCTCAATTCACTGAAAACTAAAACTCAGTTGCCCTGACAATCTATTTTCTTGGAAATTTTCATTTTAAGTTGCAGAGCATCAAATTAAAATAAGTAAAAATTTAAAATATCTCAGAAAATAAGAATAATAAGAAGCCTTGCTATTATGTGAGGTAGCTAGGTGACACTGTGAATAAATGGAGCACTGGGTCTTGCAGCAGGAAGACTTGAGTTCGAATGTGACCTCAGATACTTAGTTGTATAACCTTGGACAAGTTACTTAACCCTGTTTGCCTCAGTTTCCTCATGTATTAAATGGGCTAGAAAAGGAAATGACAAGCCATTCCAGTATCTTTGCCAAGAAAATCCCAAATGGGGTCATGAAGAGTTGGACATGACTGAAAAAGACCTGGACAATAACAACCAAAACTTCCTGAGTTGAGGGTGGGTGGGGAGGGGGAAGAGACAGAATTGGAGTGTACCATTCTCCTATACATTTCTTTGTGTCTATTTTATTTTCTCATCAGATTAAAAAACCTAAACCATTTGATTTTAGTGTGAATTCTAAGACAGAAGAATGGCAAGGGCTAGGCAATTGAGGTTAAGTGACTTGTTCAGGTTTACACAGCTAGGAATTGTCTGAGGCCAGATTTGAACCTGGGACCTCCTGACTCCAGGCCTGGCACTCTGTCTACTGTGCCCCTCCACATTATTCTCTTGCTTTACCCTGTTCCTTTTTTCTTCTTTATCATTCACAAACTGCAAAAATGAGGGACAGTGAGGTGACTGAGTGGACTGAGATCAAGGCCTAGAGACAGGAAGTCCCAGGTTCAAATATGACCTCGGACAATTTCTTCCCATTTTCTAAGATAGAAGATAAGGGTTTTTTAAAAAATTGTAAAAATAGCCCAATGTCAGGCTTCTTTACTTCTGCCAGGATAGGTTGTATGACTTAACACATTCTAGGCATCCTTCTTACTTTCAGATTCAGTTGGGACCCTGTTTTAAGATGTATTTTTCTCTCATTTGATCTTTTACCTTCACAGTAGGTCCCATTCCTCTACAAATTCCATGGTTTGATAAATAAACAAACATAAATAAAATAATATCACTATTTTAATCTCCTGTTACTAGTGTGAGTAAATTTATGCTAACCTGGTAACCGCTCCAGAATAATTCAATACATATCAACTGCCTTGACATTCTTGTATGCCCTCATTTCTTTGCCTTCACTACCATTTGCTGAGCAGGAACCTTCTTAGAAAATAAGGATCTGAGGGTTTGGAAGCAAAGTTTCACATTTTCCAGTGGAAATGCTACTCTCTACAGCCCTGGAGGTGGCTCTCCCTCATAAGGATCCCAGCGGAAACATCTTTGATCTAACAATTCAACTCCAAAACAAAGTTCTCTGTTCGTGGTTGGTGGTTCGTCCACACCTGGGCCATTAGTACCACGGTGAAGGGGACTGACCTTTGACTAGTGCCCTCGGCTCATGTTTCAGCTTCTAAATTGGCTTCCAGCCTGTTGATTAAAATTTATTCATTTGAACTGAAAGGACCAGAAATAGTAGCTATTATCTGGCTCCCTTAATGGAGTCTTCATGCCAGATGCTGTGTGCTATGTATGTGGACTCTCTACTTAATGATAATATCAAGCATTTAGATAGCACTTTAAGGTTTACAAAGCATTTTTACAAATATTATCTCACTTTATCCTCACAACAATCCTGAAAGGTAGGTGTTACTACTATTCTCACTTTACAGATGAGGAAACTGAGGAAGAGAAAGGTGAAGCAACTTGCCTAGGATCACACAACTAAGGAAGTGTATGAGGTCATATTTGAACTTAGGTCTTCCTAATTCTAGGTCCAGTGCTCTGTCCCCTGGGCCACCTGGCTGTCAGTCAACACATCAGAACATCGACTTCGCCTACAGCATGGTAAGTTTAAAAAATTGTTGGCGAAGACCCAGAAATGGACCACTGCCAAGTCTCTTCATGTTCTGGGCTTCTACTAGTCTAGGTAACTCCAAGATTCTTCCATCTCAATTAAGACCAATTACAAAAAATTTTCAAAGAAAAGGCAGTTGAGTGCAGTGGTTTTGTTCAAGCACTGACTTGCATCCTCAATGCCAAGAAACAAGCAACTTCCTAGTAAACAGAAGGCTGACACAGACCTATTACTAAGAAGTTGATTTGATTTATTTAGTTTGAGAAAGCAAAATTTAGGGCTGCCAGATCTTAAGTGAACAAGGGTCTAGAAAAGAGTTGGGCAAGGCAGATCTCCAATCTTTCTTGGGCAAACTGCAGATCATTTAAATTCAACAAAGCCTTTTTTGAACATCTTTCAATCAATTCACATTTGGCCAAGAAAGTGCTCCATACATTCTTTTTTCACAAGTAAAAAATGAATACAAATAACTGTTTTACTCAAGTAAACATTTACTCTTCAGAAGAGATGATGACTAATTATTTACTCACTGCCATAGCTGGTGAATAATTGCCCATTAAGGAAGTTAAATCCTAATCACTTATTCCCAGATCAAATTATTTTGAAACTACCCTCTGACTAACTCTTGGGAAGTAACTAGAAGAGGAATGTCTAAGTTGAGTTTTTTTTTTTAGCTTCCTAGAAAGAAAAGAACTGCACAGATTTTCAGAAATTAAAGACACAATCAGTTTTTACTACTTTCTAACTCAAAACCGTCTTGATAATTTCCTTTTTCATTGTTCCTCACCCTAAAGAACCTTGACCTAAGGTTAAATAAAAACAGAATCTGGCAGGGAGGAGTTGGGCTGCATTGAATAAAAAGTTGGGGAAAAACTAGAGTCAGAAGGCAAAGACTTAGGTTTAGAATGGAAGACAATGTATGATACAGATTCCACAATATTAGTTCTTCTATATAAAAAAAAAATTGCATGTGACAAGTACAATTAGTGTCAAAGTACCAGGCTATGTTCTCCCAATAATTTAAATTTCAAGATAGAAAGAAGAATACTTGAATTATGTCTATGTGCTCAAGGGGATGAGAGCAGGGACAATTCATAGGGTTAAAATTCACTTTTGAAGGACTCATTTTCCATATTAACTTGAGTCCCATCAAAGGATTGGCATCCAAATGGACTATTTAAATTGCTTACGAGGATTTCCATATAGTTTGAAACATCTGGGAAAATGCTATCAATGTTTCTAACCAGGAAGAAAACATATAGTATGCTGAAAAGAGAAGGCCAAACCTCTATCATTGCCTCAATGGTTTTAAAGACTCCCAAAAATCTGCCTCTAGTCTAAATACTGTCTGTCAAAAACTGGACTGTTTTATTCTAGAAACCAATGAAAACTTTGGAAATAATTTCTTTCTTTCTTTGGGATGGGGAGGGATGAGAATTAAGGATGTGACCTTTAGATAATTCATACACAATAAAAATAGAAGCAGCATGGTACAGTGGCTAGATCTGGAGTTAGAAGACCTGAGTTTAAAACATACCTGGGTAACCTTAAGCCAATTATTTAATGTTTCTGAGCTTTAGTGTTCTCATTTCTAAGACAAAGGGGTTAGACTAGAATCAGGAGCTCTTAATCTTCTTTGTGTCATGGACCATATTAGCTCTCTGGCAAAGCCTAAGGACCCCTTCTCAGAATAATTTTTTTAAAACCATGAAATAAAAAACATAGGATTACAAAGGAAACCAATTATGACAAAATATATTTATCAAGATATGTGTTTTTTTAAAAAAGTTCATGGACCTCAAATTAAAGCCCCCTGGATTAGATTATCTCCAAGGTCTTTTCCAGCTCTAATATAAATTTTCATGACGCCATTTGGAATTTTTTTTTTTTTGGCAAAGATATTGGAGTGCTTTGCCATTTCCTTCTTCAGCTCAATTTGACAGATGAGGAAACTAAAGCAAGAGAGTTAAGTGACTTGCTCTGGGCTACCCAGTTAGTATGTGTCTAAGGTCAGATTTGAACATGTGTCTTCCCTGACTTCAGGCCCTACACTCTATCCACTGCATGACCTAGCTGCCTATAGTTATGGTCCTATGTTCATTTTTATAGTCTGCCTATGAACCTCAATCTGCAATTACTCCTTCCTCCTTCTTATCCCCATCTCGCTATGAGAAGCAAAAGGGACTTTAGCCTAGGGGAGCAGGAGAGGAAATTGTTTCATAAAATGGCAGTGGAGAATGATGGTCAAGGTCACAACAAAAGGGATACAGGGGCACATGAAAGGGAAGCAAGGACAAAGTCAGCACTGCTTGTTGCTCAGTCTACAAAGCTGCTAATTCCATCGACTGCTAGCAAGACCAGGTTGGAAGTTGCAGCCTCAGGTAGTTAAGCTACCTTAGTCCCAGAATTCACCAGATCTCCTATTTTAGCTGCCATGTTCAGAGGAGGTGAAACCTTGATTTTAGAGTCCTCTTTTCTACACAAAACACTTGGCTGCATCCAGAGCATAGTATGATGCCTGGCACATAGTAAAAGCTTAATAAGTGCTACTTGACTGGCCTAATGACCAGTCCCAAAGGAAATATGAGTCAAATAACTTGAAGTAACTGTATTATTTTATGCCTTTTGTCTGCGCCAGGGAGCACCTAAACTATAAATCTCATAGAATTCCACAGACCAGATCCATCCTATGTCTGGAGTCCAGGTCCAAGGGAGTGATAGTCTTTCAGTTACTTAGTAGGTGCTTATATAGTTTATTATGCATTGTATCCTTTGGTTATTAAGCACTGTTTATGTCATTATTTATGAACTTTACCTTCTGCCTTAGAACCAAAAGTGATATTGATTCCAAAGTAGGAGAGCAGTAAAGGCTAGGCAATTGAGGTTAAGTGATTTGCTTGAGTCACACAGCTAGGAAGTGTCTGAGGTCAGATTTTATACACAGGACCTCTAGTCTGTCCACTGAGCTACCCAGATGCTCCAACATTGTTTGTTGACTTATTGTCTCTAGGCTAATAGCAACAAATACAGAATTTCAGCAAATGTGTCTGTGGGTAACCAACTCTCTCATTTCAAGGTCACTTGACTAGCATTCTTTTAAATTAAGTGAATTAAAAAAGAGTCAGATTTTCCAGTGGGAGTTAGGGGTGGGAGAGTAAGGGGCTTGGACAAGGAATGGCACTAGATCTATGATTTCACTGATACAGGGAACTCCTGGGTGAAGTACTCCCTCTACCAACACAGATTACTACTGCTTTTGCAATTTAGAGAGTTGTCTAGAACTTTGAGAAAGCAATTAAATTACATGTGTAAGGTCATAATACATATATAGAGTATATTTCAGAAAGAGGAACTGAACCTAAATCTTCCTATCTTTGAGGACAGCTCTCAATTGTCTATTATAGGCTATTTCTTCTTAGTACTAATTGGAAACATCCACAAATACATACACTCTGAGATGTGGCTCTACCCAATATGAGAAGCAAAGATGAGGGATAGAAAAATCTAGGACAGTGATGGTGAACCTTTTAGAGACGGAGTGCCCAAACTGCAACCCTCATGCCACATGTGAGCTGTCCTCCTTACTCCAGATGGGGGAGGGAGGAAGTGCTCCTATTGGACTGCTGGGTAGAGGGGCAGATGATGAGAGAAATGTCCTCAAGCACGTGTGGAGAAGGGGGAGGGAGCAGCCCCCTCTGGCACACATGTCATAGGTTCACCAACATGGATCTAGGACCTTCTATTAACCACAGAGAGCACAACACATACTTAATGCTTTTACCTCAATGAGGCATATTCAAAATGATAGAATGAACTCAGTAATGAGTGGCTATTACTATCATCTGATAGTTAAATGTTTCTTTTAAAGAAACACTGTATATGTAGTTCCCAAATATGGAGCCCAATCATGAATCAACAAACTCTGTTTTCCCAGTTCTCCTTCTATGATACCTCCCTGGCCAATGTGCTTAGTACTTTCATGTTGATCTCTGGTTGTCCAGGTCTCCCTATCTACTTTACCTGGGTCTAGGTAGACAGCAGGTAGCTCAATGCTCCAATCTTCTCTTCCTCCTCTCTCTATCAACCCATATCTGCCCTGTGTACCATTCCCACTGAGCTAATTCTCATGCTGGGAAGCAATTTGATCAACTTAATCCTTGATATAAGGTAAATGGCAGATTGTAATGAAATAGAATAATCTGCAAAAGATGATTCTGTCATCCATGTTACCAATGGTACCTGCCTTGGTTAATTTTACACTATGACCAACCAAAAAGATTAAGAATGAGTGATGGGGTTCTTTCCTTCCCTGATCTCATTTCTACTCTTTGGAAAAGCTTACTTACAGCCCATTCTTCAACACAATGTGAGAATCTGGGGTCCAGATGAGGTAATCGACAGGTTCATAATCTCACATTATTCAATCAGTGTGGCATAAAATAATTCCTTCTAGACTTTCCTGGTTTTGTTTACATTTCTGTCAGTAGCTCACTCACCTTTACCCTTAGGATTACTGGTTGGCTAACTAGTCCACCCTGCAGTCAAGCCTTGGCTGAGCTCTCTGGGTCTCTGGAGAATTAAGGAAGCTCTTTCTATCTGCTATTTCCTAACTTGAAGTCATTTCACTTTGGACAAGGCCCTTTAGTTCCCTGGGCCCATTGTCTCATCTGCAAAATGAGAGGGTTGGATTAGATGATTCCTAAGGCTCCTTCCAACTCTAATTCCTATGATCTCAACATCCTATGATTCTACAATCTCAAATTTACTCCTTTGGCTTTAGCTTGAAACTTCTCTTCTCATAAAACAGGATATGCTTATTATTTTCAGCCAAGTAGCACTTAAGGGATAAGGTGAAGAGGGTGTGTAGTTTGCGGATACATTACAGAATGTTTTGTAATCATTTGGCTCCTTCTATCATTCTTGGAGAGCTCTAACTTCACAGGACTACCCTAAACCATCAATCAATTAATTAACTTGCATTTTTGGAGTGCTTTATAGGAACCCTATGTTAGATACTATGGGAAATATAAAAAAACCAGAGGATAGGATGGGATGTATAAGATAGATTCCTACCCATAAGGAGTTTACAATTCAGTTAAGAACTTGAGACTAACATGTAAAATAAAACCAACAATAGGATATGGAATATAGTTAAGTTTTTGATTATATGATGTATTCTGTATTACTGAGGTTCAGAAATGAAGTATTTAAATTTCTCTCTAAGTGGCACTGTGGAGAGAGCACTGGGCTTGCAATCAGAAAGACTTATCTTCATGGGTTCAAATCTGACCTTGGACACTTACAGGTATTTGACCCCCAGCAAGTGCACTTAACTCTTCTTGTCTCAGTTTCCTTATCTGTAAAATGAGCTGAAAATGGAAATGGAGATGGAAAGATACTCAATTATCTTTGCCAAGAACACTCTAAATGGGGCCACAGAGTTGTACAAGACTGAAAAAAACTCAACAACAATCATTATTTCCTTCAATTGAACATAGAAGCCCTCATAGTTTGGCAGCATAGCCTGAAAAGAATATTAAAGTCTTAAGGCCAGGATGCCTTAGAAACAGTGTCTTCTTTCTCCAAACTACCTTGTACTTTTTAGGTATATAGTCTCTGTACATTTATATAAGGATATGCTACTCCATTTAAAGGTAAGCTCCTTGAGGGAAGGGATTGTTTCAGTTTGACTCAGCATCCCCAGAGTTTAGCACATCTCTTAGCATAAAGCATTTAATTAATGTTTGTTGACTGATTATACAATGAATGTTGGCTCCTAAGGGATAACTTCATGAGAGATGTGAGTGTGCCCTGAGGTTTGAAGGATAGATTGGAAGAGGGAATATTACAGATGAAGAAAACCACATAAACCAAGATAATAAAGCAGGAATAAATGTGGTATTTGTGAGACAGCAAGGAGACTTCCTTGAAAAGGGGTGCTAGTGATGGGAATATCAGGTAATAAAGAATCCCACAGTGGAAGACATCCCATAATTTGTTTTCCACACCTGAAATTGGTTATCACATTTAATGCATTTCATCTTCCATGCACTCATATTCATCTGTACCACTGCCTTGACACTCTTGTCACTAAAAACCCAAATGACTCTCACTATAGCCAAATGGAAAAATCTTTTCTTTCCATTTGTTTTTTCTCCTGTTTGTCAAGCCCCATTCACTGTCCTCACGGAAAAGGGGGAGAAATTACTACTTTTAAAAAAGTAAGGACCTAATACTTCTTCCTAATACATGGACTCTCTGTATTTTTCCCCTCTGTACAGTTTTCTTTCCCTACTTCTCAACCATGTGAACTTAACCAAGATGCTATCAAATTTGAATCTGGGGTACTGAAGCAAAATTGTATAAAAAGAACTATTTTTAGTCTACTGTTTCTCTCTTGAGTTTCTCTCTCTCACACTTTAATCCCCAAATTGCATGGTCATTTGTCTATTCAGTGAAAACATTTAATGCCAAATAGGCTAAAAGAAAAAAAAAAAAACAATACAAATTGAATGGCAACTCCTTGAGGCCAAGGACTGTTCTGTTTTTGTTTGTTTGTTTGTTTGTTTGTTTTTTGCCAGAACTTAGCACTGGGCCTGGAAGCACCTACTCAGTGTTTAAAAGCAATCTAATTATTGGCTTAAGTTGAATTTCACTGTTTCTACATATACATGTACATACACTAAGCATCCTTCCCTAGTCTAATCTCTTCTTTAAAAATCTCTTCTTTTTATTTTAAAAGTAGGTGGTGCAGTAACTGAAATACTGTGGAATGACCAAATGTGATAGACTTTGCTACTAACAGCAATACAATAACGCAGGACAATTCTGAGGGACTTATGAGAAAGAATGCTATCCACCTCCAGAGAAAATACTTTTGGAGTAGGAGTAGAAATGCAGAAGAAAAACATACGATTTATCACTTGTTTATTTGGGCTATGATTTGGAGTTTTATAAGAATATTCATTTACAAAAATGAATAATATGGAAATATGTTTTGTGTGATAATACATGCATAACCCAGATTGAATTGCTTGTCAACTCTGGGAGAGGGGAAGGAAGAAGGGACAGAGACAACATCAATCACATAACTTGGGAAAACTTATGTGGAAATTTGTAATTAAAATAAAGATTAAATAAAAAATGTAGGTGGTCAATGGGTCTATACTCTTTCTCATGGTAGCATCACTCATTTCAAGAAGCCATAATAGCACATGGTTTGGGGGAGGGAATGAGGTAAGGAGGCCCTTGAGTGCTCAGATTCATTAGGAGAGTTAGACATTTCTTCGTATGAGAGTTTCTTCTGCTCTCACTCACCTATAACATTCTCTCTATTTCCTTTACTCAAACATGGAAGCCTTTTCAACAGATTGGCAACACAAGCTGAAAGAAATGCTCAGGATTTGAGGTTAGGATGCCTTAGAAATAGTAAGCCAGATCCCTGTGGGCTGAGGTCCTCATGTGATCCCAAAGTCCCACTGAAAAGGTTTTTTCCCCAATTCTCCCTCCAAGACTTTGCCCCACTGTTGAGTCTAGACAACTTTGAGTATTGCATCATCATTCTGTAGCATGCGGCCATTGCCTATAATACTTTTTCACATACTCATGCACGATCTACAGATCTGATTCAGCAGGTCAAGAGGGATCCCTGCTCCACCTTTGGGAAGATGCCTTGGCTTAATGTCTGGCTCCCTCCTAGTCCATGGGGAAAGAAAGCAGAAATATCTGCCAGTAGCTCCTAATTCATTTGGGTCTTCTTCAACCCCAGTGAAAAATATTAGAGGACTTGTCTCCTCTGTGAATATGATACTTCTAGCAGCTCTCTTGACTCATGGGTCAGATAATGAAGCAGATGAAAATTCTACAACATTTTCTATTTCTTTCTCACTCTTTCCCTTTCCTTCTCTGGAAAATTGATTTCAATCATTTTATGTACTGAAAACAAACATGAAAGGAGAACTTTCCTCAGCCTCCAGTTGCCAGAGTAAAAACTAAAATTCCTGGTACTCTTTTTAGAAGTGCTAATATTGTCCCTCAGGCCTTCATTATATTGCACACACATGTGCTCTATATATTGGGAGGGAGAAAATACCCTTGAAAAGTTTTGCTCCCTTTAAAAAGAAAGTCTTTTACTACTAGTAGGGAAAATAAAAACATTATCTATAAAGAAGCCTCCCCATCAACTGTTAAATTCAAAATGGTGTTCATTTGCATTATCAGCTATGTCAAATGATTCATAGAGTTGGAATCTGGATGAGTCTTTACAGTGAACAATTATTTAATTACCAAAGTCTTGAATCTACAACCTAGAGACTAGGCCCTCAACTAAGTAGAAATGGTCTTTTTTTGGTTATTTAGCAACAAATGACACAATAAATCCTGTTATCTGGGACAACTAGAGAATGGGAGTTCCAATTCTTTAAGTATTCCAGTTAACCTTAAATGGATTACTAGTTTTCAAAGAATTGGAATATAAAGAAATACATGTAATGTGAAGACTATGCTAAATATAATTTAATTTTTCTTTGATGATTTGGAAGACATTGGAAGATATTGCAATCTCTCATGGTCATTATCTTGGACATCAATAATTATTGATTCTAGAAAGGCAGAAGTGATGATTGATGGGATTCTGACGAATAGAATTCTGGACAAATTAGCTTTAAATAGAGAAGAACAAATACAAGAAGAAGCAGGCAACCCACATTTAACTCTGTCAAGTACCTTGTTTCCATCTGTTGCATTTTAACCTCCATGTTTTAACTACAAAAATACTGTAGGAAAGTGACAGCACCTCAAAGGCCATGTAATCCAGTCACCTCATTTTACAAAGGGGGAAACTGAGACATAGGATGGTTATCTGATTTTCCCAAAGACAATGGCAAGAAGCGTCAGAGGCAGGATTTGAAACTATCTCCTCTGACTCCATGATCAGTGCTCTTTCCATCGTGACATTTTTGTGTCCTGGATTCTAGGGGTGGTTAGGTGGAGCAGAGGTAGAATGGCAGGCCTAGAGTCAGGAAGACATGAGTTCAAATTCAGTCTCAGACACTTATTGCTGTTATGACCTTGGACAAGTCACTTAACCCTGTTTGCCTCAATTTATTATCTGTAAAAGAACTGGAGAAAGACATAGAAGACCAATCCATTATTTTTGCCAAGAAAACTCCAAATGAGTTACATGACTAGTCAGCCATGACTGAAATGACTGAATATCAGCATGTGTCCTGGAGAAAGTAAGTGTCAAAAGTGGAATCTTTCAAGAAATTCTGATTTTGCCCAGACTGGTTGTTGCTTCTCTCTAGTGAAAGGCTTTGGCTATAAGCCCCAGAGGGTCTAAGTGGGTGGTTCCATTCTATGAGGCAGCTAGGTAGTATAATGGATAAAGAGTTGGACCAGGAGTCAGAAAGACCTGATTTCAAATTATTTCTCAGACAATAATTAGCTGTGTGACCTTGGACAAGTCACTTAACCTTTACCTCCTTCACTTTCCTCATCTGTAAAAAATTAGGATAATAATAGCACTTACTTCCCAGGGTCATTGTGAGGATCAGATCAAATATTTTGTAAAACACTTTGCAAACCGTAAAGTATTATATAAATGCTAGTTATTATTATTATTATTAGTTTTAATATAAAGAAAAATGAAGAAAAGTTTAATAATAAACTCTAAGGGTTGAAGTTTTAGCCTTGTAATTTTTGATTCTTCTTCCTTCATTCTGTAGGTCCAATCAATTGTCAAATTCTGTTCCTCTCCTTTCTTTCCCTTTGTCTCTATTCCTATTTTGCCAGTTGATTCTTGGTTATCCCTAAAATGGAAAAGTGTCATGGATAATCCCAAATAGTGGATAATAGAAAAGGTACCTGAAGTATGTTTGTAGGGAAGGTTATTTTCACAGCAGATTTACCTTCCTAAATAGTTTTTGCTTAAGCAAAATCTTTAAATTAATTTTCAATCTTTTTGTTCACCAACTAATAAAAAGAGGAGCTGCCCCAGAAATTCACTGGATGGCAAGGGAAAACCAACTTGGTATTAAATATTCACCACTAATAGTCCACATGTGGATAACTGAGATTATCTGTGATTTTGGATTTGTGTCTATTTAGAGGAAGAAAGCTGGCTTTCTATATTCATTTAGAAAACTATTTTTGTTGTTCAATAATTTTTCATTTGTGTCTGACTCTCTGTGACCTCATTTAGGGTTTTCTAGGCAAAGATACAGGGGTGGTTTGCCATTTCCTTCTCATTTTACAGATGAGGAAACTGAGCCAAACAGGGTTTAAGAGTCTTGCCTAGTTGCACAGTTCATAAGTGTCTTGATGCTGGATTTGAACTTATGAAGATGAATCTTTCTGACTCCAAGCCCAGGGCTCTATCCACAGTACTACCTAGCTACCCAGAGGGCTATATATTCATTCACAAATTCATTCATTCAACAAATAAATCTTATGATCCTATGAAATATTTATTGAGCTCCTACTCATTGTGTTCAATGGGGAAAACAAAGAAGACCTGCTCTCTGCCCATATCTGGTTACATGTATAGTGACTGCAATTACACTAGTTGACAGCATGTACAAGGTGTTCTCTGTAGTAAAAGCTTTCTATAAAGATGGGAGACAGTACTTAGGCTAGCCAATTCTAGAGGAAATTGTAGAAAAGAATTTAATGACAAGGCAGCATGGTATAATAGTGGTATGGATCATATCTACAAGTCAGCAGGCATACTTATACCAGCCAGTGACTCTGTGTGTGACCTGTCTCTGTTTCTCAGTGGTTCCTTCTTTTCTTTCTTTCCCTTCTTTCGTTCCTTCATTCCTTCCTTTCTTCTTTCCTTTCTTCCTTCCTTCTTTCCTTCCTTCCTTCCTCCCTCCCTTACTTTCTCTCTCTTTGTCTCTGTCTTTGTCTCTCCCCTGAACCCAGGTTCTTCTGACTACAGGCTTGGTGTTCTATCCACTGTGCTACCTAATGTTAAAAAAGCTATCCGTATAGTCATCTTTAAAACAGAGATATCAACACTTGCTTTACTTTATCCAGGTGGCTTTTGGGGTGGTGAAGTGGTGGTACAAATGATGATAATTTATGTTAAAGTATTTCAATAAATACAGATGTCATATCAATTAAGAAATCACTATGATGCCTTGCACATAATAGGAGGTCCATAAATACATATAGGATAACACATGTAGACTTGGAAAGAATCTCAGATGTCATGTATTCCAAAAACCTCACTTAGGGCAGCTGGGTGGCTTAGTGGTTTGAAAGCCAGGCCTAGAGACAGGAGATCCTGGGTTCAAATCTGACCCTGGATACTTCCTAGATGTATGACCCTGAGCAAGTCATTTAACCCCCATTGCCTAGCCCTTACCACTCTTCTGTCTTGGAACTAATACACAGTATTGAGTCTAAGATGGAAGGCAAGGGTTTTAAAAAAACCCAACAACCCTCACTTAATAGTTGAGGCAACTAAGGCCTAGGGAAGTTAAATGATTTCCCCAATATCATATGGGCAGTAAAAATCATTCAAGATTTGAACTCAGGCCTTGTGACTCCAGAATCAAGGTTCTTCTTCTGTATGACATTGCTTCCAATGATGATCTTAGATGCTGAAAAGGAATCACACTTTTAAGTGCCATGGCTTTTTTCCATTAATACCTTCTTTTTTGTTACAAATCAAACAATTTCCTAGTTATAAATTGTGTGTATTAAAAACATCCAGTTTTTTGGAAATCAAAGTCTTAGAAAATGAATGTAAAAAATTGTTTTTCTATGCAATTGGAAAAAAATGTCAAAAAATTTAAAAACCAACCAAATGCCCAATTAGGAAACCAAGGTTAAAGATAGTATCACAGAATCTGACTCCACAGGAAGTCAAAATTGTATTGGATGTCAGAAGTCATCTAGATCAAACTATATCTGAATCATATTCCCTCCATAACATCTCTAAGTCACCTTGCTTCCATTTAAGAACTTTCATTGAGGGAAAACCTCCTAAGGCAGCCAGTTCTATTCTTGGCCAGCTCAAATGGTTAGGAATTATTTTTCCTTTTATAAAGCAAAGCCCTTCTCTCTGTGTCTCCCACTAATTGCTCCTAGTTCTACTGTCCAGGGCTAAGTGGAACAATTCTAATCCCTCTTTCCCTATGTCAGCCCTTCAAATTATGTACCCACTAAGCCTTTCTCTTCTTCAGGCAAAACATGACCAGTTTCTTCAGCCAAAGCTTAGATGATATAATTTTGGATTCTCCATATATAAATTTAAAAATATCATCTGTATATATACATATTTTCTCCTCCCACAAAAATATAAGCACATTGAGGACAGGGGCATTTTTACTTTTTTCTTTGTATCAATATTAGCAAAGTGCTTGGTAAATAAATGCCCATTGATTTATTGATCTTGGCTGCCCTTTTCTGGGAATGATTAATTTTATCAATTTATTTCTCTATTGTAAGCAATATATATGTCTTATTTCATGATATGCAAATAGGGAGGTATGTCTTATACAATTTATATCATATCTGCCTTCTTGGGGAGGAGAAAGGAGTGGGGGGAAGAAAACATGGACAATAATATTAAAAATTGTAATGTGATGAATTGACATGTAATCTGGAAAAAAATATTATCCATCATGGAATACATCACTACATATGTGAGACTGCCTAGGACAGAATATGGTGGCTGTGATATAGTATCAACTACCTTAGATCCAAAAGGGTCATATGTGCACAGGTGGAAGGATGCGTTGGAGTGACGTAGAGAAATGCTGGGATGGAGAAATAGGATAGAAGCATGTCTATTTCACCATTTCTAATCTCTTGAGAACTCTCAGGAGAGCTGGCTGAAACATCTTAATTGGGTGTCTGAGGTCATATTTGAATCCAGGACCTCCCATATCTAATCCTGGTTCTCTATCCACTGAGCCATCCAGCTCCCCCTGCCTTCGTCCAATAACCTTTTAACCATGTTCATAGGAGCATAAGTTTAGAGCTGGAAGGGTCCAAATCCTCAGGTTTATGTAGCTAGTAAGTGTCTGAGGGAAGATTTAAACTCAAGACTTCCCAGTCCTCAGTCCAGGGCTCTTCCTACTACATCACAAAGCTGTCTCTCATCCTTATTCCAAAGTTTTTTTGTTTGAAAAGCCAAGATTCATTTGAAGTCTGCTAGTATATTTTTACTTTGGGTCCATCATCTACTGCTATTATTCTCTTGGAGCTGCAGGATCTCAATCAAGGAGAAAGGAGATCTTTGTCCATATATTTATTTTTTATTTTTATTTTTCACTGTCCAAAAGTATGACATGGGTCAGCTAGGTTGCTCACTGGATAGAAAACCAGTTTTGGAGACAGGATGTTCTAGGTTCAAACTGGTCCCAGACACTTCCTAAGCTGGGCACTTAAGTCACTTAAGCCCCATTACTGAGCCTTTACCACTCTTCTGCATTAGAACCAATACATAGTAGTCATTCTAAGACAGAAGGTAAGGGTTAAAAAAAAAGCCAAATCTTTTTTTTATTTTTTTTATTTTTTATTTTTTATTTTATTTTATTTTATTTTTATTTTAAACCCTTAACTTCTGTGTATTGACTTATAGGTGGAAGAGTGGTAAGGGTAGGCAATGGGGGTCAAGTGACTTGCCCAGGGTCACACAGCTGGGAAGTGTCTGAGGCCGGATTTGAACCCAGGACCTCCCGTCTCTAGGCCTGGCTCTCAATCCACTGAGCTACCCAGCTGCCCCAGAAAATCAGTTTAAAGAGAGATCCCAGAACTTCATCACTGTTGGCACAGATGATAATTCTCTTCACATTTCAAAAATAATGTGGGCTGAAAAAGCCAAATCTTGAAAAAACAAAGTATAGTATGGATATGCCTTTCTTCTTCTCTGTTCCAGATGGAACTCCCTTACCCTGCAACATACACATTCTTTATTCTCGATAAATCAAGGCATTTCCTGGATATAAATTGTGTATATTAGAAACATCCAATTAGGAAACTGAGGTTACAGATAGTATCACGGATGACAGAAGCAATACCCTCAGATAATTTAAGGCTTCCTTAGTATTTCTCTTCCCCTCATAAAATAATTCTGGCTTTTGGTCTCAATATATATTTACTTATATCAGTGTCTTCATGATAAATATGTCTTTGCATTTATTTATCTCACTGTTTTCTTTTCATGACCTCTGGGCTGACTATACTATTATGTTTCCTATTGCCTGCCCAGAATTTTGCAAGCCTAGATCAATCCTCCTTCCATATCTCCATTCACTGAAATCTTGTTTTTCCTTCAAAGACTCAGCTCACTGACTTCTCCATAAAGCTTCCCTTATCCCTTATCTGTACTCTAACCAGCTGAAATGAATTCTCCTCAAATTTTTCATGGAAACAAGTTGTGGCTTATGATTGTGAAGGAATACTCTTGTGCCATAAGAAAAGAGAAACAAGATCATTGCAAAAAAACCTAGAAAGATTTATATGAACTGATGCAAAGAGAAGTGAGTAGAACCAGGAGAACGTTGTACACAGTAACAATCATAACATATGATAATCTACTGTGAATGACTTAACTATTATCAATAAGACAAGGGTCCAGAACAACCCCAAGGGACTCATGATGAAAAAGGACATTCCCTTCCACAGAAGGAGCAGAAAAAGTCTGAATGCAGATTGAAGTTACTATTCTTCACTTTATTTTCTCTATACATTTTTCTGTAGTGTAAAAAATATGCATCTTGTTTCTCAACATGACAAACAGGGAAATATGTATTATATAATATATGTACAACCTGTATCATATTACCTGCCTTATTGGGGAGAAATGAGGGATAGCAGGGAGAGAGAAAACCTGGATTACAAATGAATATAAACATTTTTGTCAAAATGTTATCTGGAAAAGATTAAGATTAAAACATTTTTTCATAGATTTTTTTCTAGATTTCCTGTTTGTAATGATCATATTCTGTTCTACATCATACTATTTGTGTATGTGCCTTAGTATATGATTTAGAAGATAATTGCCTTATTTTTGAACTGTTTCCCTAGAACCTAATGAAGTACCTTACATACAATTATCATTTAATACATATTTTTAGATTAAAAAAACCCAACACCTATATAATGTTTTGATATTTGCAAAACAGTTTTCACATGATCTCATTTGAACCTCACAACAACACTATAAGAAGATAGGTGCTTTTAATGTCATTCCCATTTTTTAGACGAGTGGGAGAAATTAAATGTCTTGCCTGGAATCATACCTAGTTAGTGCCTAAGATTAGATTTGAAATTTTTTTTCAGTCATTTGCAATTGTGTTAAATTATTTTGTGATTCCCTTTAGGAATTTCTTGGGAAAGATACTAGAATGATTTACCATCTCCTTCTCTAGCTCATTTTACTGATGAGGAAATTGAGGCAAACAAGGTTAAGTGACTCACCCAGGGTCACACAGCTAGAAAGTGTCTGAGGGCAGATTTGCACTTAAAAAGATGAATCTTCCTGATTCCAGGTCCTGTACTCTGGCTTGCTGTCCCAGATTTTAAGGTGGGCTTTCCTAAGTCCAACTCTTTCACTATCCACTATGCTACCTATTTGAATTTAGGTGAATTGAAAGCACTATTAGAAGAATTTGCTGTAATACCTAAAATTTCTCTGTGGTGACTCACATGATTGACTTTTTTTTTTTTTTAAAGCCCTTATCTTCTGTCTTAGAATGAATACTAAGTATTGTTTCCAAGGCAGAGGAGTGGTAGGCAATGGGGTTAAGTGACTTGCCCAGAGTCTCATAGCTAGGAAGTATCTGAGGTCAAATTTGAACCCAGGACTTCTCAGCTCTATATCTGACTCTTAATCTACTTGAGCCACCGAGCTACCCCCTATATTACTTCTTAATGGAATATAATATCCACAGGCAACTTTCCACTAAACTTCAATACTTTCTAAAAGCTGGCAAATATAAAAGCTAAATAAGAATAATATGTTAGAAACAAGACCTTGATCATAAACAACAGAATAATGCAGGCATCATCTTCATTCTTGGTTCAAAAAAGAAATGCTCCATGTATAGATACTTCCTACCTGTATGATCACGGGTAAGTCACTTAACACCCATCATCTAGCCCTTATCACTCTTCTGCCTTGGCACCAGTACTTAGTATGGATGTTGTGAGAGAAGGTAAGAGCCATTAAAAAAGAAAAGGAAGCGTCCCACATTATTTCACTACTCCTATTTCACTATTCCTATTATCTAGAACTAGTACTATTGTGGTATACAAAGGACAGAGAAAATAATTCCTCAAGGAATTTAAAATCTAATTATCTGTAAAGGAGGTGATCCCATTGGACAATGCGTTTAGGCCCCATGGGGGATTGGACAGGAGTTTTAGCCCATATGTGAACAAACCCATGTATCCTTCTCCTCACTTCACCCCTCACCTCCATTCTATCCAACAGACAGCTGGCTCCTGAGCTAGGAAGAATGGTCTACTTAAAAGACTTTAAAAGAAAGGATTTCTTTTCTTCCTGTCTGTCGAACCATGAAGAGATATTTCAAACTTGTCTTTTATACTTTTCCTTATAAGCTCTTATCCTATCACCTCCAGTAGTTATGACACCCGTTTGTTTATAGAATTAAACACACGCACTGGCTAAAAAAGGCTGAACCTGGATATTGGACCCCCAGTTGTCTCTTCTACTTGGTGTTTCTTTCCCTGATCATAAGTGAAGATACAGAAATACTAAGATGGATGGTGGTTCCAGGTACACTGTGGGAGATGCTTGCTATGGCCACTACAATGGTCCTCAGAGAAGATGACCACTGACAGGAGGTGGAGCTAGAAGAACTAGACCTTGAGGGAGTTTTGGACAGTGCAGAGCCAAGGTGAAGGCAAAATGGTTGTTTAGTAGTCCCACAAAATGTTTTAGATTTTTAGGTCTCAAGTTTCTGGAAGAATATCATAGGTGTTATGGGTCACTCCTTCATGTTTTAAGTTTTTTTCTCTGTTTACTTATGAACCTTTTGTGTTTTAAGCTTTTCCCTTGGGTAGAGGAAATAAAAAGCTATTCCATTACATGTAAAATCTATATGCAATTGCTTACCATGTCAGGATGGGGCGGGGGAGGGAGGAAAGGAGAGAGAGAATTTGGAAACTACCCCACTAAAAAAAAAAGAATGTTAAAAATTATTTTTAGATGTAACTGGGGAAGAATATTTCCTTTGATCCTTACAATAGCCCTGGGAGGTAGGTTCTATCACTATCCCTATTTTACAGATAAGAAAACTGAGGCATAAAAGGATTAGGTTACTTGCCTAGGAACACACAGTGCAACCTGGACTCTTAAGCTGCAGAGAGAAGGCGCCGATTTTCATAAGTGCATTCCATATATAGAGTATAAGCTATTATTTAGAGGTACAAAGATTATTTGATTTCTCTTTGTAGGTGGTAGGCACCTTATTAGGTGTTAGGAATACAAAGAGAAATCAAACAATCTCTGAACCTGTAAGGGTTTAAAAGAGTGACCTAAGTAAATTTATCTTTAAAAATGTCAGGAAGAGAACGGAATAATTAACAAGTCATTTCCAAAGCAGGTTTTGGAGACCTTCAACTTAGACCTGAAATATATTGCCTGAAGACTCTTTTCAAGGACTCTACCAAAGAGCCTTGTCTTCTTTGCTGGGATTCAGCATTGGGGAGAGGGAGGCAGCAAATCAGAAGAGCCAAGAAAGCAAGGGACGCTTGCTGTTATTTCCCTGTTCATATATGACAAAGTCCAGAAGTTGATTGAGAGCACCTATTAGTCTGTGGCAGTGGCTATTAGAAAATAACATTTCAAAGACTATATTGTCAGGGGGCAGCTAGATGCCTCAGTGGATTGAAAGCCAGGCCTGGAGATGGGAGGTCCTGGGTTCGAATATGACCTCAGATACTTCCTAGCCATGTGACCCTGGGCAAGTTACCCCATTGTCTAGCCTTCATTGCTCTTCTGTCTTAGGAACTAAGACAGAAGGTAAGAGTTTTTTTTTTAAAGACTTCACAATATTTTTGTCACAATATTTTTGATGAGCAATAATGTCTTCTGTGATATAAACTGGCACCACCCCAATGAGCATTTTCAAAGTCATTTATAGATCAGTATTTCAGTAGTAGTCAGAAAGCCTGGATTCTAGTATCACTTTATCTGAAATAGTCATGTGAACATATCCTTTCACCTCAATGTCGAATGGGCATAACAACAACAACAACAACAATAATATCTGCCTTAACAACTTCAGAAGGTTTTTGTGAGGAGCAAATGGGTGGAACGAGGTGGATACACTAGCCAGGGATAAAGCTTTTGATGCTTTAAAACACCATACAAATATCAGCTATTTTTATTATAACTATGACTTTTTCAGTGCCCGTGTAGTTCAATAGTGTTCATTATCTTGGTATATGAAGGCCAGTGGATAGTTATGATTATCTTTGCATTTTAATATTTTCTGAACAAATCTTGATGTAGACAGAGATAGAAGATAAAAAGCATTGATAGATGGACAGAGTTGGATAGATAGATAAGACAGAGAGATAGATTGATGGATAGATGATAGATAGAAAGATGGATGGATACATATATACATACATACATACATAAATACATACATAGATGATAGATAGATATTTAGGTGTTTAAAGTACCAGGAGTTATACTAAGTACTGGAGATACAAATGAAAGCAAGGAAGACACACCTTATCCTTTCCTTTTGTTCTCATAGGGAAAGATAACACATAGAAATGTGCAGGAAACAGGGAAAACATGCAATGGAATTACAAAGATTCCGGTCTGGGGAAAGGCTGAGGATTATAGCCTAGAATAAATAAAATGTTTAAGAAGTTAATTTTTTTCTCTCCCCTCCCCTATTTGATTACAAGAACATTGAGGACAGTGATTATTTTTGTTTGTTTTTATTGCCTTTTTAGAATCAATACTAAGTATGGGTTCTGAGGCAGACTGTAAAGGCTGGGCAATTGGGGTTAAGTGACTTGCTCAGTGTATTGGGGTGAGTATTGATGGTAGGGGAGTGAGTATCTAGACTCCCCCCCCCCCCCCCCCCCCGTGTTAGCTTTTAATGGGCCAGATCAGCTATTCACTCACCCTCACCCAAGGGAAGACCTATGTGGGAATAAACTCAGTGAGCTTCCCAAACTGGCAAAGCTATAATGGGGATGTTGAAGGAAGATGTTGGGGTTCAGTTGTGGCCTTAATGGATGGGATCCCACCCCCATAGCCAGCCTTGTTGAGACAAGTCTCCCCCAACTCCTAAGTACAAGTAGCTTTACCCCTCAAGATGGAGTCAGGTAATGGTCTTCCTTTCAGCCACAAGATCAGTCACCTCCCCCCTCAATGTAACTGTTCCAGACTCTAAGTATCAAACTATCAGGGGTTTATTAAATAGTAAATTAAATTCAGGGTACAGGGGAAAAAGATATAGGGGAATCAAGGAAGGAGGGAAAGGATGAACTTCACTATCAGCTATGTCTTCCCCCCAAGAGAGCAGCTCTGGACTTCTTCTGAGGCTTGGTCACAGTAGCTAACTCTCTTCCCTCTACAGTCTCCTATCAAATATTTCTAAACTAATATAAAAGGGAAGTAGCAGGATCAATGGATTCAGGCAGGATCAGGGAAAGGATTCCCCCTAATTCAAAGCTGCTCCCCCCCCCCCCCCCGAGAAGTTTAGCCTCTCCAGCCAAATTGAAGAATGGCTGTTCAATGTCTTCTTTGTTGGTATTTGTGATCTCCCAATAGTCACACATAAAAGTACAGAGGAACCCAATTCACTCAGAATTCACCCCACAACCCAAACCTCTCAATCAAAGAACCAACCCCCAAGCTCCTCATCCTGTCAGGAGAGAAGTGAAAGTTGAGAAGCCTCTTCCAAACTCCTCTTGCTGTTGGTCCCTCCCAAACAGAATTCTCTCAGATTTCCATGGGGTCAGCTTCCAGTCCCCTTCCAAAATGAGTGCTTAGTTATCCTTGATTTACCCCAAATTCACACTGTTACACCAGGGTCACATAGCTGGAAAGTTTCTGAGACCATATTTGAACCCAGGCCTGGCTCTATCTACTGAGCCATCTAGCTGCCCCTAGTGATTATGTTTTCTAATTTTTAATTCTTACTCCTCATTTTAAGTGTACCTTAAATGCCACTGCATTTTTTTTTCTGAATTCCCCTTTTCCTATGAGGTAATAACATTCAAAGGACTTTACTTAGGTTTCTTCCTGTTTTGCTTTTTTTCTAAAATATTTATCAGGCAGATAGGTGGTGCAGTGGATGGAGCACTGGGCTTGGAATCAGGAAGATTCACCTTCAGGAATTCAGATCTGGTCTTAGACACTTAATTAGTTGTATGATCGTGGGCAAGTCATTTAATTCTATTTACCTCAGCTCCTCATCTGTAAAATGAGCTGAAGAGGGAATGGCAAATCACTCTAGTATCTCTGCCAAGTAAAGCACAAGACATGACTGAAATGCCTCAAAAACAATATAATTATCATGTCATAATGCCTTTCACAAGGGCTGAGAACATGTCTAATGTCAGCCTTTCATCATCCCAAATATTTTGTACACTTTTCTACATACAACTAGTTTCTGAATTAAATTTTATTAAATCCTATTATTATCCAACTCAAAGGAGTTTATACTTTTTAGGGGAAGCTGGGTAGCCCAGGATAGACCACTGGACCTGAAGTTAGGAAGACCTAAATACAAATCATATCCTAGCCTAGACCCTCACTGGCAAACCTTAAGTTTGAGTGCCTAGAGGGCAAATTCAAGCTTTCTGTGAACCCCTGGATTACAAGAGAGAGTTGAAGGAAGACATGCATGCTTTGGGTGGCTGGACAGAGGGGCAGAGCAGGGCATGCAAATAATATCCACTGGCGTGGGAATGAGGGGGAATGGAGCAGCTCCCCAGTGCTGGTTCTGTACCAATGCTGCCTAGACTTTTATTAGCTGTGTGGCCCTGGGCAAGTCATTTAACCCTGTTTGTCTCTGTTTCCTCATCTGTAAAATGAGTTGGTAAAGAAAATGGCAAACAACTTCAAAGCCTTGGTCAAGAATTGGACATGACTGAAATGTCTAAACAACAACAAACACCTCTCACAGTCCAGAAATTCCTAAGTTCTATTGTTCAGTTATCAAAATCTCTCCCTCTTCTATCCCTTCCTTTTCACTCCAACTATCCCAGGTGCAGTTCAGGTACTCATTAATCCTTCCTCTTAACTATAGCAATAACTTTTGAACTCACATTCCTGCTTTCCTCTTAACTAGAGTGTAAACTCTACTTGGCCCTCTAGAAAGGGTCAAGAATGGGTTATCTTTCCTCTTCCTATCTCTTCCAGAAAGACCAGCTAGATGATAGAGTATAGTAGAATACTGCACCTGGAGTCAGGAAGACTTATCTTCCTGAGTTCAAATCTGGCCTCATTCACTTACTAGCTGTAGGATCCTGAGCAAGTCATTTAACCTTGCATGCCTCCGTTTCCTCATCTGTAAAAAGAACTGGAGAAGGAAATGGCAAACCATTCCAGTATTTTTGCTAAGAAAACCCCAAATGAAGTCATAAAGAGTCAGACATGACTGAAAATGGTAGTAAATAACCACGATCTCTATCAGAACCTAACACAAAGATACTTAATAAATGTGATTTGAAATGGGTCAGGTCTCATGAGTACATATTGAATTAGAGCAATCCCCCAGACTTGAATCTCACTTTTATTTTATCTTAAATGCAACATGTCTAGGTGACATGTTGAATGGAATGTTAGACTTGAAGTCACAAAGACATCAATTCAAATTCTTGCTCAGTCTTAGCTAACTGACCTTGGGCAAGTCACTAAACCTCTTTCAGATTAAATTTCCTTATTTGTAAAATAAGTATGATAATAGCATCTACATCCCAGGGTTGAAGTAATGAGAACATATGTAAAAGACTCTTGTAAAACTTAAGACACTATGTAAATCCTGGCTATCACTACTTTATATTAGAGTAAACCTTTTGCTAGCAATAAAATAGCAATAGAAATGAAGCAATTTTGTATTTCTTGTTCCACTGGTTACAGTATCAACATGCACACAAACACACACACTCATCTCATCTAATATTATAATATGACTCTCTTTCCTTCTGATTTAAAAGCAGAAGCCCAATATAATCTTTCCAAAAATGAGTGCCCCCATCATAATCTCATAAAATATCTTGGGATATGTCTTGGTAATGACCACTGTATCAGGTCACTAAGTGCTCAGAAATGAAAAGCTTGTCTGCTCCGGGAAAGAAAAGATCTCAGTTTTTCCTCTCTCATTCTCAAATGTCCAACAGGGAAATTTGTCCCAAGCTGGTGTCTAGGTTAGGGTAAATCAAATCCAAATACCTAAAGGTGAAGTATATTGGTTAAATCATTTCTCTTCATGATCTGGTCTTCCCCAGCTAGGTGGCTCAGTGGATAGAGAGCCAGGCCTGGTACTTTTTCATTCCAAGGGCAAGGCCTTCACATCTGGTCTCAGATACTTTTTAACTGAGTGGCCCTAGGAAAGTCACTTAGCCCCAGTTGCTTAGCACTTACCACTATTCTGCCTTGGAACTAATATTGATTTTAAGATAAAAGGTAAGAGCTAAAAAAAGAAAAGAGAGAGAGAGAGAGAGAGAGAGAGAGAGAGAGAGAGAGAGAGAGAGAGAGAGATCGATCTGGCCTTACCTACAAAGATTTTGGGTATGGGAAAGATGGAAAGCCAATATTGTAAACCATTTCTAATTCAGAATAATTGGAGAGAAGTCTAGTCTAAACATGAATTAGAAAATATTTTTTAAAGAATAGTAAGCTTATGACTTTCAAGCATGAGCACAAACTAGAACTAGGCCAAGCATGTGTTGTCCAGTGGAAATGATTCATGAAAAGGCTTTAATAAAAAGAGAATAATTTGATACTAAAACAGTTGAGATAATGGGCATGGGGGTAGGAGGAGGTGGAAAGGAAGCTTGAATAACAGGCTATTTTCTTCAGTGGTTTAAATATTCTCCTGAGAATCTTGTTTACATTATAAGTTTTGTTCTGCCAGCCTTTTTTTTTTTTCAACATTGGCAAACTTTAGACCAGCTCTTGTTGAATTATTTCACATCAACAGTGTCCATACTAATAAGGCGTGTTCATGTCAATGGATTTGAGGATCTTGCAGATAAATAAAATTCATAAAAATTTTCTAATCCCCATAATAGTTTTTAGTTACAGCCTCATCTTTTTACTTGGGCTTTTAGCAGTTGATTTAAATTTCACCTTTTCTGTTGCCTGGAGAGCTCTGATGGAGGCAACAATGGATGGTATAATGTCCCACAGGAAGACAGAAAGAGGGAAGGAAAGGAGAAACAAGGCCCCCAGATAATTTACCTACTAGAAAGTGAGTCTTTGTAAGATAAGGTGAATGGCTTGACTTCTCTCCATTAAGACAGAAAGCAACTTTTAGTCTCAGCATGCCAGACCATACATAGCCTATCTCTCTGCCTCTGTATAAACCCAGGATTTAGCAGGCAACGTTTTTATCAGTATCAAATTTCCTGAGAAATGAAAAAAGAGAGGAATGAGAAATAGGGGCCACTTTGGGGTGGGATAGGACAATCTCCCCACACATCTGCAGAAGCAGGTCTGTAATCTGGATTTTCTAAATGCCTCCAATACATTTTTATATGAATGAATGAAACAGCTTCAAAAGTTCACTAAGACTCATTTTACAACTCACCAAACAGAAGATAATCCTTACTTGAGAAGGGAGACCATGCACGATTGCCCAGTTAAACCAAACAAAGGAAATTAGACTATAAAACCCTACATTAACTCTGACATCACCCAAGCTTTGGCCCAGAGGTTCATGATCTGAGAGGGCTTTCCTGCAAAGAGATAAAGTTTGACCTCCCTTTCCTTAGGAGTTTTGTACTGTTGGGAATTCTCTCTGCCCTTGATCTCAATACCCAAGTAGTTTATAAGATTTTACTTGGTCTGTACTTTCCCGGGGGACAAAATATTTCATAGTCTAGAAGTCTATGAATAGACATTGTTAGACCACAGAAAAGATTTTTACTAAAAATGAACTATTCAGCTTCAAGCATGTACAAATCATCATGATGGTTTGGTCAGGGATGGGAGAGAGAGGGAAGATAGAATGATAAGAGTCTTTTGGAGGCTTGATCATGTCTTATGTTAGTTTCTGTGTCCCATATAAAGTCTGAACCAGTGCTTGGTATCATATCACATACTTAATAAAGCTGTCTTAAATGAATGATGAATTCTGGGGATGTCTTATAAGGATGACGATACTGTAGTTTAAGAATCACTAAGGATTCGAGCTAGGGATGGAGCGAAAGTAAAACCTCTAAAAGGTGTAAAATGCTCAGATTTTTTCTTGGGTAGTCAGAACAGGGAGCTAGATGGAATAGTGAATAGAGCTTTGAACCAGGAAGACTTGAGTCCAAATTCAGTCTCAGACATTTATTAGCTGTTTGACCCTGGGCAAGTTACTTAACTGTGTTTGCTTCAGTTTCCTCATCTGTAAAATAAGTTGGAAAAGAAAATGGCAAACAATTCTAGTATCTTTGCCAAGAAAACCTCAAATGGTGTCATAAAGTCAGACAACAGTCAAAACTGGATCAATCTAATTTTCATTGTGATGGGAACATGGGTCTGCTGGCTCTGCAGAGACTAGTGTGCTTCTCTGCCATTCATTTTCCAGTATTTTTTGAAACAGTTTCCAGTTGATTACCATGAACTATCTCAGTTATCCACAAAATAAGATGGAAGTGAAAAGACATATGGAAAGGGAGTTTGAAAGCCTCTCTAAACCCTTTAAAACCTGGTAGGATACATTGATATGGGCAATGGGGGAGAAAAGAGTTAAATATCATGGGACAACCTGGGAGTGATTTCAGAGCTAGAGAGAGAGAGAGAAAAAAAAAAAAGCAGTTCATTGGAGTGATATCAGTAGGAAGTATTCTCACAGTACCTGATGAGACACTTTGTGAGGTGGAACTGTTGGATCCTGATGTAAAAGAACAGAAGGTATAAATATCCTGGAGCTATTCTGTCCCTGGAGGCACAGGAGAGCTATAATACTGTCAACTGTGATTCCAGTGTAATCTTACCATGGTCCAGCTATTTCAAAGCTGGCACTGTTTCCTAAGGAGCAGAACCAAACAGTGGGGAGCCATGATAGAAAATTGGAACCTGTAGTGAGAGACTGGAGGCTCTGTTTGGAAAGGGAAGACAACAGCAATGCAAGAGTGAATAAATATCTTCCAGGAGCAGAGCTGTGATAATGAATAACAGGAGGTGGGGCTATAGAAATGTGCAATGAAAGGAATAAACTGAACTAATCCTAGGCTATAGCATCACTAAAAGTAGTGGTATTGTGAGTCAAGGGGACTGTACAGGCCTTTTCTCAGGTAGAGGAAAAAGCATGTCCATTGGGTAAGGAATATCTTAGTTCCCTAAGGGCTCAGATGCTTGTTTGTTATGTGTCTTTTACTATGTATGTATGTATGTATGTATGTATGTATGTATGTATGTATATGAAAAAAACCTGTTCTATGGCTTATGCATTGTGAGCCTTAGTGCCTATAAGAGGAAGCTGGTGGCTTACCTTAGGAGAATTTTAGATATTGAAGTTCTTAAGGCTATACCTTGCTCCTGGGAAATGAACCAGAAATGAAAGAAATCACCAGGATGAACTTGGGCCCTTAATGTTGGAAGGGAGCTCCTGATACAAGAGTTATGACTCTGTGGAGGACCACTAGTTAATTTAGCTAACTAATGAATGTGGGCTAAGAACATGATTTTAATTTAATTCTCTTTCTAGCAGAAAAGCTTTTCTCCATCTAGGAAACAGCAAATAAGTCATTACATGCAGATAACTGTCACTGTGTGAAAATTAAGATAGAAAGATCAAGAAATAGAGAGAGGAATTATGAGACCTACTCAAGTGACAATATCAGAAAGATACCAGTTGGCTCAAAGAACTTCTTACTCTTCTCCACTAACAGAGGAATTACTCCCTCTTCCCTCAAAAAAAGCCAAGGACCTTCTCTCTCTTTTCTTTGATAGTTCCCCATAAAAACAGTTTTAATCTCTTGGAAGAAGTTGCAGAGAGGCAGCATGTGGTGATACAAAGAACTCTGGCACTAAAATCAGAATGCCTAGTTTTGAGAATGGTGTCTGATGTCCCTTCCAGATTTATAATCCTCCTGCCTCCTACTATTTGAGCCATGTTTCTTTCCTATCAATGCAGCTAGGTTGCCCAGTTGATAGAATGCTGGTTCTAAAGTCAGGAAGACTCATCTTCTTGAGTTCAAATCTGGACTCTGAGACTTATTAGTTGTGTGATCCTGGGCTAATCACTTAATCCTGTTTGCCTCAGTTTTCCTCATCTGTAAAATGAGTTGGAGAAGGAAATGATAAGCAACTCCAATATCTTAAACAAGAAAACTGCAAATGGGGTCATGAAGAATTGAACTTGATTAAAACAAATGAACAAGAACAACAAACAGAACTATGTTCCAAATGACAGTACTACTGAAGAAATACCCAAATGAAAAAGATACTCTTGGAGTTTTAAATCATCCTTTTCCTTCCCTTCTTCCCTTCCTTCATCCTTTCTTCCTTCATTCCTTCTTTCCTTTTTGAGGATACTAGCTAGAATTGAATTGAAGAACAGATCGATGAATATGAGTTAGTAAATACTTTGATTCTATGAAAACTGTTTGCTTCAAAATGTGTCCTTCAACTATAATACAATTCAGCAGATGAATCTCTTTACCAGTAGTAAACCAAACATATTAGTCCAATTTCCTGAAGGTAATTTCTTTCTTCTCCCTCATCCAGCTTGCAAAAAAATATTATACTGTTGGGTTTACAATGATAGGAATGGTGAAGAAGAGAATAAGAAAGTACTTCAAAAAAAAGAAAGAAATCTGGATGGCAAAATGGATAAATAACTTCCTCTTATTCCTACAGAGACAGATATTGTGATTTTGAAAATGAAGTTGTGGTATAGTGAATATAGAACAGGTTTTTAGTGCTGGAAGACCTAAATTCAAGTCTTACCTCTGGCATTTCTTCATGGTGTGACTCAGATCACTCCATATTCTCCACTACAATAATTTTCAGAAAAGGAGCTAACTTGTACTGAGAGAAGGAGTTCCCCCATATTGTATTATTAATAAAATCATAAGTCTAGTCCTTATCCCTCCTCTTTAAAAAAATGGAAAGCTAGGTGTAGTGATGGGAACTACTGAGTTTGAATTTGACCCCAGACATTTCCTAGCTGTGTGATCCTGGGCAAATCACTTAACGCCAATTCCCTAGCAATTACTACTCTTCAGCCTTGGAATCAATACTTGGCATAGGTTCTAAGACAGAAGGTAAGGATTAAAAAATATGGGAAAATGAAATTAGGTTTACCAAATGTGGACCTGCTAATAATTTTAAATGATGTAGTTGTTTTAAAATTGTTTAAAATCCCCAAAACCAAATGTAGAAAGTTCAGTTTCCTCATTCATTCAGAGCTCTCAGAATAGAAACACTAGTGTTTCTATAAATACCATGCAGAGTGGAATTGTTCCAGAACAGCATACAACTCAGTTTAATATATTTTTGAGAAGCTGATGGGAAACTGTGTCATACTAATTGAGATCTGTTTTGGTTAATTTTACTTGCTTTCAAAGGGCAAGACTGCCTAGCCAGGAGCATCTTGACCAAGGGAGTTTGGATTTGATTATGTTAACATGTCTGAATCTGATTGCTTTCCAATATATTTTTGGCATAGTTCTTTGTCACAATACATCTTTGGCATTTATGATATTTTTTAAAATGTGTCATGTGTGTGAAATATAAATGCATGAGATAGTATATGCCTAATTACTATGATATATAAACAATCTCTGGGAATGCAGAGATGGTTATAGATTGCACGTGCACACATGCATGCGTTTATGTGTGTGTATGTGTGTTCAAAGTATATTCTTTAAAAAAAAAAAAACCTTTTACCTTCTCTCTTAGTAACAACTTTAAGACAGAAGGGCAAGCGCTAAGCAAACAGGTTGAAGTGAATTGCCCAGGGTCACACAGTTAGGAAGTATCTGAGATCAGATTTGAACCCATGTCCTTATGACTCCAGGCCTGGCTTTCTATCCACTGTGCCACCTAGATTAGATGCCCCCATTCTAAGTATATTCTAACAAATTAGAATAGACTATAGAATATTTAGAGAAGGATTGGAATTTTAGTTTCCAAACCCTCTCATTTCTCTTGTGCATATTTTTTAATATCTGGAGGATAGACAGTGCAAAGCAGTGGATTAGGAGTCAACTTTGGATTCAGAAAGACTTGCCTTCAAATCCTTTTTCGGATACATTCTGACTAGATAGCCTTGGTCAATTAAGTTCTCAATGGCTCCAGCAATTCTCTAAGGCTACACATTTCAAAGGATTTGCCAATCAGCATAGGTAGAGGGATTTTCTACCCTAGGAATTCTCCACACCAATGGAAGGCAATTTCTACTGAAAAGACTAATCAAACAAGGAAACAAAAAAAAACTTGATGAATTTTTAAAAGTTCTATTAAAAAATAGAATTCTTGAATGAAGATTAAAAAACAAACCCAACTCAATATTTTAAGATACCAAGAGTAAGGTCATATATTGATACCTCATAGATGGTAATCCATTAAGTCACATTCACTTTTATCTTGTCTTTACTTAATGACTGATTTGTTCAACCATTTGATTGAACTTTTTTGTGTACTAGCTGAATGTTAAAGAATATTTGAAGAGTGGTGTTCTTAAAATTTTGTTGTCCTTTTTTCTCTTGGAGCATGAGCAGCTCAAATTTAATTTCATAAAGTATATACCATATAAGGTACTAGACTTGTTAATATCAGTTACTTTTTCTCTCATTTCTGGATCATTGCTACTATTATGCCTCTATCTCTCTCTCTTTCTCCAATCAGCCTCTGAATTTCCAGAGGTTGTTTATACCAGACAAGAAAGGCAATTGGCATAGAACCAGACACTCTGCTATGAGCTACTGTAGTACATCAATTCTGTGGGAAAAAATAGGTCCAGTGCTATCAAGCTAAGGCTAAGAATTCATATTCTTTAAAATATTTTTGTCTGTAAAGGAAAAAATAGCAAAGATCCAGTATAATCATATTCTATAATAAATAGATACAGTTAGGAGAGAAGACAAACCCTCTTCCCACAATAAAGGAGCCTTGCAAATAGTTTCCCAAAAATATTAATCTCATAAACATTTCACTTAGTCCACAAACTTGCCCATATTTATTCTTCCTTTTTTGACCATCCATATTTCTTTCTATTGCTTCTCATACTTATTGGATAAGAGAAAATAAGTTATTTGTTGGCAGATACAGGCATGGTTTACATCAAATGCAGTTCTCTAAACAAGACAATAATAATAACTAGCAGATATTAAGAACAATTTTCATTGTTCATCTTTTTCAAGATACTAAACTTGGATTATCCATCAACCAAAGATTTGTACTTCCAAGGCTAACTTTGAGAGTTAGTACCTGCTTTATTGCATTTTTTTGCTAACACCTAGGCATCTATGTGGTATAGTGGATAGTGTTTTAGATTTAGAGTCAAGAAGACTTCAGTTCAAATCCAGCGTCAGATAAGCACTAACTGTATGATATTAGGCAAGTCACTTAACCTGTATGCCTCAATTTTCTCATTTGTAAAATGGAAGTATAGCACCTTCATCTCAAGGTTGTTGTGAAGACTAAATGAGATAATATATATATAAATATGTTTTACCAACCTTGAAGTTTGATATAAATGTTAGTTATTGTCATCATTATTAATAATAGTTGAGTGAACTAATGACTGACAATTATCATATAATATACTCAGAGATAATTTTCATACAATATGATGAGTTGAAGCTCTGTTGAAAACTGAACCTGTTCCATTCCAGGAAAAAGTCTTCCTAACAATTCAGATCACAGATTCAGAGTTGGAAAGTTATCTAGTCCAAATCTCTCATTTTAGAGCTTCCTGAAAGTAGAAGTGGACTAACTTAGGAGGAAGAAAGTAGCCTATCACTGGAAATCTTCAATTGAAGGTTGAATAACTACCAATTGGATTTAATAAGACCATAGGCACAGAGCTGAATGGCACATTGGATAATCTACTGTATTTTCCTCATTTTATAGGTGAAGATGGAATTCCTCTCTAAGTACAGAGATCTTCACCAACACCAGAGTTCTCTGAGTCATTATGATTTTTGATAATTCATTGATTTTACCTGCACACAAGTCCATTGAAATCTAAACTATCTCCTTCTCTGCTGCAGGGAAAGTTTGAGAGAAGATAAATCATGAGGGTGTTGGAAAGTGTGTTATTGGAAATCTGGGGGTCCTTGAACTAATTTTGATTTCCCTGGTCTAAGCTTCCTCTGGACATTTAGATCTCTTACAAACTACATTTCCCATGATTCAACTGGCTTCCTGTTTTACATGGTGATGAAACCAATGTAAACAGAAGCTTAAATAGGGAGATTGGCATTGGTACTGCCTCTTTCCTGATGAAGCAGCCAGGTGGGAAAGGTATGGCACAGCATTTGAATGAGCTCTTATCAGGCACTGTGGCTTTAATTATCAATATGGCTTTCAATAAAACCCAAATATATATATATATACATTTTATTAATTTTATTTCTTATAAAAATGAGCAGGATAGTCCCAGCATGTTGTGGGTTAGAGGAACTAGCTGAATACAGAGTGCTAAATCAGGAGAAGTCATCACAATATAGCTTAATTATTTTATTGAAGGGAAAGTACCAAGAACTAGATTTACCTCTTGTCAAAAGTCAGTCCATTCACATATTCTAAAGCCAAATGGAAATAATTTCTAGTCTATTGACTATTTTGTCTTATCTGTGTCTCTCCTCTGTTGGTGCAAACTATGAATCTATGATTTGAAAAAGAAAGGTCTTACATATTCTTAGCTCTATCATTGAATAAAAAATAGAGAAAAACAATGGGACACAATGGCCAGGGATAATGGCTGTGAGATTTGAAGACATGGAGCCAACATCTCCCAGTGATGCATATTGGTCATGTGACCTTGGGCAAGACTTTGAACCTCTCAATAGCCCAGGGGCTTCTCTAAGACTAAATTGCAGAGCAGCTGCTGATCTGCCTCAGCAGGGAGTTTCTTCAATGGCAGTTCCCCATACAAGTGAAATCCCAGATCCTGTCCAAAAGAAAACTGAATAAGTTATTTTATTTCCCAAATGTTTCCTCTATTTCTGTCTGGCAACTAAATGTGGTGATCATTTATATTGAACAAACTATTTCAAGTTATTCCTTCATGAGTTCAGATTGTGGCTAATATCAAATTATAGATAGTCCTGCCAAGTCAATAAGCTGGCATCTAAGTGGCACAATGGATAGGCTACCAGGTCTAGAGTCAAGAAGACTCATCATCTTGAGGTCAAATCTGGCCTCAAACAGTTACTAGCTGTGTGATCCTGAACAAGTCACTTTACCCTGTTTGCCTTTGTTTTCTCTTCTGTAAAAAGAGCTGGAGAAGATGGCAAACCACTTCAGTATATTTGCCAAGAAAGTCCCAAATGGAGTCATGAAACATCAAACATAACTGAAATGACTGAACGACAGCAAAATTCAATATGAATACAGTTGAACCCTGGCTCTCACACATACTAGCTGTGTGACCATAAAAAACCACCTTAACTCCTCTAAGCCTCAGTTTCTTCAACTAGAAAATGGGATAAAACACTTAATGTTTCACAGCATTGTTGTAAGGAAAGTACTTTAAGGAATCATCACTAGATGTTCTTGAAGCTAGGCCAAATTCAGATCCCTGGGATTGGGGGAGGGAGGAGGCAGAGGGCAGTGTTTGCATCAAGAACATTCTGGTCACAAAAACAGTTGCACTAAGAGTTGGAGGTCAAGGGAGATGGACATTCCTGCCCAGAAAGTCTGATTTCCCTTTGGGATTTGGGGAGAAAGGTGGACAGGCCTTGGGAGAAGAGCTCCATGGTATCCCTTTCTCCTAGACATGAAGCATTGTTTCCCCTCTATCTTCTCCCCTCCCCCAGATGTTGGCAATCTGAAGCAAAGTTGTATTGGTTATGGCTCTGGTGTTTATAAATGTTAAAATACTTTGTAAATTTGAGTTAATTTCTCCCAGATCTTTAACTCTGCAGAAGTCTCTTCTCTATACTTAGTATCTTCTCCAACATATAAAGTAGTATTCTGTATACAGCTGGCACTAAATAAATGTTTATTGATTAGAATCCAGAATTTGAGGAAGTTTGAGAACTCAGTGAACTGTGTTGAGAAATTAATTAAAAAGGACCTAAAGGGAATAGTTCTCTATAATCAGTGGTAGCCTTGCTCAGTAATTATGAAGGGTTATGTTAAATTCAACCACTCTTGGACCATAACCAACAGTGTGAGGAGTTATTTATTTACTTCTTTTTAACCCTTACTTTATGTCCTTGAATCAATAATTAATATTGTTTTTTTTTTTAAACCCTTGTACTTCGGTGTATTGTCTCATAGGTGGAAGAGTGGTAAGGGTGGGCAATGAGGGTCAAGTGACTTGCCCAGGGTCACACAGCTGGGAAGTGGCTGAGGCCGGGTTTGAACCCAGGACCTCCTGTCTCTAGGCCTGACTCTCACTCCACTGAGCTACCCAGCTGCCCCAATAATTAATATTGATTCCAAGGCAGAATGGCAAAGGCTAAGCAATTGGCATTAAATGACTAGTGTCCAGGATAGGAAGTGTCTGAGGCCAGATTTGAACCAGGCCCTCTCGACTCCAGGCCTGGAACTCTATCCACTGAGCTACTGAGCCTTCTCAGTGTGGGGAATTATGAGAGGAAAGGAGAAGAAGTCGAGAATGATATTAGAACAAGAAAAATAAATCCTCCCTCAAGATGCCTCAGAGGTCTCCTAGATAACTCTCAATCCACTTTTTCATCTCTCTGTTTGTCTGCCTGTCTCTATGCTAGGGAGAAGAATTGATAGAGTATTTATTTTCTTTGAAGATTTCAGCCTGATGAGAGATTCTGGGAATGCACTGAGGATGGCAAGCTGCCCACCCTCAAACCTTATAATGATATAAACTGAAAAGACCTGGGTTGGATCTGTCAAGTCATCTCTACCCATCATGGCTCTCTCTAAAATAGAAAACAATTGTGTGTTTATCCTCACTACTGATTGTGTGCAGATGTGTTTTCTTAGTAGAACTTGTGGCACGTTTATTTATCCTTTCTCAAGTTTGGATGCGTTGCTTTTTACATCTATTCCACCTATAGAGGGGCAAGCTAATTTGCTGAACTTCTGCTATTTTTCCAGATGATTATCATTCCCTGAATTATAGTGTGTTTAATTTTTAATTTTTTAAAACCATCATTTAATCCTCATAAGTGACCCAAGGGATGAAGATTGCTTTTTGACGGGAAAGTTGTTTAGGCCATCGCTATTCCTGTCTTCCATAGCTTACTCTTTGGTCAGGACCAGGGGGAATGAGAAGGAGATTTGGCCCATGCTAACATTTTGGAAATATCCAAAAGAAAATCATAAAAACCAGAAAGAAACAAAAGCATTGCCTAACTGCCTTGTTTTTATTGGAAAATGTCTCTATTAGCCCACTGAAGGGAATAACTAGCAATAATACGAAGTCATCTCTTTTATTTGTAATTTAATAAATTGTTTTGACGTAGTAGACAAACCTAAACACATACACATCAACAAACAACCCATTAAATATAGCCCCCTTAAATAGCTAAGTAAAATGGTAATAAAGAAGGCTACATCCAACAGTTTTCAAATAATAATGGCTGACATTTATATAGTCCTTAAAGGTTTGTGAAGAGTTTTAAATACATTTTCTCAGTTGATCTTCATAACAGCCCAGCAAGTTAAGTTCTCTTGGTTTTATTAGCCATGTTTCTACAGATGAGAAAACAGAGGCCCAAAGATGATCACCTATGATCATATAACTAGTATTTCATAGATAAATAAGTTGAGAATTGAACACATGTCTCTCTTGGATCCAAGTATACAACTTTCCTACTACATATTATAATCTTCTACTTTTGTAACTTACCTCTTATGAGAAGAAAGGAGGAGTATGTAACAAATCCCTGGCCCCAAATGCATATTTAAACAAAATTATTATTTAAGGGCAGGTAGTTAAGAGAGTAGATAAAGCATGGGGCCAGGAGTCAGGAAGACCTAAGTTCAAATCTGACCACAGACACTAGCTGTGTGACCCTATACAAGTCACTTAATCCTGTTTGCCTCTGTGAAATGACCTAGAGAAGGAAATGACAAACCACTCCAGTATCATTGACTAAAAAAACTCCAAATTGGGTCATGAAGAGTTAAAGATAACTGAAGTAAATGAGAAACAAATTATTTCACATTTTTGAAAATTTAATGACTTATAAATTAGTCACTATGTGACTGATAGGTATATGGGTCTAAAATTCAATTATTATATCTATTTTGATATAATAAGTAAATGTCACTTTAATGTTTATTGATGACATTTCCTAGGAGGAACTTTGTTTGACCTTATATTGTTAACCACCTAAAGATTTTGGGATAGTTGAGAAAAAAGGGACCTCTTTGACCATATAACATCCTTCTATCTTTTAGCCCACATTTTGGCCCAAATCTAAGAGTCACAGTTTCAAGCAAACATCTTCCCTCCCCCTTTCAGCTCAATAGATCTGTCTGCATATATTTCTGAATGTCCACACAAAGCCTAGAATCGCTTTCATGGGAGACTGGGGAGCTGAAGCTGGGAGGTATCCATCCTTCTTTCTGGATTTGACCAATTGGCATTTTCTAGGGAAACAAGGTGCCTATCTAATCAAGATCCTAACAACAAACACCATGAGGTATGCAAGATGGAGTGTGGCTATATGTTGGAAGAGTTGGGTTTAAATACTATTACTTGCCAATTGTGTGTGACTTTTCAATTTCATTAAGACTATGGGCCTTCTTCTATAAAATAATTTAATAATTCTTACACTGCCTACCTCATAGAGTAGCCACAAAGAAAATGTCATATAAATAGGAGTTATAAGGATCTGCTTCTTGGCATTTCTAAGTCCCTTCAGTGTCTCAGCTCAAGGACAACAAGGTTGATCTCTCCCAGAGTTGTTAGTGCTCTCTCCACCTTGAAGTTACATCTTGTGTTCTCTTTTATTTGGTATTTGCCTAATAGTGTATGTATTGTTCCCTCTGAGTAGAATATTCTTGAGTTCCTTGAAGGCAAGAACTGTTCGATTTTTGTCCTTTATATCTCCAGTCTACTAAGTACAGTGTCTAACATGTTGAACGATATAGAACATCGCACTTAATAAATTCTTGTGTTGTTAAATTGAATATTACTCATACTCAACATACATAAATGAATAGACACTCCCTATCTCATTCCTCTAGTCATTGCAATAAGATCTGTACACCATTTCAAATTCCATTTGAACAAAGATAGAATACATTAACCTAGGCTTTCCTGACTCAATTCAGCCTGACCAGATACTGCTGGCTATACATTTGGGGGCCAATTAGAACTCCTTCTCTATTTTAAAGAGCAAACAAATATGAATGCAAATGAGTTGAAATATAGCAGGGATGCTTATTCATTGAATTTATCCTTGTTCTACATACATACATACATACATACACACACACACACACACACACACACACACACACACACACACACACCCGTCCCCTTACTCTTGGGTGGGGGGAATTTCAAGCTATTCATTTAGCTGAAAAACTCCCTTAAACAGAACTTTTTCTTTTTAAAAAGAGGCACTTGTCTTTCTTCAAGTTTTAGCTTTTGTGTTGAGCCTACCCTTCCCCCTCAACTCACTCTGCTCTACTGAATCTCCTCAGGGGTCAAGTACAAGGGGTCTGCAAGAATTTTCCCAAACACCAAGGGAGGGTGACAACAACTCCTAGGCAACAATGAAGGGAAATTTCAAATTAACCAATTTAATTTAAACTTTGCCTCTTCTCTAATGGAATATAGTATTGTTCCCTTTCATGCCCACAACTGTAGGAGCAATTCCTAGGCAATATTGGACCACCATTGTGCTCGGTCCAGCCCTATTTTCCTAGGATGTGAAGTGTCTCTTCCCAGCCCCCTGCTTCCAGCCTAATCCATTTGAAGATGAGAAAGTGCTCTTTAGACTTGAGCAAGTGATTCTTATACATTTTTTTCACTGAAGTTGTAGTCAGTGGAGAGTTGAAAGCAGTGGAGAGTTCCACAGTGTTCAGAGAAATTTTTGGATCAAATTCTAGGAATAATCTGCTCTATGTTTGGCCCAGAGAGTCCCATTCTCCTTTAAATATCTGATTTTATCAAGTTCTTAATGAATTTCAGAGAATCTTTCAGGGTTCTTGGAACAGTAGGCCATGTTCTAGTTTCTATAATAGAATGTAATTTTTTTCTGAGTGTATAAGAAATCTTATTGGGAGTTTCATGGAAATGCTGAGGTAAATATTGGATAACTTTGTCTTTATTGGGATAATAGATAACATTTTGGAAGGGAATATATATACATACATATATAAATATAAACAAATACAAATATATACATATGTATGTGTATATATACACATACACACATGCATATATATGTACATATATATATATATATATATATATATATATATAGAGAGAGAGAGAGAGAGAGAGAGAGAGAGAGAGACAGCCAGACAGCCAGACAGCCAGCCAGACAGACAGACAGACAGAGACAGAGAGAGACAGAGAGAGAAACTTTTCTGATCTATTAGCCTCCCCCTAGATAAAGTTGGAAAATCTTTTTAAAGCTTGCTTGGCCCATAGCTGTAATATGTGTTACATGTTCTATACCACAAGCTAATATTAAAGGCATAAATAGATTGTGTGGGATGGCAACACTTGGGGGCTGCTTTCTAAAATAGGACAGAACACATACATTGGCTAGATTTAGTTCAGGGAGGGAGAAAGATGAGATGTGAACAGTTTCTTTTTCTGGATCAAAGTGAGGTCAGAGATTAGAGAGTGCCATAGTAATAAGCCAGGGAATTTCATTTACTTTCATTGGTTAGTAGCTAGATGATTCCAGGGGGTAGAACACAGGACTGATAGTCTGGAAGATTTAAGTTTTAAATCTGTGTGTGGCATCAAGACTTAAGATGGGTGATGCTGGCCAAGTCACTTGAATCTGTCTGCCTCAATTTCCTCAACCATAAAATGGTATATAAAGTTCTTTGTAGACCATAAAGCACTACAAGTGATTCTCAAAATCTTAGTGTAGTGTTCAATTATTAAAGACTTCAAACTATACTAAGACTTCTGGGACAACTAGTTTCTATTATTACAAACTCCTGAAATGCAGTTTTTGTTCTGTAAACAGATAGGGGGCATGGATGTTCAAGGAAGACTAGTACCTCTAGTATGAGGGCTTGCTGAGCCCTTTTCAGGGCTGCTTGTCCACCTTTGGTGTCCACCTGGTACTCAACTCTTACCTGTATTCAACTCTTACCTGTGGCTCCAAGAAGCTATAGCATGTGAAGCAGCCCTAGCCTGGTAAAACTATCCCAGCAGACGGGCTGACCCGAGATGAGGGTAACTAATAGGCCATAAATGCATTGTTGAATTGGGGGGGGGTGTCAAGAGTTCCCCTAGTGGAAATGGGGGGATGAGAGCAATTTGTTCCAATGGCCATGAAGGGATCTAAAGCAAGCACTCTGGAGTGCTTAGAACTTGATCAGACACCAAAGAAGCCAAGGTCATCTACCGCATCCCAGGCCATCACCAGCTGTCCTGATTTTTGTCTTGCCGCTGGACTTATCTGACGCTGGAAGACAAATAACTTTGTACAGTTTTGTCTTGATTAATTCTAATTTATGCCCAAGTCAAGACATCACTCTATGATATCATTGGTCCTCTTTGAAAATAAAGGGCAAACAACAACAGAGATCAGAAAACTAGACTTTGCTGCATTGGATGCTAGATTGAAAGTTGAGAGGAACCTTAGACATCAGCTTGTCCAATATCCTAATTTTATAGACCAGGAAACAGAGAACCAAGGATGTGTAACCCTAGACTACACAGACAGCAGGTAGTACAACTGGAATTTAAACCCAAGGCTTCTGACTTCATATCAATTGCTTCATGAGACTGGCTTCCAAGTTGAGTAATCAAAATTATGTAATGAGTTATCTTATACCAACCTAGGTTTTTCTTTAGGAAGAAATTTATCTCTAATATCCACATGATGAAGTAGGAGAAGATCCTGAGAGGAGAGACTAGGATAGGGAATTGAACAGTTTGAACTCTTTACTACAAAAAGTACTAAATAATAATGATAATAATGCACTTTTAGGGTTTATAAAGCAGTTTACAAGTAATTTCATTTGATATTCACAATAATCAGATGAGGACTCTACTATTTTTATCCCCAATTTGCAGATGAGAAAACTGAGTCTCAGTAAAAGTGTCTGAGTCAAAATTCAAATTCAGGTATTACTGATCCCAAGTCTATAAAACATTGGGACAGATATATTATACCACCTAGTCATGATCTAACTAAAATATCACCTTCGACTATCTCTAATTTGTCCTGTATGTAGCTTGTTTGTGCATTGTTGTTTGCTTCCCCTTTAAACTGTAAGCTCCTTGAGGTCAGAGACTGTTACCTTTCTTTTCTATCCTCAGTGCTTAGCATAGTGCCTGACATGTACATAATAGGTACTTTTTGTTATTATTGTTCAGTTTTCCAGTTGTGTTTGACTCTGAGATCCTGATTGGGGTTTTCTTGGCCAAGTTACTGGAATGGTTTGCCATTTCCTTCTCCAGCTCATTTGACAGATGAGGAAATTGAAGAAAACAACGTTACTTGCCTACACTCACACAACTAGTCTGTGGTCAGATTTGAACTTGGGAAGATGAATTTTCCTGATTCTAGACAAAGCCAAGCCACTCCAAGTGCGTGCGCTCTTTCTCTCTCTCTGTCTGTCTGTCTCTGTCTGTCTGTCTCTGTCTGTCTGTCTGTCTGTCTGTCTGTCTGTCTCTATCTCTCTCTCTGTCTGTCTCTATCTCTCTTTCTCTTTCTCTCTCTCTCTTTCTCTCTCTCCCTGCCTGTCTGTCTGTCTCTCTCTTCTTTTTCATCTTTTTAATCAGAAATGGCTTCTCCCATTTTCATGGAAGGGTTGGAGTGGGAGAGCAACACATTCATCCATGTTGGAGGTCAGAGATCCAGTCTCCCTGTTTATTTGTTTTCTACCATATAGTTACAGATAATCCTTTAGTAGATTAGAGAACAAATGTCCCCAGGCAGCCAGAGACACAACCCACAGCCCGTCTGCATGAGTGGGGGAGTGATCAGAGGGCAAAGGACTGTCTTTCCCATTTAGGTCATTCCATAAAATGTAGTGGGAGAGGGGTAGGGTAGCATATCAGCTTGCAATCTGAATGACTACAGTGCAAATTCCTTCTGGTTTTACTCTCCATGCAGGGATTTTCACATAGTTATCCATCTAGAAGCACCCAGCACACAACCAGTAACTACAAGACGATGAGAGTCAAACCCAATGTGGCCCAGGTAGGGAGTTCTTTTTATTGCTTCTGTAATTATTTTAAAATAAATTAGTTAACCACCAATCCAACCCCAGAGGCGAAAACTTGTGCTCACTGTTAACTAGCATCAAGGTTGGAGGTATTATTAGCCTTTTATCAGGGAGGGCCATTTTGCTCTCATACTCTGAAACCCAGAAAAGAGCTCAGTTTGACAGGCCAAATGAACAGTAATAATAATGTAACTCTGAGCGATGCATCTGGTACTTGCTCAGTGCCTGGACAGGCTTGCCAGCCTCTCACTGAGTCAACTGGGGTGGGCAGTACTGTTCCCCCCAGTGGCATAAAGCCAGATTTTTTTTTCAAGAAATCAAAGATCTGCATTCTGTAGCCTACAGAGCCAGACCTGGCATGAGGCATCTGGTGGGCCCTAAGATTTGAAAAACACCACTACTAAAGTCAAGAGCACATGGTATTGCCTCTTAAAGGAGTAATTTATTTGGGTTAAAGAGTGATCCTGATAGTACAGAATTTCTGCATAGCAATCTTGTGCTTACAACCCTTGAAAGAGAGTGGATTAAAACTGCATGTACTCATAAGTATTAAAATGTGTCCCTTTTTTCTCCCGTCCTTCATGTTGTACCCTAGATGGCTATCTCCCTTGCCTGCCCTTAGACCCAGCTCTGCATACAGCCTCAGCAAAACAACCAAAGCTCCCTCATCCATCAGTTATAATTCTTAGCAAAGAGTTCACTTCATTCACTTTTTTAATTAGAATTTAATTTTTACTTTAGTTTCAAATTCTCTTTTTTTACTTCATTAAAAGGCAAGAACTATGATACCTTCATATAAAGCCTTGTAAAACATTTCCATATTAACTATGTTCTGAAAAAAAAGTAAAGAAGCAAGAAAAAGAAAGGAAAAAAAGAAAAAGAAAACTACATTCTGAGTTCATCCATTTCATTCATTTCCAAAGGTCTCAAGTAAGGTTTCCTTGCCTGTAAATCACATGACAATTGCAAGCAGCTCATTAAAAACCATTTCCTGAAGGCTAGAAAAACTTCAGAGTCAGAGGACGTCTGTTCCTCCAAAATGAAACATACAGTCTTTTGCATGGGTGGTAATTTACCAGGATAACAAACTCATCACATTGTATAGCCTCAGGGGGATATTTCCCTCACTTTCTCACCATATCAAGTAGTTCCAGAAACTCAATGAGCTTCTGATCTTCTGTGACACAGAAGTTGTCAAATACAAATCAGGGAAGGAGATTGCCAAGGTCACCCTTCAATTTAGACATTAACACCTAAAAGTATAAGGGAAAGAACCTCTCTTCCTTTTCTTCACCAGCCTTAGAAATGAGAGAAAAATTAGTCATCATTTATTTGTCATCTTCTTCTACCACAGGGAAGCCCTGTGTTAGCACAGGATGCAGGACAAGACACAGGCAACTCCACTACTTATAGTCACTTATGGGTTATCAGTTCTAGGGTGAAAAGGAGCATTTGATGTCACAAGGGAGCAGGGGACCTGAGGAGGAGTATCACTTGAGGTTGCAAGGGAGTACTGATTATACCTCTGCCTGGATCACACCACTTTGGAAACACCCCAAATTTCCATCCCTCAGGAACTAACTCTGAAAACAACAACTTGAAAAAGCCTGAAACTTCAGACAATGCACCCCCAAATAGAGCTTAATTTTAACAAAGTTCAAATTCAAGAAATAGCCTCAAAAAATGAACAATACTCACTTCTAAAAAAGAGAACCTGATCTTCATCTACTATAGTAGCAGGGGATATCAAGACACAAACTCAGAAGAAGACAAGGATGTCGAAACAGCTATAAGCAAGCCCTTAAAGGAAAAAAAAAAGTAAATTGGACATAAACCCAACAAGAAATCATGGAAAACCAAAAATATTTTAAAAATAAAATAACAATGGTAGAGGAAAAATTAGGAAAAGAAATGAAAGTGATGTAAGATAATTATGAAAGGACAATTAATAGTTTAGTAAAAGTTTATAATAAAAAATACCAAAGAAAATAACACCTTTAAAAATAGAATTGGCCAAATGGGAAATAAAAATTACAAAACTCACTGAAGAAAATAATTTCTTAAAAGTTATAATTGGGCAAATGGAAGCTGATGACTCCATGAGACATCAAGAAACAACAAAATGAAGTCAAAAGAGCCAAAAAGAAGAAGAAAATGTGAAATATCTCATCAGAAAACAACTCACCTAGAAAATAGATCAAGGTAAGAATTTAAGGATTATTAGACTACCTGAAAGTCATGATCAAAGAAAGAGTTTAGACATCATATTTCAAGAAATTATAAAGGAAAACTATATTGATATCTTTGAATCAAAGGTAAAATTGAAGTTTTACAAATTCACTAACCAGCTTCTAAAAGTGATCCCCAAATGAAAACTTCCAAGAATATTATAATCAAATTCTAGAGCTTCCATGTCAAAGAGAAAAAAAAAATTTCCAGAAGGCAAAATAAACCATTCAAATATCATGGAGCCACGATCAGCCTCACACAAGATTTAGCAACTACAGCATAAAGATGCAGAGGTTGGGATGATATTCCTGAAGGCAAAGGAGTTAGAATTACAACCAAGAATAATCTATCCACCAAAACTGAGTATAATCCTTAAGGGGAAAAATAGGTATTTAATTAATTACAAGACTTTCAAGAACTCTTGATGAAAAGACCGGAGATAAATAGAAAATGTGACTGTCTAATATAAGACTGAAGAGAATGATAAAAATGTAAACATGAAAGAGAAATTATAAGGGACTAGTAAGGCTAAACTCTTTACTTTCTTATATTGGAATATGATACATGGAACTCCTAAGAACATTATTATGAGGGCTGTTTGAAGGACTCCATGTAGAAGGCATGGGTGTGAATTGATTATATTAAGATGATCTTGGGAAAAAAGGATGGACAAGAAAGAGAGGTGAACTATGGGAGAAGGGGGAAGGGAGAGGAAAAATGGGGAAAATTATCTCATATAAAAATTTGCAGGGGGCAGCTGGGTAGCTCAGTGGATTGAGAGCTGGGCCTAGAGATGGGAGGTCCTAGGTTCAGATCCGGCCTTAGACACTTCCCAGCTGTGTGACCCTGGGCAAGTCACTTGACCCCCATTGCCTACCCTTACCACTCTTCCACCTATAAGACAATACACAGAAGTTAAGGGTTTAAAAAAATAAAAAATAAAATAAAATAAAAATAAAAATTTGCATTTAGGAAAAGCTTTTATAGTGGAAGGGAAAATGGTGGTTGTCAAGGACAGGAAAAATTTGAACCTCACTCTCCCTTAATTCAAAGAGGGAAAATATACATGCACTCAGTTGGGTATGGAAATCTTTCTTACCCATCAGGGAAATAGAAGGGAAAGGGGATAAAAGAAAGGGAGGGAGTGATAAAAGGGAGAGCAGATTTAGGGAGACAATGGTCAGAATCAAAATAGACTTGAGAGGATAAAAAGAGAGAGTAATCATGATTGTGAATGAGAAAGGGATGAATTCACCCATAAAACAAATGTGAATACAGAATGAAATAGAAGCCAGAATCCAATAATATACTATTTAAAATATGCTATTTATAAGAGACACACTTGAAACAGAAACACATACAGAGTTAAAATAAGGAGCTGGAGCAGAATTCTATTATGTTTCAGATGAAGTAAAAAGGGCAGGGTCATGATCATATAGCAAAGGCAAAAATAAACCTAATTGAAAGAGATAATTAGGGAAACAACATCTTGCTAAAAGGCATTATAGAATGGGGCAGCTGGTTAGCTCAGTGGATTGAGAGTCAGGCCTAGAGACAGGAGGTCCTGGATTCAAATCCAGCCTCAAGCACTTCCCAGCTGTGTGACCCTGGGCAAGTCACTTGACCCCCATTGCCCACCCTTACCACTCTTCCACCAAGGAGCCAATACACAGAAATTAAGGGTTTAAAAAAAAATAAAAGGCATTTTAGATAATGAAGTAATATCAATATTAAATATATATACCAAATGGTTAGGGCATACAAATTCTTAAAGGAAACATTAATTGAGTTATAGGAAGAAATAAACAGCAAAACTATAGCAGTGGGACATCTCAATGTTCCCCTCTTAGAGCTAGATAAATCTAACCAAAACATAAATAAGAAGTTAAGGATATGAATAGAATTTGAGACCTCTTGAGAAAATTAAAAAGGAATAGAAAGTGGTAGTGCCTTTTTCTCAGCTATATTGCACCTTCACAAAACTGACCATGTATTAGGGTAAAAAAATCAGAATATTAAATTCAGCCCTTCAGACTATAATGCAATAAAAATTATATTCAACAAAGGGCCATCTAAATAAAGATTAAAATTTAGTTGAAAACTAAATAATAAAATCTTAAAGAATGAGTGAGTCAAGGAACAAATAACAGAAGTAATCAATAATAACATTAAAGGGAATGACAACAATGAGACAACATGCCAAAATTTGTGTGATGCTAGTGGAAAATTTATATCTCTAAATGCATATATCAATGAAAGAAAGAGAAGACTTTTAAATCAGGTATATTTTTAAAAGACAGAAAAAGAACAATATTAATCTGTTATTATTAAATTGTAAAATTGTATGTGTATGTATATGTGTGATATAAAATCAAGTGTCACTTTTTAAATTAGCTGGTATAGAGGGAGTATAAAATTTTTAGATTTAGATTTGCATGGCTTTTTGAATATAATATAACCCCTCCCTCAATTTTGCATGAGAAGACGGAGATCCAAAAAATTAAGGGCCAGATCTAGGATCTGAATTGAGGCCCTCTAACTCCAAATGTAGCATTCTTTCCATTTAGAATTTAGAATTCCTCAACTTTTTTTTAGCTCAAGCTCACTTCCTTAACTTGGTGGGAATTGGGTTTGGAGGGAGTCCTGTGCCACACAAGCAGCAGCTATATTCAGGATTGGTGGAACCAATTTATTTCATATACTTTTAAGGATTGTGGAAATAAGTATTATGATATGAACATTCATAATGATTTCACAGACACACCTCTCCACACAATTATTTTAACCACAATTATTCACAGAACAGTGGAAGTGGAATTAATCTGTCATTGAGCCAAACCTATGCTCAATCACTCCACCTCACTGAAACATAAGGTTGCATTTGAGTTTTTCCAATAAATGCCCATGGACAGGAATGCCATTGTGGACTTAGGGAAAACTAAAGAAAATTAATAATGGTTTACCCACTTATAAAATGAGTGTGATAGACTGAAAGGTTTTAAAGCTTAAGATTCTTTCAGCTTCAACCTATGGTTACCAACACAGCCCTCTACCACTTTTTTTTTTTTAAACCTTACCTTCTTAGGGAGAATTGATACTAAGTGATGTTTCCAAGGCAGAAGAGCAATAAGGACTGGGAAAGTGGGATTAAGTGACTTGTCCAGGGTCATACAGCTAGGAGGTATCTAAGGCCAGATTTGAACTTAGGACCTCCTATTTCTATCCACTGAGCTACCTAGTTGCCCCTCTCTACCACTTCTAAAGCAAATATTACATAGTCATGGTGTAATTAGGTTCAGAGCTGGAAAAGCCCTTGGAGACAATTTATTCCAACATCACCTTGGTCTACAGTGGAAGAACCTGAACCTGAGATAGATAAAATAACTTGTCAAAAATCAATCAGATAGCAAATGTCATTAGTCATGTAGTTAGTATTTGGGGCTAAATTTAAACTCAGATCATCCTGTCTCCAGGTCCAGCACTCTTATCTACTATACCAACAGCTGCCTCCTTGATTTTCTTTTATTTATTTTTGTTTTCTAATTAAGCCACCTACTTCAACCCCTTCATTTTACATGTGAGGAAAGAGGAGTCCAGAGACACGGAGTGACTTGTCTCTGGTCGCACAAGTGTGAGAGGCAGGATCTGAGTTACCAAGTTAGAATTAAACCTAATTCTCTGATGCCAAACCCCAGGGCTCTTTCCACTATGAGGGTGTGAAGAGTAGTTAAATAGTGGGGTTCTACTATGGAACAAACTATTTTGGGCCATTTGGAGAAAGAATTCGGCTTGAAATAATCCTCCTCTCTATATGACGAGTGTGTTTTTAACCATTGAGATTCCTAAGAGATTTGTCATAGCGAAACTGAATTAGCTCCGGTATTTTGAAGACACTGTGTGTTGCCAAGTCATGTGCAAGGGTAATGTGCATGAATATTAACCATGTGTGCTTATGTGTTTGTACATATGTGAATGTTCATTTGCTTGTATATAGTAATCTTCACTTTCTCTTGAAGCTATTAAGAGAATAGTTGCAGAGTTACCATATATGATGAAAATATGTCAAGGATCCTTGATTTCTCCAGTGTGGATCCTTCCATCACTGATACAGACTGTATGTGTTTTGTGTCTCCAGGAACTGTATTCATGTGTTATTATGTCTAAACTCTCTCATACATAGGTATTTGATACTCAAAAATTAAAATGAAATAAATTATACTTGACCCTCACACTTTAATAAGCAAAATTTAGTTTAATTTCCCTTCGATGATTCCAAAAGCACTTTAACAACATATAGTGCCTCAGGCCCTTTACTGTGAATGTCAGTTATCTTGACACAACCTTGAAAAGAAATCCTGTTTATTTGGGCTTTCTAACTGATTGAATTTGACATAAAAAGGAACTTGGACGAGACAGAACAAAGTGAAAATATAGGAGAGGCCATGGATAAATCTGCTTATATGTTGGACCATGTAGTGAGGACAGGCCTAAGTTTCCTACAGGAAAAATCATTAGGCCTGGCAGACCTGAATGGGTTTAAACATACACACACACACACACACACACACACACACACACACACACACACATACACATGCACATGCATATGCACACACACACACACATTTTCTTTGAATTGCTTCACCTACCAACAAGAGAATGGTAATAATCTTGGACTGATTCACCTACGAGGCTTTTGTGGTTAAGATATAAATCACACAACCCTCTTTCCAAATTTTAACAGGATTTTAGTGACATCAAAGCTTTTCCTCTTCAGTGGTTTTAATTCTTTTCAGCCTCTGGCTGCCTACCTGTGAAAGTCAAGCCAATTGATTATGAAGTCATTAGAGCCCACCTTCTCTATGAAAATTCATCTAGCTGACACCAAATTTGGTCTAATAGGATCATAAACTTAGAGCTGGAAGCAACCTTAGAGGTCGCTTAATCTAACTCCTTTATTTTACAGATGAGGAAACTGAGGCCCAGGAAGATGAAGTGAGAGCAGAACCAGGATTTGAACCAAAGTCCTCTGACTCCAAGCCCAGCATTCTTTCCACTGGGAATAGAAAGACAAAATTGTCTTAGTTTAACAACCCTTGTCTTACTTAACCCTTTTCTGCTCAATGAGATGGTGCTTGAACTGGATCATTTACTAATTGCCATTGAACAGTATTCAATCAGAATTAAAATGTTCAGAAGTCAAAACTGCTTTCTTCTTCATGATTCCTATGCCCTTGCCATGTTAGCTCAATTAGTTGGAATATAAAGGTTATGTTGGTGCTCCAATAGGGTCAGTTAACTTACACAGAAAAGAGCCTGTTTTTTAGCTAGAAGAGTAGTAAAACTGATGCTATCAGTACAAGTACTGGCTCAGAGGTGGTTCTAGGCAAATCAACCACCAGCGATTGTAATGTGAGCCAATATTTGAAGGAAAATGGGCATTTTAACACGTATAAATTATAAGGGAAGAGTGAGAAGAGTCCATTCAGTGCAGGAGAAATGGTATGAAATGGACATGGAACTGGAAGAAGACAGGATGGGAACAGGGGGACAATGAGTCATTCAGTAACATGGGAAAAATCTGGAAAGTAGATTGGATTCTGATTGTGGAGAGCTCTGAATATCAGGAAAAGTCCCTGAAGGCTTTTTCAAGTAGAAGAGAGATGGCATTAGACTTACCCACAATGTGGAATATGCAGGCAGTTGTGTGGCAGATGGAATAGAGAAGAGAGTGACTGAAAGCTTAGTGACCAAAGCTGTGGGTAAGGACCGATGAGATCTTAGATCAGAGTAGTTGCAGTAAGAGTAAACAAGGAGAAATATTTCAGTGGCAGAATTGAGAGTGGTATCCACTAATTGATTACTTACTTATTTTTAACTATTTTCCCAAGGTTACATTATTTATTCTCTCTCTCTCCCCTCTTCCTTGCCAACCCCCCTCCTGGAGCTGACAAACAATTCCACTGGGTTATATGTATTATATCCACTAATTGAGAGGGAAGATATGGATAATTAGGGGAAAGCTAAAGAAATGATTGTAGGTTTTGAGCTTGAGTGACTGGGAGAATATTGATGCTAAAACAGTGAAAAAAAACCTTTTGCTGTATATATTTAGGATGTGTAAGTTACCCAAATCATTCCCATAACTCAACAAACTCCATTTTTTCAGTCAATCAATAAGCATGTATTAAGTGCCTACTATGTGCCAAGCATTCACTAAACACTGGGTTACAAAAAGAGTTCAAAAACAGCTATTGCCCTCAAGGAGCTCACAATCTAACAGGAGCGACAACAAGCAAATAGCAAAAACAAGCCATATACAGGAAAAACAGGAAATAATGATGAGAAGAAAGGCTTAGAATTGTTTCCTGAAGAACAGTGGTATCAAACTAAAAACAAAACACAACCAAAAAAGGGACACTAAATTGTGCACATGGATCCCAGTGGGTCACATATTGACTAAGTTTTAAAATGTAATATTATATGTTTTATTGTATGTTTAGTTGTTTTGATTATATTTCCCAATTACATTTTAATCTAGTTTGGACTGTAATCATGGATATTAGGAACTATATATGGCCTTTGGGTCCTGGGTTTGACACCTCTAATGGAGAAGATTGTTTTCCTCTATAATCAAATATAACCTGTTCTGTTTAGTTTTTAAACCCTTTTATGATCTTTACCCAAACTATCTTTCTAGCCTAAATGTTTCTGGCCTTCTTTTAAACACAATTCCATCTCCTGATTCCATGACTCTTATTGATGTCCCCTATGCCAGGAATGGACTCCTTCCTCACCTCTGTCAGAGAGAGAGAGAGAGAGAGAGAGATATGAATGGATAGATAGATGGATGGATGGATGGATAGGTGGATGGATGGATAGATATAGAATACACATGTGCATGTGCACATATGCATATATGCCATATCTACAAATATATATTTATTTTAAACCCTTACCTTCTGTATTAGAATCAATACTAAGCATTTTTTCAAAGGCAGAAGAGAAGTAAGGGTTAAGGCAGAGTTAAGTGACTTGCTCAGGGTCACACAGCTAGAAGTGTCTGAGGTCATATTTGAACCTAGGTCCTCTTGGCAGTCTATCCACTATAATAACTAGCTGTCCTTCACTTCTGCCTTATACCATCACCCTTTCCTTCCAGATGAAATCCAAATACCACATTCTAACTTAAGTGGTCTAGCCATTCCAAAACCATCTTGAATTTAATCATTTGACATTTATTTACATTTCTTTTCTTTATATTTCTTTAGTAATATTTTATATCAATCCTTGTTGTCTCTCACATTATTATAATGTAAATTCTTTGCCAGTTGGGATTGTTGCATTTACAATGTTTCTATTCCAGTTCTCAGCACACTGCCTGGAGCACAGTATAAGTAGGAAGTTAAATCCTACTTGATTGAAAAATCTGAGAAGCAGGCTAAAACCATGTTAGAAAAGGAGAAATGTAAGGGTCACCATCCTGGGAGAGACCAATGGCCCCAGGCCACTGCTTCTGACAGTGGTACCAAGGGGATGTTTTTATGAGAAAGAGAATGGCAACTGCCTTCCATGATATCATCCTCTAAGGTTAGTGCCCCAAACATCTCTAACTTCCCATTCATAACCACTGACATTTTTCAAAACTTCCAACACTTTATTTTGGGATTCTGACATCATGTTTTATGCTCTGAGGGATTTTCTTTCACTGACCTCTTTATAACCACTTGTTGCTCATCAAGGACCTTTCCCATGAAAACGTAGAATTTCCTCTTCCTCTATAAGAAAGAGCCTTAAACCAAGGAGCCCTTTCTAAATCTGGCTCTTGCCCTGCAGAAGAGGGTCAATGTTCTTGGAAGATGTTTTAGGGAAAACAAGAGAGGGCATAGGAGCTGTAATGGGGGAGAGTCTTTCTTCCTGCATCTCACAAATATCATTTCATTTAAGTGCTTCTTTTCCATCTTCCTGAATTCACTTTCAAAGCAGGACAAATGAAGTTTCTAGAGAAATTTACTGTCCTTTAAACAAGACACTCCAACTCCTGGAACCATTTTTTTCAGTTTATGTTTCATGCCTGGAATTCTCTCCCTCTTCACCTCTACCACCTGGCTCTTTCTAGGTTCACCTAAAATCCCACTTTTTTTTTAAACCCTCACCTTTTGTCTGAGAATCTAAAGTATCAGATTCAAGGTGGAAGAGCAGTGAGGACTAGGCAGTTGGGGTTAAGTGACTTGGCCCAGGGTCATTCAGGAAGTATCTGAGGTCAAATTTGAACCCAGGACTGAATTTGAACCCCAGGGCTGGCTCTCAATTACTAAGCCATCTAGCTATCCCTAAAATCCCACCTTCTACAAGAAACTTTTCCTACTTCCCCTTAATGTTAATGCCTCCCCCCTGTTATCTCGAATTTATCATATATATATTTTCACATATCTATTTCACATATATAGTTCTTATATATTTTTCATATAGATATATCATGTTTGTAAAGAGTTGTTTGCTCATTGTTTCCCCCATTAGAATGTGAACTTCTCAAGGTCAGGTACTGGGGTTTTTTTCCCTTTTCTCTGTATCCTTCGCACTTATCACAATCACTGGCATATAGTAGACACTTAATAAATAGTAGTTTGATTTGACTTTTAAAGAACTGTTGGGCACAGTGGTTGAAACTGAAAATGTAGCAGAAGAGGGAAACAGAGTCGAGGTTGGGTTATGCCAGTGAAAGTGGGATGGTAATGGTCTGCTTTCTACTCATTCCAGTCATGAGTTGCTCATCAAAACATGGCCACTGACATCCACTCTGCCAAAAATTTTTAAACTTGTGAGGAATACCATAGGATTCAGGATTGGAGTGAGAGTCAGGGCAGAACCTTTTCTATTTGCAGCTGAGGAATAAGGGGGAATCTATCCAAACAATCTTAAGTGCAGACCCTCACAGATTTTTATTTTATTTTTTTTACTAATTACATGTACTAAAAAATTTCCAGATAAGTTTTCCTAAATTATATGATCCACCTTATCTCCCTCCCCCCACTTTTCTTCCCCCTTCCAGGACTGGCAGGCAATTCAATCTGGGTTATACATGTATTAACATATAAAACATATTTGTAAGACTTACGGATTTTTTAAGTGTTTTTTTTTTTTAACTCTCATGTGGAGAGCAGCAAAGAGGCTCAGCGGATTGAGAGCCAGGCCTAGAGACAGGAGGTCCTGGGTTCAGATCTGATCTCAGACACTTCCTAGCTGTGTGACCCTGGGCAAGTCACTTAATCCCCATTGTCTAGCTCTTATCAATTTTCTGCCTTGGAGCCAATACACAGTATTGATTCCAAGATGGAAGGTGAGGGTTTTAAAAAAAAACCCTCATAAGAAAGTGCTTTTTAAAAGTTTTATGAAAGTTATATGCAAATATGGGGAGGTAAATTGTGCAGCTGGACTTAGAGTAAGAAGATTTGAGTTCAAAACTAGGCTCAGATACTAGCTATGTAACCCTGGATATGTCACTTGAGTTCAAATCTGACCTCAGATGTTTGCTTACTGGTTGTATATAATCCAGGGCAAGTCTCTTAACTGTTTGCCTCAGTTTCTTCATCTGTCAAATAAATTAGAGGAAGAAATGACAAACCACCCCAGTACCTTTGCCAAGAAAACTAAAATGGGGTCACAAAGAATAGGATGTGACTGAACAACAACAACAAATGTAAATATGAGCTATTATTTTGTATGGCATAATGGAAAGAACTCTGGACTGAAACTCAAAGTCTCAATGGGACACTAATTTCCCATGTGACCTTAGGAAGTCACTTTACTTGCTTCTCTAAGCCTGTTTCCTCAACTCACAGATGGGGATATAACCCATTCCCACTTTATCCAATTCCCAACTTTATCTAATGTTGTGATCTTGTTACTGAGAAAGACTTGGCTCTATTCTTTTGCTGCTGAATTAGCTAAAACCTGGCCTCCTCATATAGTCACTCTAAGCATAAGCCTATGTCCTACCTAGCTTTTCAGAAAAAAGAATACTGCAGATAACAAATTCCTGACTGTTTCCTACCTCCACCTCCACCCCTCAAATCAGGGACATTTAACAACAACAACAAAAAGCTTTCTGGGCTTGAAACTTGTATAGATTGTTCTAGTTTTGGGTTTACAGTTTGGTCCTAGATTCTGGTAATGAATCAATTTTTTGTTCAATTTTTTCAGTCATGATTCTTTGTTACTTCACTGGAAGTTTTCTTGGCAAAGATACTAGACTGGTTTGGTATTTCCTTCTCCAGGTCATATGACAGATGAGGAAACTGAGGCAAACAGGATCAAATGACTTGCCCAAAGTCTCATAGCTAGTAAGTGTCTGACTCCAGATTTGAACTCAGGAAGATAGTCTCTCCAACACACAGCTTGGTACCCTACCTACTATGCCACCTAGCTGCCATAATCATATTTTTAGATGGGCAGATTCCTGTGGACATTTTCCAGCCACCTCCATGCACTCCCCCTCTCCTACTCTGGCTGCTACATCTTGGCATATATGTTCTGTATGCCAGCATTACAAAGTTGGGCATGATTATAATGGTATGCCAAAGACATGACAATGTTTCATCAGGTAAGTAACTTGGGAAGCTGAAGGACTCCATTATTTGAAGGCAGCCCTGAGGCCTAGGTGAAGCCTCCATTGCTCGTGGGTGGGATGGTTTGTTTATGTTAAGCTCCCAAACCCTTATACCCACACCTACCTGTACCAGCCCTGAAAGAGCACACTGGCCCTCCAGTGCCAATTTTATAGGACATATCCTTCCTAAGAAGAAACTTGAAAACATTCATTAAAGGGAGGGGAGAAGGTGTTGTCACCTGAAGACAGTAAGGGCCTTTGTTCAGGAGATTGAGACCATAAGGGAGCATTCAGCAGTGGTAATTCTTCATGCAGTATCCAGTGGAGCCTGACTTTTTCCAACCAAAAAGTTGTTTGAAGTGTGTTTACATGTCTACAGAGCTGAGTTGCTTGTGTTGATGTTAACTGCAAAGTTGACAAGTTAGGCTATTAACTCCACCCAATTATGATGATGATGATGCCATTGGCAATGTCTGCATCCCTGGAGAGTATAAAACCAATGTTGTGGTTCTTTTCCCCTCATTGTTTCCCATAAATGGAGATGTGGTGCATGCAGCACTGGTCTTGGAGCCAGGAAAGACGGGGTTCAAATCCAGTCAGTCACAGACACTTACTACTATTAGTTGTTTGTTGTGTAAAGCAGTCATATCAGACTCCTCCTGACTCCTTTTGAGGTTTTCTTGGTCAAGATGCTGGAGTGATTTCCTTTTCCAAGTCTTTGGACAGAACATGAAACTGAAGGAAAACAGGGTTAAGTGACTTATCCAGGGTCACACAACTAGCAAATGTTCGAGGCCATATTTCAACTCAGTTCTTCCTGACTTCAGGGCTAGCACTCTGTCCACTGTCCTACCTAGCTATACCTACTAACATTTAACTTCTTTCAGCTTCAGTTTCCTCTCCTGCAAAATAAGGATAATAATAGCAACTACCTTCTGGGGTAGTGAAAATCAAATAAGATAATATTTGAAATACACTTGACACAGTACTTGGCATATCATTAGGTACTGTATAAATACTATTGTTATTAGCATTATTAAAACTGCTATCTATCCTGTAACTTTGGAATGGTGAAATCAGAGATTTATGTGTAGGAGAAAAGCACTTTGGAACCTCATATAGACTTCAGGAATTGACAGTTTCTTTTCTTTTTTTTTTTATTCAAAAAATATTGTCATGCAAAACACACTTCCATATTGATCACTGTTGTAAGAGGACATACATAACCAAAACCCCAAAATAAAACCATAAAAACACCAATGTGAAAGACAACTCCAACAGTTGTTTCTCTGGAGGTGGATAGCATTCCAGGTCATAAGACTTTCAGGATTGTCCAAGATCATTGCACTGCTGAGAGTAGTCAAGTTTTCACAGATAATCATCATCCGATATTGCTGTTATTGTATACAATGTTCTCCCAGTTCTGCTTATTTCACTGTGCATCAGTTCCTGCAGATCTTTCCAGCTTTTTCTGAAATCATCTTGCATATCATTTCTTATAGCACAATCATATTCCATCACCAACATGTACCCCAATTTGTTCAACCATTTCCCAATTGATGGACATCCTCTTGGTTTCCAAGGAATCGACAGTTTCTCATCAGTTTTGGTCTTAGAGCAGAGAAACAGTTCTTTAAATTCTGTTAGGGATATTTAAAAATTGAGTGAAATTATGAAACAGTAAACACAGATTTAGAGACTATCTCCCAACTCATTTATTGGTCTATTCCATACAATTCTAGAATATTAGAAATGGAAGCTCACATAAGCCAATTCTCTTATTTATAGATGGAGAAACCGAGACCTAGAGGAGTGAATGAATCTACTCAAGGCTATAAATATGAACTGGTTAGTAGTAGTGCTGGATCTTGAAATCAAGTCTTCTGACTCCAGTAATCTTTCTAATATATTCTTCTGTTTTCTCCTGTTATATACCTGTCTGAAAGTCTACCAAAGCAAATGTAATCTCCTTGAAGATAGGGGCTGTTTCTTGTCTCTTTTGTGCATCTCCAGACAAAGCACAGAGCCTAGCACATAGTAGGCATTCCATAAATGTTTAGTGATTGATTGAGAAATTGAACCAAGAAATGTTTAGTGAGGGAAATCCTTACTGCCACAACTCTGAGATTACAGAGTAGTACACAGAGTCAGAAAGTAGAATTTCAAGAAACCTTTTAGCTTATCACCCTGTTTAAAAAGGAGTGTTCACTATAAGTATCTTAAAGATATGAGAATCAATTTTTAAGGGTTTCTAAAAGAAAAGACCCCACAGTTTCTCTCTGCAGCAAATGTCAGAGTCTAAATGTCTAGTCAGTCAACAGGCATTTATGTATGCTTACTGTGTGCTGAGTTGGCAGTATGCAAAGCCCAGAAAAGTCAGGGGAATCTTCTTATAGCTGACCTAAATCCCTTATGTTGCATTTCTTTAATCCAATTCAATTCAATTAAAATACTCATTAAGCATCTACTAGGTATAAGACCCATTTCCTTTCATTTAGCCCTTAGCATCAGCCTAAAAAATTGGCATCCAAAGCTGTTTGATTTGAACCAGCAACATTCCAAATGACCTCAACAAAGGGAAACAAGAGGGATTCAAGACAAAGGACCTACTGCTATGTGATCTATCCATAGATATGCTTTAGTGAAACTACTAAAGAGAAGCTCAAGACATTCATTGTGTAAACATATTTTTTAAAGGAACTGGAGAAGGAAGATACATTTGCCTAATCATAGAACATGAAGAGGCCCTGGCATTTTCTTTCTTTCTTTAAACCCTTACCATCTGTCTTAGAATAGATAGTAGGTATCAGTTCCAAGACAGGATAGAAGTATGGGCTAGGTCAGTGGTTCCCAAACTTTTTTGGCCTACTGCCCCCTTTCCAGAAAAAATATTGCTTAACCCTCTGGAAATTAATTTTTCTAAAAATTTTAATAGCAATTAATAGGAAAGATAAATGCACCCGTGGTCATCATCACCTCCTGGATGGCTGTAGCACCCACCAGGGGGTGGTAGCACCCACTTTGGGAATCAATGGCTAGGTAATTAGGGTTAAATGACTTGCCCAGGGTCACACAGCTAGGAAATGTCCACACTATTTTCTAAAGTAGCCCTGATAGCTTTAAAATTGTGCATACCTTTTGATCCAGCAATATGACTACTAAGTCTGTATCCCAAGGGGATTTTTAAAAAGGGGATCAAATCTGTTTAAAAAAACAAACAAATAAATAAAATATTTTTAAATAAAATATTTATGGTAGCTCTTTTTTTGTGGTAGCAAAATATGTAATTGTAATGAAATTTTACTGTGTTATAAGAAATGATAAGGATGATTTAAGAAAATCCTAGAATGATCTGCTAACTAATGCAAAGTGAAGTGAGTAGAACAAGCAGAACATTGTACACAGTAATAGCAATATTATACAATGAACATTTATAAATGACTAAGCTATTCTTAGCAATATAGTGATCCAAGAAAATCTCAATGACACATGATGATAAATGCCATTAACTTCCAAAGAAAGAACAGATGGAGTCTGAATCCATACTGAGACATATTATATTTCACTTTATTTCTTCACTTTTATTTTGTTTGAGTTCTCTTTCACAAAATGACTAATACACAAAGATGTTTTACACTATCACGCAATTAATATTCTATATCAAATTGCTTGCTGTCTCAGGGAGGGGAAAAGGGAAGGAAGGAAGGAGGGTGAGATTTGACTTTTACTTAAAAAAAAAAAAACCCAAAAGTTAAAAAGTTGTTTTTTTATGTAATTGAGGAATAAAATAAAATAAAAATAAATGTCCCTGATAGGAAGGGAAGATAGGAATTGAACCTGTGATTTTATTGGTAATGGAGCACGCAACTCCCACTACAAATACAGGTTGATATCTTTTCTACAATTTCAGGGACTTAAAAGTCTTCCACTAAGGGTTAAGTGATTTATTGACCAGTCACACCAGTCTTCACATAGAGGGTGACAGGAATTCAGATTTTCCTAACTCTAAAATCAGCTCTCTATTCACTCTATGTCTGAAGCCCAGTGTGTGTGTGTGTTAGATCATTGCTCTACCTTATCCAAGTGACAATAGCATACAAAGGATTATGGACCCTTTAGCAAATTCCTGAATGCTTACTGATGTTGAATACATTCTGTAATGAATAGACTCTGATGGAGTAGCTATTGTGTTAGAATTAAAGTTATGTGAACTCTCTTTGTACAGGAACCCAGTTTGGCAACTGACCGGATACTTATGGAATGAAGGAAAATGAATCAAAGATGGCACCACAGCAACGAGAACCTGAGCGATTGGAAGAATGATGGTGTCCTTAGCAGTCATAGAGAAGTTTGGAAGATAGGTTGTCTTGGAGGGAAGAAAATGTTAGCTTCAATTAAGATTACAATTCATTCATGTCTGACCATCTTGTGTAATCTACTCTTTCCCAACCAAGATTAAAAGGAGGAAAGTGGGAATTGCCCTCAAATATAGATCCTGCCACCATAAAGGTACTACTGGTCCATCCACAAAGGGTCTGGAAGGGTGGAATTTTGCCAATGATACCTGCACAGCTGCTGTGGGTAGAAGTGATAGTTTATCTTATAACTACCCTGAGAAGTAGACATTCATATGGGAATAAGGAAAGTTGAGGTCTTCTACAGCAAAGGGAGAGAGTGTAGGGGGATAAAGGTAGTGTTGGAGACAAGCTGCATGATTAGCAATTGCAGTTACAGTGGAATATGATCTTTTTTTCCCTCATCCTCTGACTGGTTTATCACACATCTTTTGGGGTCAGGCCACAGTCTTCCTGAGACCTTGACATAAACCCTCTCCTATTTTGGAGATCACTGATTCAATCTAATGCATAATTCCATCTGAAACATCTCTAATTTCCACCTGAAGACCTCTAGTGATTGAGCTGTAATTTAACCATTGCTCCTAGTTTTATCTTCTGGGCTCAAGTAAGCCAGATCTAATCCTTCTTACATATGACATCATTTAAGTGGTAGCATATCCCTTTCTAGATCTCCCCTTTTTCATATTAAATATTCCTGTTCTTCAATTGGTTCTTGTATGGAGTAGTTTCTAAACCCTTCAATATCCTCCTCACTTGTTATTTGTCGATTTTTCCTAACCCATGAAGCCCAAAGCTAAATTAAATCTTCCAGATGTTGTCTAATAAGGCCAACCATTTAACTCATTTGGAACATTATGTCCCTCACTGAAACTAAGATCATATTACCTTTTACACTGCTTTTGACTCACTTTAGCTTACAATCCATTAAAACCTGTAGGTTTTCCCCTCATTTTTCTCTATCTCCAATCAAACTTCAAATCTAACTCTGAATCCTACATTATCCTAACTGAACCTCTAAGTCATAGGAGAGGTTTGTCCAGAGTTCCATTTACTCCTAGTGGCAGCCAAGGGACTTCCAGTTCCAACAAAAACAAAAAAAACAACAAAACAATGAAACAAAAAGAAACAATTAGTTCTCTTCCCAATGACTAACTCAAAAAAAAAAAAAAGTTCATCTTCAGCCTGGTTCTAAATCCATAGTCCAATGCAGTCTATATTTTACAAAAATCTGCTTGTTTATCTCTCTTGCCTGAACCTCATTAAAAAAAATTCTAATCTCTGTTTTCTTTACATGAATCTAGACCAAATGTGATTTTCCTCCCATATGTGAAAATAAATGATTTCAAATGTAATTTTCTCCTTAGGCTCATTCCTGCTCCTCTAGAGACCATCAGAGGGTGTAATTCCAGATGCCTCTTGTCCAGCTACTGCAGCTCTGGCTCAAACTCCTATGCCCTGAAGGCCACTTGGATATTTTTCTTTTCACACTGTGGGTGGGGGAAGGGAAATCAGCATCCTTTCTCAGTTTCCACAAGAAAATATAGAAACCAATCTTGCTTCACTCATTAAAGTCAATCCCAGATGGCTGTTGAGGAAGGTAGAAACAAAAAATGAGTCAAAGGGGAACTGATAATGACATTTTTGAACCCTGTTGTTCTCTTTTCTCCTGCTTCTGTCTTTATCCCTGCCTCCCTCTCTCTCTCTCTCTCTCTCCACACACATACACACACACACACACACACACACACACACACACACACACACACATCCTGTGTAATTTATATGATCAAGATAATTTTGAATATTCTCTAAGGGTATATCCAAGAGGCCACCTAGTGTGTAGTAGATAGTTTTAGACTTGGATCCAAACCTTGCCACTGATATTGTTGCATGCGACTCTAGGTAAATTATCTGGTCTCTGTGAGGCTCAGTTTCTTTATCTATAAAACTAGATAAGGAGGGTGGACTAGATGACTCTCTTACAGCCTTAGATCTCTGGTCATGTGCAATGTTGAGTGGCTTCGCTCCTGCCCAGTTTTTCAGTACCCCATTCTGGGTTTTCTTGCCAAAGATAATGGAATGGTTTTACCATTCCTTCTCTAGTTCATTCTACAGATGAGCAAACTGAGGCAAACAGGGTTAAAATAGCTAGTAAGTAGATTTGAACTTAGGTCTTCCTCACTCCAGGCCTGGTGCTCTATCTACCTTACCATTTAGCTGTCCTGATAATAGGCAAAACATTTTGTAGATCTTAAAGCACTACAGAAATGTCAACCATAAAATTTTTAGCCTTTTAAAATTTCATTTTATCAAAAAAGATGCTGGCTTTTTATCTTGTCCCAAGAGTTGCTTTAGTTTAGCACTGGGCCAAATGAACCACGAAGCAAATCATGAACCACAACAGTTAAAAAAAATAATTCCAAGCATTACCACAGACACCCAAAAAATGCATTCACTGCAGTTAAATTCCATTACAACCAAAATATATTTCCCAAATCTGGAAAGGAAAAGCTTTTGAGTAGAGGAGGAGAAAAAAACCCAACATTCCCCCCAAAGCAAAAACAGTCACAGCAGTTAACAGTTAACAGAGAAAATTAGTAACATGGACAGTTCCACTTTTAAAAAATGTGTCTTTCCACATCCCCCAGCTCTTACAACACCCCTATCCCTCCCCACCCCACTTCAAAACCCCCTAAACACAAAATATAAACAGGGAGCTTTCAAGCTTTGAACTTGTGCAGGCAAGAACAATGAAGAATCTTTTGGTTAGGACACCCAAAAGCTTGACGCTGTATCATATTTAGGTCAATGAGCAGCAATGGCCCCTGTTCAGCTGGGCACTAATGTTAGGCGTACCACTCAATTGTTTCTTGTTCTCCAGAACAGGCTTTTGTTTAACTCTCAGACTTCCATTTGCTCCATGTTTGAAGTGGTTTACTTACATTGTCTCTGATAGGGGTGGGGAGTGAGAGAAGTCTTTATGGAGCAAGGACAAGGACTATGTGTGAAAAGTCCTTGTTCTCTTATTATTGTCTAATATTAACTATTTTCTAAAAGAAAAAAAATCTCTTTCTCTTCCTCTATCTTCCCATTTATTTATTTTTAATGCCTTGCCTTCCATCGTAGAATTAATACTATGTATTGGTTCTAAAGCAGTCAAGCAGTAAGGGCTAGGCAAAGGGAGTTAAGTGACTTGCCCAGGGTCACACAGCTAGAAATATCTGGGCTCAAATTTGAACCCAAGACCTCCCACCTCCACGCCTGGCTGTCTAACCACTGAGCAATCCAGTTTTCCCATATCTTATCATTTCTATCCTCTCTCCAACCCCGCTTCCTTTTTCAGACCCTTGAAAACAGAGTTTACAGACTCTTGGAAAAAACTGATCTTTAAAAAAGTTCTTTGGAGTAATCGTGCTGAAGAAACCCAATAAACACATTGACAAAAATGACAGACAAGATAATGTTCCCAAGAGCACTGAAAGACATTTTGGGCAGAGGTGAGGGGCTTTATGCTACTATATAATAAATAATCCATTCACCAAAATTAGGGTTTGGGATGGACTGAACATTGTTCTGAATCTGGAGGGATTCTTTTATTGTCTGAGAGGAAAGTGGAAAAGAGTCAAGCTTTCTCCCATTTCTTTCTTTTAGTTAGGAGTATAAAGAAGCTAAAGATTTTGCCCTGAATCAGTTGCTGTGATGACACCCAATGCACTACGAGGTGATGGCCAAGTCAAACTGTACAGCTAAATCAAGATGGCTCAAGATGTGGCACAAGCTTCACTAGCACCTTTTTCTTTTTTAAATGTAAAATCCAAGTTTGAGAGGGAAACACATTTAAGTGATTTGAGGGCAATTCATTCATTCAAGAAGAATTTAAGTTCCTTTTTTGTTATGGGCCTTGAGGTACAAAGAGAAAAATGAAATAGTCCTTGTCCTCAAGGAGCTTTCATTCTTCCATAAGGAGAAAATAACATTTATTGTATTAATACTGAAAATGCAAAATATATAAAAATAAATAAAAAGGGATTTTAAAAGGGTGGGAGGGCACTAATGACTTGGAGGGATGAGGAAAGACCTCATGTAAGAGATGACATTTAAGCTTGGCATTGAAGGGAGCTGGGGATCTTAAGAGGGAGAAACAATATTTTTGGAGTGTAATAGCAATTTTAAAAAAATTACTAGGAGCCTTCCAGGTGAAAGGCAAGGTGCCAAATATGGATAGTACAAAGATAGCTAGACCTAGGTCTGTCCTCAAGGAGCTGACAGTCTATCGGTAGAGGCTGCAGAGAGAATCAGTTGGTCAGACAAAACGAATTTTATTAAGCATTTACTATATGCTGGGCACTGTGCTAGGGATACCAAGAGGCTAAAGATAGTCTCCCACCCACAGAGAGCTCATAATTGTAATGGAAGAGACAACAAACAAACAAGAATATACAAACAAGTTATATAGATTAGTGGGAAATCCTAAAGAGAGGGAAAGCACTAGAATTAAGAGGAACTAGGAAAGGCTTCCTGTAGAAGACGAAATGTTAACTGGAACTTAAAAGAAGCCAAGGAAGTCCAAAAGGCAGAGATGAGGAAGGAGAACTCACTAATTTGATTCCCTTTCAGAAACTCCCTGAGAGAGGAGCTACCACCTTTGCTGATAGTGCCATCGGTGATAAGCCCATGGCAAAAAATAAAGCCAGGGTTTCAGAGCCCAGTATCTGGAGTGGTGATGTTGGATCTTTAGTGGCAGCCTCCCAATCCCATCTCTAAACCTGGGTCACACAAGAAGCTGGAGCTGACCACACAGAGTGAGATTCCATAGTACCTGGCAGCAATATTCAGTTGGCAGATGCCCATTTATTGGCAAAGTCACCATTGGAAACCACTAGTCTGCTCTTATCAACACAAATGCCATGCCCTTATTGGCTACAGTCAGTATTCGATCCATGAAGGTAATAGGGACTATCTCATATGACAATTGATAGGCTGTCACCCTGCCCAGGTATGAGACCATGCCTTGAAATTGAAAACACGCTCCTGATGGCCAAAGGTATATAGACAGGGGATCACATCAGAGCCACGACATACCTAGGAATGGTCAGCAAGTTTTCACATCAAATATATATTACAAGACTGTTAACTCATTTTTATTTTGTACTACAACTCCCTGTCCCAAATCCAACTGAACAGTTTTAAGACTTTCTCACCTGTCGGAGGTTTCAGCATTGCCAAAAAGACTGACCAGGGCATCAAAAAAGAGACTAGAGGCAGGAACCAAAGAGGAGGAGATTTGAGGTCAGGAAAAGTTTGGTTACTAATAAATCTGAAATACTTTCAGATCACTTGGGCTGATTCCTGTTGTTCTTGGCTGGTAGGATAGAAAAATAAGTCACAAATGCTACTTGTGGGAAGTACTCACTGTGTGGGATGTGGAATTTTCAATTTTATTTTTTTGGCAGAGAAAAGAAAGTAGCATAAAGTATAGGTGAGGAATGAGGAAAGAGTTAATCTGCCATGTTATCCCTTTCTTAATTCAAAGCACATTGATATTCACTGTTACTATACTATTAAATCCAGTAATGATAATCCAGAATCTGAATAAACACCTCAAGGTTTTGTCCACTCTTCTCATTTCTCCTCACTCCCCACTAGAATGAGGAAATCCCCACCTTGCTCTTATTCTGGAAAAAAGATAAAAGTCCCATGATTCAAATGAATTCATCAAAACCTCCAATCCAAAGAATAGCATTCCTGACATCGTTTGATGTTAGGAGTTAGGAAAGTTCCTATTCCAGAACCCTTCTGGAAAAGATCAATGTCCTGGCTCCCCATCATTAAGGACTGCAACATAAAGACCCACGGCAGACAACAGGAATTGCGCTTGAGTGGTAGGGGAAGAGGGCAGAAATTTCCAAAAATGTGATAATGATTCATTCAATAATAATTGAAGTGCCTTTTATTTGACCAAGCATATCTATATTTGGACCAAACTATAATAACTTCATTATTATAGGGAACTCCTGATGAAGAAATTCACCTAACACCACACATCAACTCCTGCTCAACAAATTAGTCTGGGGGCTCTGAAAGGACAAATTTCATATCCAATAGACCTTCTTGATTTAAAATTTATCAGCTTAAGTTCTTTTGCCTCCTTTTTCTGAGGGTTTGGAAAATCATATCAGAATACTTTTACCTTTCTGTGTTCTTTGATACTTTACCTAGCCCTCTCTTTGTACCGGGCAGCTAAGTGGTAAAGTAGATGGAGTGCCAAGCCTGAAATCAGAAATGCCCATCTTTCAGAATTCAAATCTAGTCTTGGACACTTATTAGCTGTATGACCCTGGACAAGTCACTTAACCCTCTTTGCCTCAATTCTTCATCTGTAAAATGAGCTAGAGAAGGAAATGGCCAATCACTTCAGTATCTTTGCTAAGAAAACCTCAAATGGTACATGAAGAGTTGGACATGATTGAACAACAACTGCTCATGCTACCCAAAAATAGTAACTGGAAGAGAGGAATTTGGCCAAGATACAGAGCAGAATTCACTTATTTCCTTGATTCTCTGTATCAGATCCTACCAGAAAGGACCCAGTAACATAAACACTGTAAAAGTCAAGCCCTATCTTTGTAACCTCATTCTACTCCCAACACTTCAAAATCACATTTTCACATTTCATTTCAGAAACCTATATATTTTCTAGCCCTCCCTATTCCTCCCAACTTCTCTGCCCAGGGACTTCTTAGGGAGTATACATTGCACAATTGTTACCCACTTCAATATCTCATTCTGGCCTAGAGGTGACTCTGAATTCTTATAGGCTATATAAATATAATGAGAGTTCTGCCCATTCTTTTTGTTGTTCAATCCCATAGGACTCTTTGTGACCCCTCCCCCCCAGCTGGGGTTTGCTTGGCAAAGACACTGGAGTGGTTTGCCATTTCCCTCTCCAGTTCATTTTATAGATGAGGAAACTGAGGCAATATGGGTTAAGTGACTTTCCCAGGGTCACACAGCTAGTAAGTATCTGAGGCCAGATTTGAATTCAGGAAGATGAGTCTTTCTGACTCTAGGACTGGCACTCTATCTACCTCATCAACCAGCTGCCTGTTCTTACTAGGTAGAAGTATAGACTGCAAGTTAATAGAGACTCATTGATTGTCCATATGATGCCATTCGTTGACTAGCTTTTCCAAATTTGCAGATGCTCGAAATGAGAAGGTTGGCCACAGGGGGATAATTTTTTTAAGCAAGTGCAAAAAAAATCATAGACTCCATCTATTAAAGAATCAAAGGATCCAGATCTGCACTGGGGGAGATATGAATGATATACTGGACCTATTTCATATATACATATATAGGCATATAAATATATGTATGTATTTTTAAATGTGCATTACTGCCTAATAATAAACTGTGAAACCAGATAGTTCCATATTTATCCCACTAAAAAAATTCTTCATCTCTATTCCATACTTACCCAAGTGTTTGACGATCACCCTAAATCAGAACTTTTTCTCCCCAGAGTATAGCACTCCATGAGTAATGCATGACAAGTTGAAGAGAGCTTTAAAACATAAAAAAGGGAAAGGAAAAAATGGGCAATAAGGAGTAAGCCAAACTGATTTTTGCAGGGAAGTACCCTGTGAAGGTCAAGTGTATTTAGTCTGTATTTTCTCACTCATGGAGGTCAAAAGCCTTGTATCTTATAGTCAGGCTGTGTGTCTCAGTGGAATGACTGAGTTGTTACTTGGAATGCTAGTTGTCTCTGAGAAATGCTATAGAACAGCTATTAAATATATCTTGACCAGGGCTTGGAGTCTGAGACAAGAAAAAGACTTCCTCAACCTTATATCCTACCCTTATTTTTAGGTTCTTTAAAAGCTAAATAAAGCTCAACAAACCTTTCTCTTAAATGAAAATTTTGCACTTGGCTTCCTATCACTAATCATAATGAAATCTATCTTTTTTCCAAGTCCTTTTGGGTCTATGGTAGGTATATCTTTCTAAGCCAGCAGCTTTGTTTAGGCCCAAGTGGATAGTCAAAATGGTATTTTCACTCCATACAGATCTCTTTCCAAACTCAGTATGATTTAAACGGACCTTTCTTACAGCGGATGCATGTAGGCTTTGTGAGTTCCATCGTCTCTCTTTAATCTGTTTTGTCTGGTGTGGATATTGAATGCCATCTTGTCTGAGCAGTTTATCCAAAGTTTCCTTTATTGGGATGAATGTTGCTGCCCATTTCAGGAATGAGCTATGGCAGCTGCTTCTATTTCCTTCTTACCTCCTTCTCTCCCTCCCTTTTCCTCCAAAAAAAAAAAAAAACATAAAAAAGCTTTCAGTTTCCTTACACTCACTCACCATTGGGAAAAGCTGACTATAATCCATTGAGGCTGGGTGCTGCCACTCAAGTTGAGAATTAGCACTAAACTTAAATAAGAATAAGACAGCAAGGGGCAGGGGACTAGAAGCTCTGAAAAATGGAATTAACACTATGCTTTCACTGACAAATAATGACCCTTTTCTTCTCTTTCTTCTTCTTTTTATTTTACTAATAGAATTTATTTCCAGGTATCTCAGTCCATCTTTCCCCTTGCCATGGCATAGAAAGCATCATTGGGCAAACAGATATAAACATATATTTTTCATGTTTCCAGTTTTCAGATCATTCTCTGGAGGTGAACATATACAAATGATTCTTTAAATATTAGATCTTGACTGTATATAATGTTCTCTTAGTTCTACTCAGTTCACTCTAATGACCCTTTAAATAAATGTAAAGACCTAGTGTTCATGCCTAAACAAAGTAAGATTTGGGGAAGACTGGATAAAATCTCTGCTCTTGGAGCAGTCATTATCCCAGGCTCTAAACAAGACCTTTATTCAAAACCAGCAGTCACTGAAATAACTGGCCTCTGCCATGAATGAGCTTAACCCTGGATTAAAAATAAAACCTTTGGACGTGCTGCTTTGCTCCCAGTGAGTCACACATGGCAGGACGCATGCATAGCGTGATTTAGAGTGGTCTCTGTACTGTGCATCATATAGGAATGGTGAGGAAACAAAGGGGTCCTTCCCTTGAGTTCTCTCCTAATGAAATATCTGGGATGAGCACTTCAGGGTACTTGTGAATTAGACCATGCTAAAGAGGGGAGAGGTCCACATACATACTATTATCATCATTGTCTCAGCATTATTTAGAACTTTAAATTTTGTTACACACTTTACATAAATTATCTAATTTAATCATAATCAGGTGATCGCAATTCCCATTTTACAGAGAGGGAAAATAAAATTGAGAGTTTAAGTGGTTCAATGATTGGCCATGTTTATACAATTAGAAAATCCTGGAGTGTTCACTCTGTTATTTATTTTTTTAACCCTTACCTTCCATCTCAGAATCAATACTGCATATTGGTTCCAAGGCACAAGAGTGGTAAGAGCTAGGAAATAGAGGTTAAGTAACTTGCTCAAAGTCACACAGGGAGGAAGTATTTGAGGCTAGATTTGAAGCCAGGACCTCCCATCTCCCAGCCTGGCTTTAAATCCACTGAGACATCTAGCTGCCCCAGTATTGTTATGAGTAAGATTAGATTAGCTGGTTATTAGGTATTGATTATATATTGATTAGGAAGTACCTAGCAGGAAGGAGCTGGAGCTGGGAATTCCAGGTTGGAATGAAGGAGGAGGAAGTCGGTCTGTGCTCTGAGTGTGGACTCCATTAGTGGTGGGCAAAAACTGTTGCCAGCCTGGGAGACCTCAGAGCAAAGGACACCCTGCTTCCTGATTTCCCCTGGGATCCTGTGTGGTGTGGCATTTAGAAAAAGGACAAGATCTACAGAGCCAAGAGAGGAGGAGAAGTTTGAAAACTGGAGGACAGTGCTTCAAGCAGGACCCTCTCTACTTGGTACCTGAGATCATCTTGACTCCTGGCATCCAGAGATCATCAGTGGATTGCAGTGAGAATCCCAAAGCCACAAAAGCCCTAGCTGTACTCAAGCCTGGCAGGTTCCAGATATGAGGCAGAAACCCAGAGACTCCAATTATAGCTCCTTGGGCCCTGTTAGTTTAGATCACTAAGTTAGAGTAGAATAAGTCCTCCCATTGCCCTGTGGTTTTATCCCTTAGATTTTAAGTATAGAAATCCTTTCCCACCTTTTAGTCTAACATAATTAAAGCTGTTAAGTCCCTTTTACCTTGTTAGCCTGTTACTATACTCTGGTCTAGTGGAAGCTGGGTGACAGTTAAGATCAACTGCCATTCCTGTGGAGATCCAGTAAACTCTGGTCTCTTCACCCTAGTCCAGTCTCTCATAAATCCTAGAGCATGTTCCCACAAACCACTTAGTTTATTGTAATATCCCTGTGATTACCTCACTTATATTTTCCTACAGTATAGAGTTTTAGAACAAAATTTATCCTATTTTATACTTAAGAAAATGGGAACTTGGGAAATTTAGATGACTTGCCTACAGTTGTACTACTAGTAAGTAGAAGAGCTAAGACTCCAATCCAGGTCTCTTGACTACATAGACAGACCACTGAAGACAATTCAATAGAAATCAATGATAGGGAATATGGAGGTTACTGGCATCCCTGCCTTCATTTAATTTTTTTTCCTTTTCAATCATGTCAAAGTCAATTTGTGCTTACTCTGAACCTTGAAAGAGAAGGCTTTTTGCTAGGGAAAGTTATCCAGGCAGCAACCCAATCAATGGTATCCATTCCAGGTACATTCTAAATACCACTCTCTCCTCTATTGAACCATCCTGCCAAAGACTTGAATTAGCCCATCAACATTCAGTTGAGTTAGCCAACAGTAAAAACAAAGAAGTGACTACCCCCTCTGCCTCTACAGAGAGGAGCAGGAGTATTCTGTTGTTTAACTTTCCCTTCTTCTTCACTTTCTCCCTCTTCCCTCTGGTGTTTACAATCTCTATTCCTTTGAGACATCCCTATTCTGATCATAGGACACAAAAATAAACAAAATGAATTTGTAATCAAATGCCATTCTGTTGTTTCTAAATGTAACAGGTCCTTATTACTCCCTTATTATGATGGTTAGATGATAGTGAGAAATGAGGCCTTACTTAGGTACAAATACCATCACCCTCAAATAAACCCAAAACAAAACAGCCTAGAGAACTGAATTCTACAACAAAAGTATTAATGTTCTGAAGTGTATTAAGCAAGGAAAGATGTAGGTAAGTTGAGCTGCACCCAGCACCAATTCTCGACAGTCCTGGTACTTTAACTTCCCAGTAGTGAGAGATGAACAAAAATTAGTGCCTTTGGTGTACCACTTTCTTCTTCTTCTTCTTCTTCTTCTTCTTCTTCTTCTTCTTCTTCTTCTTATTATTATTATTATTATTATTATTATTAGCATATGGGATGTGCAGGGAGGACTAGCACCTTTGGTACAATGACTTTCTGAGCCCTTTTAAGGGCTGCTCATCCACCTTTGGGGTACACCTTTCCCCCAACTCTCACCTGTGGCTCCAAGAAGCTAGAGCACGTGTGTTGGCCACACTGTGGTAAAACTGTCTTGGCAGACAGGCTAAACCAGACTGAGGGTAACCCGTAGGCCTCAACCCCATCAGTGAGTAAGCAGGATGACTACCCCAAGCTCAGAGCTTGATCGGACATTTCAAGACATCAAGGTCATCCATTTTATTCCAAACCAGCACCAGACATCCTGACTTTTGTCTTGCCATTGGACTTGCGTGGCTCTTGAAGAAAGAGTGAAGACAATGACTTTGTGCAGTTCTGTCTCTTAAATCCAATTCATGTGAGAATCAAGAAATCATTCTGGGGAGCAGCTGGATGGCTCAGTGGATTGAGAGCCAGGCCTAGAGATAGGAGGTCCTGACTTCAAATCTGGCCTCAGACACTTCCTAGCTGTGTGACCCTGGGCAAGTCACTTAGCCCCCATTGCCTAGCCCTGTAACAAATAAAAGTTAATATAGAAGGATATATATAAAAGATATTAAGGTTTTTTAAAAAAGGAAATCACTCCGTGATGTCACTGGTCCTCTTTGAAAATAAATGGCAGACAACATTATCATTATTATGATTATTTTGCCTTTCTTTATATTCTCAGGGCTTAGGGCAGTTCTTAGTACACGGTAAGTGATTAATTGACCCTTGTTTACTGACACTATCCACATACCCTTCGAGAAACCATTAGATAGTAATATGATTTCCAGTTTATCTATCTCTTCCAGACTCTTCTAGCTTATCAACCTCAGTCCTGGTTGCCTTTGGGAGTGAAAGTGTATGTACATCACTGGAGTATGTTTTTGATCTCTAGGCACTTTCAGCAGAGAATGAATGGTGAGATCCACCCACAACTCCTGAGTATTACTCACCTCTTTCAATCCTTCTAGGAATGATGTTCACCTGCTTCACTGTCTGAAAAGCATTTAGGAAAATGATGAGCTTTTATCCTGCATCACTGAGTCCAAACTGAGTAGGAGTTAGGAGCTGGTACAAATTGCATGATTAGGTACAAGTCTGCCTCTTATTGTACATTACAAGAGGAAATATATTTGTGATGGGGAGGGACTTTTCCCTCATTGTATTCTACTTATCTGTACCTTCCTTGGTCTCTCTTGTAGAGCTACAAAGAATCCAGTCATTGTAAAGACAATTCCCAAACATGAACTTAATCTTCATACACTCAAAGTGGAGAGAGTATCAGTCCTAGAGTCAGGAAGACTCATCTACCTAAGTTCAAATACAGCTTCAGACACTAACTAGCTGTGTGATCCTGGGCAAGTCACTTCACTCTGTTTGCCTCAGTATGCTCCTCTATAAAATTAGCTGGGGAAGGAAATGGCAAACCACTTCAGTATCTTTGCCAAGAAAACCACAAATACAATCAGGAAGAGTAAGACATGACTAAAATATGACTGAACAACAAAAACTCATTAAAAGGCTCCCCCCGCCTCAACCTCCATCCAAGGCACACAGAACTCCTTTATATTCTTGTAGATTTGTAGACGTGTACTCTTTTACAACTAAAATGAGGTATAGTTAAACAGGGTCATTTTTCTCAACATTATTTTTCTCACATTCTCTGTCTAGCTTATTACCACTGAAAATGAAACTCGGGTGGATGCTTCAATCACATGTCTTTTAAAAACTCTGGTCTGTGTTTATTTAGGTGTGTATTTTTTGTGTAGCTATAAAAAGAAGAACACCTATAAAACAGGTTTCTAGGGGATATATTTGAACTTGGACTTGACCCAGTAGAGAACTGGAGAGACTAGAGTAAAAAATATTGGATTACAACAAAAATGATGGAAATTGTAAGCCAGAGACATATCTATCTATCCCAAGAGGCGCCTTTGCACATGACACACTGTGGTACAATTTTTTTACTCGACATTTCTTAGAATCTTGTAAGCCATAAATCTAATTTTTTTTCTAGCCCTTAGAGAAAAAAAATGAGGTAAGATAATGACCAGGGGATAATAGTTTTGTTCTAGTTTTAACACCGAGGATACTAGGAGGTTCCAAGCAGCTGCAGAATATTACTGAAGTTAAACAAGTCTGTTATATGAATGGTAAAATCCTGGCAGCCTTTCTATTTCTGCTGGCACAGACCTGGCCAGGCGAGAAAAGGATGGGCAGCAGCGCCAACCTTCCCAATAGGCTTCTTTGTCGCAGCAGGTCAGACGAGTGGCAGAAATGTACAAACGGCCTCATGCGACGTCACAGTGGGTTTGCAAGTACATTGAACACTGGCAAGATCTCTGCAGGCCTCCTCAAAGGGAGCCAGCAACCTCGTTAGACAGTGTTGGCTGCAGGCCACTGAGGAGATCAACCCTTGTCCTAATGCCAACATTAAGATGTGGCCTGGGGGTCCAGCTCATTAATGAACAGCAGGTAACCAATAGAAACTGACTGATTGAGTTATGAAGAAGAAAACCCTCTTTTTACCTCACTCTCAGGAAAGTTTTCCAGCCCCTTAACAGTTTCTAAGGTTCTCATCCTTCCCCAGTGAAACTGAAATTGTAAGTCACTGTATGATAAATTTGCCTCCTTCTTCTCTGCTCCATACTACACCTAGGAAAGGGATTGGCATCCAAAATGTTCACTCATAAACGGAAAAACCATAATGGCAACCATCAATGTTTATTGGGTATCTGTTACATATGAAGGACTATATAAAGTATATCTCAAAAGTCTCACTGTCCCTATAAGGGAAGTGGAAGATAAAAGTTTTAATTAGCTCATTTTATAGACAGAAAGGGACTGAACTCCTTTCCACTGCCACATATCTCACTTTCTCACAGAAAATCTCCTAAGCTCCCTGATCTACTAACCAGAATCAAGTATTTTGCAGCCAAAGGCATCACCTCTGAGTGTTGTTCTCACAATGCCTTGCCAGGAAGGACCAGTATTATCTTTCCTCTTTTCCTCTAGAGGAAGGAAACTATTTCAGAAAAGAAAATTTCATTTCTTAAGGTCACTTGACAAGTTAGTAGTAATCTATAACTAGAATCTCCTATAGTCTCTCCTCACCCCCAACTAACTCCCAGCCCCACTCCCTATAATTCGCCTTCAGAGCTTAGGATAATTAAGTCATGAGATCATCAGTTTAAGATTGGAAAACATCTTAGGTCATCTAGTGTAACCTATCCATTCTATAGATGAGGGAACTGAGGCTCTCAGAGATTAAATGATTTGCCCAAGATTATATAAGTAACAACTGAGTACAAATCTAATAACCTTTCCACTGCATCACACTGTTCCAGTCATTTTTGATTTCTCTCAGTCTCCAGGACCATCTCATTCTCAAATACTGGTATCTTATGCTACTGGATGGATATTCATTATACACACTAGAATTCAGTTCTAAACTCTGCAAAGGTATTTATCTTTTATCATTTATATTAAGCACCATCATTCCCTAATGGGGACAGTGCTTCCTCTATAGAAAGACTCCAATGTAATGCTCATCGCATATTTTTCCTCCTCTATGAAGCCACCTTTGATTTATTTCCTTTCTGAATTCTAAAGCACATATTTAAATATGTCAGAATCAACCTAATGTGCAGGATCTTTGAAGCTAAGCAAAGTAGCCTGGTTAGTAGTTAGATGAGAGAGTAGCTAGGAATATCAAATATAGGAGAATTTCCCTTGCCTGGGTTCATATCTTGTCTTTGAACCTGTGTGATCCTGGGCAAGTCATTTTGCCCCTGGGACTAAAATTCCTCATCTATCAAATAAGAGGCTCTGGATCTATGATCTTATAAAAGTTATCACATAATGCTACTCATCATGTACACATATATTACATATTTCTACAACCAAGCTTATAAATTCTGTAAAGGCAGGGTCGTCCTTATTTTATATTTCACAGAATCTAAGGAATCTCAGATTTGTAAAGGTCCTCAAAAGTGTTATCAAATCCAGTCTATAACTAAGGCAAAATCCTCTTGAAATCGTCCCTATCAAATGGTCATCCATAACATGGAGAAAAGAGAGAGGGTGTATCCTTTGCCTACAATGTCAATTTTTTTTAACGTACTAATCATTTTTACTGGATTTTTTTCTTTTTCCTCTTTTAAGAAAATTATTAGGAATAAGGCTAGCTTTCTGGGATAAGATAACGGGAAGGATACAGGAGGAAAATCTAGGCAATGTAAAAACAAAAGATTCTGATAAAACTATTTTTAAAAATCTTCAGTAAAAGAATACCTACTAATTTTAGAAGTAATTTATTCCATTTTGTGGTAACTCTAATCATGAGAAAGTCCTTGGAAATTTGATTTTCTCTACCTTTTATTGATGTTAAATCTGCTTCCCAAATGAAGTAGAACAAGTGTAACACACTTTACAAATGCTCGAAGAGAATTCTTTATATTCCTCAAGAGTGTAGTAGATTAATTCAGTCCAATAATCCTTTATTGAGTGCCTACTATGTGCCAGGTGCTGGGAATACAAAGACAAAATTTTAAAAGGCTTCAGCCCTTAAGTAGTTTATATTTTACAGGAGGCATTGGGGATATAACATATAAAAAACTAAGTAAATACAATGTAATTTGAAGAGATTGTTGTTGTTTAGTCATGTCTGACTCTTCATGACCCCATTTGCAGTTTTCTTGGCAAAGAGACTGGAGTGCTTTGCCATTTTCTTCTCCAGCTCATTTTACAGGTGAGAAAACTGAGGCAAAGAGGGTTAAGTGACTTTCTTCAGGGTCACACAGCTAGCAAGTGTCTGAGGCTGGATTTGAACTCATATCTTCCTGACTCTAGGTCTGGCACTCTACCTACTGCTAGAGAAACATGGGGCCCAAAGAGAACAAATTCACTGTTAAGTCCCCAGCCTGTAGGTCGGGATGTAAAATGACCTGCTTAAACCTTGGGCTGAAGGGAAAGCATATGAACCCTGACCCTTCTTCCTTCATTTCTCTCTTTTAAATGAGCATTTCATTGGTTCCCCTAGGACAGTAAAGTCCTTCTAAGCCTTGCTAATTCGGCAGCTTCAACCAGTGAACTGGACGGATATCTTCCCAGCTCTCCTTTCGGGAAGTCCTCCCACCAGCCTGGCTGGCCCTGACTCCTCATCCGTTATCCTTTTCAATAGATGTGCTGGGAACAGCTTAAGCTTTGTTTCTCTCCCTGATCCCTCCATCTGCTCAGCAACAGTCCTGATTCAGCAGTCGTGTGCTCCTGGCTCTGGCTGCTCTGTGTCCCCCGTCTCTCCGCTTCCCCAGCACCCAACACACCATTGTCTCCTATAAATCAATCAAATCCTCCCAAACAAAAGTCCCCATCTCTGGGTAAAGCCTTTTGACATCAGCTTGGCAAGAAAAGGAAGCCAAGTGGAGGCTTTGTCACGCCTTCCTCTTTTAAAACATTTGACTTCGCTGACCTCTCTCCAACCCTTTAAAATAAAGCAGGCCTCACTCCCACCTCATCACCACAATGTAAATAAATGGGTAAAGGCCTTCCCTTCCATGAGGTAGTTTGCATGGGTGGGATTTATTCTTCATAGCAGGACATTCGCTTCTTCTTGTTGCTGTTGTTTTTTAACACTGAGCTTTGGCAGTCTGCAAAAATTACTCTCTGTAAATTTTAATTTCATCTTATGTTTTTTCTTAACAAAGTTCACCCAGTTGCCTTGACACGGACATATCAATAGCAGTGCTCTGTCAAGTTTCTCAGAGAGAAACAATAAAGCACATTTATTAGCCAGATTTCTCACAGAGTCTGATTATTTACTTCTAACTTTGTTTACCTCTTACCTCTGCCTTCCTACCCAAATACAGGCCTGTCTTCATCCAGAGGCAGTTCTGCCCAAGTTCAAACCTGTAATCACTGACTTTCATACCTTATTATGCAGGGTATCCAATTTAAAGTGAGCTATCCTATCACAGAACAGCGCTCCCCACAACTCACTAATTCCTACATACTGCTGAGTGCCAAAACTGAAAACAAAACACAGAAACCCACAACAGTTCACCTTCAAGTTCTAAGCCTTGTGCTTGGCTGGAAGGAGTATGTCCAAGTTTCACATCTCTCTACTCTCCTTTTCCCTCCCACCCCCATCTTTTTTTGGCCAGCCTTTTAGCCTTTATTTGTTTGGGCCTTGCTTAGACATGACAAGAAGGCTTTGATTTTCTCCATACCTGGCAAACATGCAGTGCTATTTCAATAAGAAAATGTTTTATGACTCATATTTCAACCTTTCACCACAGCCTGATCACCTGGAGATAATTTGGGGAAAATAAAAATGGGAATCTCCCTAACCTCTGTTTCTTCTCAGAAAAAGAGAGCTCAAAGAAGGACTGATCTCCAAAGTTATCTCTTGCAATTAAAAAAGATCTCACCAAGGAAGTGGTCTCAAGCATTCCACACCTTAAGGAATACCCTGAAGCAAGGAATTTATTTCTGTTGCTTTTGAAAAGAAGACAAAGTGAGTATGTACTATTTTGGTTTTTCATCAGTCTCTTCAAGAAATAGAAAGGTCATCCCTAACTGCAGCGAAAAGGCCACAAAAGGTTCAAGGGATGAATCAATAAGGAATTAATAAATGTCTACTAATTAGAAACCCCTGGAATAGACACATGGAATTACCACCAATACAGAAGGGAGACAGTAGTTACCTTCAAAGGACTTATAGTTCTGTTAGTGGAGACTACATGTTCACAGATGTCGTAGTAGAATGCAAAGTGGTTGGGGGTAGGCACTAACTGCAGGTGTCATAAAAGACCTCTTGAAGGATGTTACACTGAATCTGAGCCTTCAAGGGAGATGGGAATTTCCTATAGGTAGCAATAAGAAAAAACCCATTAAAAATACAGACAAAACATTAAAAAGACCCAGAGATGCAATGTTGTAGGAAGGAAGGGAAAAAAGAAGAAAGGAAAGAAGGAAGGAAAGGAGGGAGAAAGGAAAGGATGAAAAAGCAAAGAAGGAAGGAAAGACAGAAGGAAGAGAGGCAGGGAAGAAGGGAAGAAAGGGAGAGAGGAAGGTGAGAAGTGGAGGGAAGGAAGAAGAAAGAAAGGAAAGAGGGAAGAGAGGGAGGGAGGAAGGTAGAAAACAAGCATTTAGGAAGTGATTAAATGCCTACTATATGCCAGGCATTGTGTTAAGCACTTTACAAATATTATCTCATTTGAAAAAGAAAGGAAAAATTAATGTGCTTCACCTTGCCTGCAGCATAGAGTACATATGAAGGAATAATAAGAAATCAGCTTCATTTACCAAACAGAAGAGTTTGTATTGCCTTCCAAAAACAGTAGAAACAGTGGAACTTCTTGGACAGAGAGGAAGGACATAATCAAAACTGTGCTTTAGTGAAAATAATTTTGCCTTGTGTGATGGATCACTGAGAGAAGAAAGAGACTCTAGGGAGACCAACCAGGAAACTATGATAACAGTCCAATTAAGAGGCAATGATGGTTAAACTAAGATATATCTAGAGGAGTAGAGGGAAGGAGATGGAGTCAAGATTTGATGAGAAGATAAAATTGACATGATTTGGCCACTGATTAGATATGGGAAGTGGTGATTGCCATGGAAAGAGTCAAGCAGGATGGGAAACCTGGGTGAGCTTAAGAATGGTAGTGCCCCAACAGAAACAGTGAAGTTAAGAAGAGAGTTGAGATAATGAGTTATTTTGGACATGCACAGTACCACATGTCTGTACAATATTTGGGTGGAGATTATGAAATAGTGAGATTTTGTATTATTAGGAATGCATGAGAAAAAAATTTTGTAGGTAGAGTAGGAACCCTGAGTAAAAATAATGAGAATATTTAGCAGCAACTTTGGGATTTGTAACTAGAGTTCAGAAGAAATATTTATATTTCATTTGGATATTTAGATTTGAGAGTCATCTTCATAGAAATAACAGTTGAATACATGTGAACTGATGAAAATACCGAGAGAGGAAAATGGTCTTGAACAGAGCTCTGGATTATGTATGCTTGTACAAAGGAGATTACATGGCTCATGCTCCTACAAAGGACTTGTCAAAGAGGTAGGAAGAAAATTAGGATGGAGTAGTGTCGAAAACATTGATAGGAAAAAGTATCTAGAAAGAGAAAGCAGCCAACAGTTTAAAAAAATTGCAGGAGGAAAAAGATGGAGGAAGACTTGTCATTTTTCATTGTGACTGACTCTTGGTGACCCCATGGACCATACTATCCATGGGGTTTTCTTGGCAAAGATACTGGAGTAGTCTGTCATTGCCTTCTCCAATGGATTAAGAGACTTACTTAGGGTCACACAGCTAAGATATGTCTGAGATTAAATTTGAACTCAGGGCTTCCAGGCTTAGTGCTCTATTCACTAAGCTTCATCTACCTTCTAAGGAAGGGGACTGGTCTTCAATATACAAGGACATTCTTAAGTGTTTAATTGAGCACAAAGGTCCTCCCAAAACTTGACAGTAATTATCCTTGTTTCCTGGCCCACGACTTCATTTCTTCCTTCACTTTATATTGTAGTTAAGATGTCATATAAGTAATATAAAAATAGCACAATTATTCCAAATTTGAGATAATAAATTAAGATCACAACACACTTCCGTGAATGAATCTGTCAAAATGGTGTAGAGAAAAGAGTGCTTCATCTGGAGTCAGCACATGCAAGTTCTATCATTACCTAAGTGACCTTGGGCAATTTGCTAGAGCTACATGGGGATCAGTTTACTTTTCTGTAAAATAAGAAGTTTGACTAGACATTTTCTAAGGTTCTTCCTAGTTCTAAGTCCTCTGATTGCATGAGGAAAGGCTGCTTTCAGTATAAATTTGCTTCCAAATGCAGTATCATTTAAGAAAATTCATTGTTTAAAAACCTAAGTTCTATTGCAAAGAAACAATCTAATGAATGAATGAATGAATAAGTAAACATTCTTCTCTATGGGGGAAGAAGAGAACTGGGTTAAACATTAATTCACCATTTTAAGAGAGAGAGAAGTCAGCAATTTCTCCTGAGATCTTTGAGCTATTTGAGAATCAATGGACACTAGCCCAAGAAAATTAATAGGGTTTCATAGCCAGGAGATTAAGGTTAAAAGAACTCATTTATTCATTCATCAAATATTTATTAAGAGAATGTTGTTTGATGGACTGAAGAATGAACTCTTGGGGTCAGCTAGATTGTTCAAGGGATAGAGAACCAGGCCTAAAAACTGGAGGTCCTGGATTCAAATTTGACCTCAGACACTTCTTAGCTGTGTAACTCCAGGCAAGTCACTTTTCTAGTCCTAACGCTCTTTGGTCTTAGACCCAATACACAATACTGATTCTAAGACAGAAGATAAAGGTTAAAAAAATGGGTTCCTAACTCTGGATTTGGCAAAATTAAGGTGGGACTTCGTAATAATCTACCAACCCCACTGGCTAAAGGCAGAATTATTTGAGGTAGATGTGTATTATGTTCAAAATCTGGACTCAGTACTTCATATTTCAAGGGAAAAAATGAAAATGAAAGACTGAGAAATTGTTTTACTAAGATGATATCCTCTCTTGGGACAGGGGTGGTAGAGAAGGGATGTTTTCTAATATAAACTTGATTCTGGAAAATCTCTCCACAGGGGAAAAGAAAGGGATATCTGAACGGATGATATCAACTTGAGAACAAAGGAAGTAGTTGGAGCTAGGAAAGGAAAGTTAGGAAATGGTCACTGGTTCAAGAATTAATATATTTAAAAAACATGAGACAAGCTTTTACAAAGGCAAATGCACTAGCATATACTAATAAATTGGTCACATAAGTGTGAAGGAGCATGATAAAATAAAGAGTTATTAGTCAGAGAGGGTTAATTCCTCACCTAGGTGACTTCTAAGCTGAGTTTTGAAGGAGATGAAGGTTCCAGGAAAAAAGATTATGGAGAGGGAACATTCTAGAGAAGGAATGAATGAATGGTTTATTCAAAGCAATAGAAAGTGAGTTTGGGGGATCAAGTTTAACTTGACTGGAACTGTAGAGAGGTGTAAGGAAGGATGAATCCTGTAATATTAGACCTGAAGAAACCTTGGAGGTCATTTAGTTAAATGAAGTGAAGTGACTTTTTATGGTCTCATAGGTAGTTAGTAGGAAATGAGTATGGTGAAGATGAGATGAAAAACAATTCATTACCTTCTCTAAAAAACTAAGCAATGTAATTGTTCCTCTTCTTCTTAGAATCAATATCATATCTAAGACAGAAAAACAGTAAGGGATAGGCACGGGGGGGGGGGGAGAGGGGAGTTATAACTTGTCCAGGGTCAAGCTAGGAAATATATAAAACCAAATTTGAACCCAGGATCTTCCATCTCTAGACCTGACTCTCCATCTATTTAACCACTTAATTAAATTTCCTTCTGTGTTTAAAGCTCAGCAGAAACTGATTAGTCCCCAAAATTGAAGGGTCTAAAGAATTTAGCTCAAATAAAATAACACCAAAGAAGTTGGGAGAGGAGGGCCAGAAACAATTCGGAAATCATCTGCTTTATCTGCTAAAACTATTAGGTGCCCAACGAATTCCTCTAAAGTCATTAGCTCATTTAATATGAATAAGTGACCTTGAATTTAGGGTCATCATGGTAAAAAAACCTTTCAGTTTTTAAAGCTAATGTGGCCCAGAAACAGAGACAGAGAAGGAAGAAAATTCTCCTACCCACCCTTCAAGCTTCAGACAAAAGGTACAGAAATAATATACAGATTCAAAGAGTTTCAAATCAAAATGAAATCAATTAACACATTAACAGAAGGATACCAGAGGGATAGGGGGGGAAAGTCCCAAACACATTGTAGTTGGGTTTTAGCCAATCCCCAGTAGTTATATCACAAATCTGGACTTTATTAATTAGAACAAAATAAAAAATCCATAATTTAAGAAAATTTGGCTCTGATCATTTATAGCAAACTAAGACTCTACCCCCATGCTTCTCAGAAGTACTAGAATCAAAATCAACTTTTGCTTTTAAATAGAGAATACACAATGTCATGAGAACTCGATGAATAATTTAAGGATTCTGAACTGGTGTTTTGTGGATTCATAGAGCTCTGTCCATATGCTCTTCTATACGGTTTTACTGCACTTGGAATGGCGAAGAAAGATTTCACACCCACCTCTACCCAAGGAAAATGATTCCTCAGTTCTCCCTTCATAGCCATGGCTTTAGTGACACCAGAGGGCTGCTAGAATACAGTCAAATATGGAACTAAGTTTAAGCTGTTAAATTTACTCTTTACTTTTGGAAGCATCCAATGACATTACACACACCATGATCCCCTTTCCCCTATTTCTCTTTCTTTATGAATTCACCCTCTCTCTTTGTCTCCTCCCCCTCCTCCCCTCTTTCTAGCAGCCTGCATCTCTAAAGCAAAGAATAGTGACATCATTTCCCAGCCTTCTGTTCAAAGCATTTTCCCTAGAAAATACTGTAGGCTCTAATTAAATAACTCAACTTGTAGCAGGAAGGAGAATGCAAAAATTAGAACATCATTTCAGCTTACATAGCACCCTTCTTTGACATGCAGCCCAAAGAGGTTGACAGTCTGCAGAACATCAAGCTGTGACCATCATCTTTCTGATGTGCTTAGGAAATAAACCTGTTCCTATGGCTGGTTTAAAAAAAAATAAAAAAATAAGATGGGGGTTGTGTGCATCCTTAGACAGTGAGTGCTGTACCTACTGAAGAGAGGAGCAAAAAGAAGAGAGAAGGGGTAAGGGAGTAGAGAAAATGAAGTATGGAGAAATAAAGTGAGAGGAAAAAACCTAATAGAGAGGTGAATTTTAACATTTTAAGGACCAGGCCAATAATCGGGAGTTTCTGGAGCCAAATTCTAGCTTGGATTCCACCAAATCCCATCTTAGCTATTCTCCTAAGTATTTCTCTGCCATGCTGGGAGGGCCCTTAGGATTAATTAGCCTGCACTGGGAAGACACTTTGAAGATGGAAAACGTTAAGTTCCATTGTGCAGCTTGCAATTCAGAACTATACCTACCTGAGTCCCTTTTACCTGGCAGGAGGGAACAATAAAAGACAGCAAACAGCATGAGTTGAGAGAGAGCTTTGAGAGAGAGGTAAAGAGTCCAAAGGGGGGGTGGGGTTAGAAAAAGGAGAAAGGAAAAAAGTAGAGAGGGAAATGAAGGTAGCAAAAGGAGAGGTGGGAAAAGAGAGGAGAAGTAGAATAAGATGGGAAGAGAGAAGGAAGAGGGGTGATGAAAAAGATGGAAGGGGAAGAAGGGAGAGGGAGAGAGAGAGAGAGAGAGAGAGAGAGAGAGAGAGAGAGAGAGAGAGAGAGAGAGAGAGAGAGAGAGAGAGAGAGAGAGAGAGAGATTATCATAATGGAAAACAGAACTTGAAACTTGTAGGCCCTTGGAGATTGAAACACAATCACCCACATACCAGTGATAGTCTTTAAAAAATATATTGATAGCTTTTGTTTTTAGGTCACCTGTATTTCCCTCTGCCCAGCCCCCTCTCCAGGGCCATCCTTCTAACAAAGAATAAAAAAAAGGGGGGACAGTCAGTAGAACTACTGCGTTAGCTAAGTTTGATACTACATGCAGAATTCTACACCCACAGTTTCTGCAAAGGGAGAAAGGTATGCTTTCATATATCTTCTTGGGAGACTTTTTTAAAAAAAAAACTCTTACCTTTCTTTCTTACTATCGATTCTAAGATAGAAGAGTGGCAAGGGCTCAGCAAATAGGGTTGAGTGACTTGCCCAAGGTCACGCAGCTAGGAAGTATCTGAATCCAAATTTGAATCTAGGACTTCCAGTCTCTAGGAATGACTCTCAGTCCTCTAAGCCACGTAGTTACTCCCGATAGCTACTTAAGCTATCTCTTAAGCTAACTTAAGATAGTATGATTTGGTCTGGCGCCTGAGCAAAATGGTGGTGTTCGGTAGCACAGCACATCTGCCATCTGGCATGACATTTAACTGTCAACCTGATGTCTATGTTCAGGTTACCCCTGAACTTCTAAAAAAAAAAACAGAATTGGCATAACTTTCTCAATTAATATCTAAGTAAAATTATCCAACTTATTTTCAAGGGTTTGAGAAATAAAATATTTCAATTTCTTTTTAATGAGTCAAAAGAAAGGAAAGCCCCAATAGAGATTTCACCCTGGAGCCCTAAACCAAAGTCTCCAGGGGAAGCAGAAGTGAACCAGCCAATCCAGTGAGCAGTGATTTCTCCAGGGAAGTCAAAGGCTTAGGGCCAAATCTGGGCACAGCCTAGCAGAGCAGTCACTGAAAACCAGGCCAGTCCCTGGAGATTCAGTTACTAATCCTCAGACCTTGACAGGATACAGCACTTAATGTTTACCCAAGGATACAAAGGGTAGGCAGCTCCCTTAGGTAAATAAAATCAGAGACAACAAAGGTTCTGCCCCTACCTGTACTTGCTTTTTAAGAGCCATAGCTGATGTAACCAGTATCAGACAAAAGAACAACAAACCCGAGGAAGAAGGAAGGAAGGGGGTCTATCAGATCTAGACTGTAATGGCCTCCATGAAAGACATCACCTCAGTTCACATAAATGAAAGGGGAAATTGAGGCCACACTTGGTTAGCAATGAAGAGGGTGTTGACTTTGGGGGTAAGGATGGAAGCAAGGGGAAGAAATGAAGAGATAAAAGAAAGTAACAAGCTCTCTGATGAGTTCTTACTTAAGAAGGACCTGAGTGAGGACAGGGATCCAAAATGTACCAACTCAGAGGTGATTTTTTTTCCCAGCTATGGCTTGGTCTACATAAGCAATCCCCAACTCTGAAATTCTCTGATTCTGGGCTAGAGAATCTCGCTCAAGGAAGAAAAGACAAAATTTGAAGCTAAGGCTAGAGGATGAAACCACATCAACCAACTTAAATAATTATTTATGGCTCCTTTTCAAAGCCTTCATAGCTAATATTATAGGGCAGGTTCGTTCTGCTCAAAAGGGAGTGGTCTGTGGACCAATAGGATAATATCATATCTCATTCATTCAGAAATCAAAGAGGCAAAGTTTAAATTCCAATTCTGAATGTCCTCTCTTTGAAACCCCAAACTAAAAAAACTTCCTGCCATGTAAAAGAATTGACTATGATTAAAGCAAAGTTGATAGCTCCCTCTATTGTGTCTGATTTTAATCCACAGAGAATGTATTTATTTTTTCAAAACTCATACCACCAAACAACCCTGGGTTTGCTTATTTTCATTGTAGAATAGTTTGCACAACTGGTAAAAAACAAAGCCAAACACAGTGAACTTGTTTAAACCAAACTTTAAAGGCAATGGAGGAAAGAGAGACGATTAGTAAGGGGAGAAAAGTTAGTTAGTCTAAGAAAGCTCTAATCATTTCCTGGATGTAAGAAAAGAAAAAACATAGCAAATTTGCCTTTATTCTGTAAGATCTCCAGGAGACTTTTAATGACATTTTGGCTCCAGTCAGTTGTTTAAGGGACACAGAGAGAGCCTGGCAGAATCATTCACACTCATTCAGAACTTGACAATCAAGCAATACAATAAAAAGTTAACCAGGTTTCCTAAACATATCAAATGGCATTACCAAATCCCTTGAGGAATTCTCTTGGGGGGAAGAGAGAGAGAGAGAGAGAGAGAGAGAGAGAGAGAGAGAGAGAGAGAG